>NC_136272.1:81433116-81900616 GCF_964187855.1 Myxine glutinosa
TGCTCCTGCCTCACACCTAGCTCGGCTTCACGCTGTTGAAACCAAAGCTTTCAGAATTATTGGAATCTCCCGCGATGAAGCTATCTCTGAGGGCCTTTCACTCACTCACCGCAGGCAGGTAGGTGGTCTTTCTGTCTTCTACCGACTCCTCTCCGGCCTTGCACCCCCAGCTCTCTCTGTGCTCTGTCCCCCAAATATTCCTACAGGTCGCACAAGATCTGCCAGCAACCCTCTGATGGTTAAACTGCCGAAATCTCGGCTCTCTGCTCACCTTCACTCTTTCATTCCTCTTTTCTCCCGCCTCTGGAACAAACTCCCTCACTCCCTTCAATCCCACTCCTCCCTCCAGGTCTTTAAAACAGCTGTTCACCACCATCTCTTATCTTCCCCCATCCAAAACCTTGATCTTTTCTACCCCCGCTAATTCACCCCAGATCCACGTTGTTTGAAATTCCAACTTCTTTCCTGGAAGTCCTGGCAGTGTCCATATGTTTTATACCTCTCCCACCGCCCCCTTCCCACGCCCCCCCCCCCCCAAAGCCCTCGCCCTCTCTCAGATCTCTCGATGTCTCCATGTCTCTCGGTCCCTGCTCTCAAATGTTGTGTTTGTGTCCTTCCCCCTCTCTCCCCATCTTGTCTACCGCTCCCTATGTTATATGTTTTATGTGTCGGTTTGTCTTTCTGTGTGATTAATGTTCGCTCTTTCACGAGCCTCGATCTTGTATAGAAAAAAAAAAAAAAAAAAAAAAAAAAAAACATAGAAATACCAAGATATAAAACTGACCTTCTGTACTTTTGCCTCATAAAGATATTTGGCTATAGGGCCATTGCAGATTTGTCCTTTTTTGAAAAATGGCCGCCGTTGTTGTCACAGGACAAATCTGCGATGGCGCTGTAGCCGAATATCTTCCTTAGGGCATACTCTAATTGTGTGCCAACTCTCGTGCTTGTATCTCCAAAGGCACAATTCTCCCAAATATTTCACCTATCTGCCATACTAAAAATTGGGCGCCATTTTTTTTGGACACGTCTGTGATGACTCTAATAGTCAGAATATTTAACTGTGTACCAAATACCATGCTTGTATGATTCAAACAACAGTTTATACAAATTAATATACCATATACCATACAAATGGTGGCCATTTTAAAAACATTGTTGTCACAGGACAAATATATGATAACCCTATAGTTAGGGGTCTTTAATTATGTGCCAAATATCAAACTTGTATGACCACAACAACAGTTTATCTTACTATAATTCACCAAATGTCCGTCCGTCTGTCTGTATGTCCGTCCGTTCGAATGTACTGCAAAAATGGCTGAACCGATCGCAACGATATTTTGGGTGGGTAATCCTGGGATCTCCTGGAGTAAAATAGGGTATATTGTTTTTCCAATTTCAGCTTTGGTCTCCAGTATTTTCAGGTTTGGACTCCCGCATAACGTTATTTTCCCGGGTGCCACACAAACGGCTGCACCGATCGGCTGCACCGATCGGACTCGGTGACCTCGGACAAAGACCTTTTACAAGGACATGGGTTGAATGTTGAATCCCTGCTTGAGAGAATGCCAACCCCCTCCCCGCCATCACGGTCATCTCTCCAACTCACAATCCCACGAGATATGCGGAAAGGACGACCCAAAACCAATTATCTTCTTTTTGATTCGTATATAAACTTCATTAAAAGTAAATAATGACCTTGGCCAAAGTTCAAACGAAGTGAGTTTAATCTCTACATGAGAGAATTCCACATAGCTATTTGGGTGGTGTATACGCTAACAGATCGCTGTCTCCATCGATCTTGCCAAGGCCGTAACACCTATCGGCTCAAAATCCTTTTAACTGTTGACTTGGTAGTTTTTACAATGAAGGACAATTTAACATGTTGTTAAAAGTTTATTTTGTGATTAATTTGTGATTGGAGTTATGTTGTTTCAAATGAAAAAAGAGATATCGAGTTCAAGTAAATGACGACATGCCGTGATGGTTTCTACCTTCTAAACATGAACTTCGTGGATCGCCATGGACCCACGATCGATGTTTCTATATGTGAACGTACCCGTTTGTTTGCGAACGGGTACGTTTTTCATGGAAGTCCTTCACAAACTTGCTGGCCATGTCTGACGTGCGACTGAGGGTGCTCCAGGAATGTGGAATTTATTGGTTTCATGCTTTAGCATTCGCTATATCTGCATTGCCTGTTTGCTTCCGGCTTCCCACCCGTGCATAGCACGGGTATCTCACTAGTACACAGTAATGTACCAAATATATGTAAAATAACAAGCAATGGAGGCCATTTTAAAAAATGGCGACCATTGAAAAATGGCCACCATTGACGACCATTGTTGTCACAGGACAAATCTGTGATGGCCCTCTAGCCAAATATCTTCCTTAGGGCATACTCCTGTGTGCCAACTCTCGTGCTTCTATCATCAAAGTCACAATTCTCCCAAATAGTTTACCTATCTGCCGTACTAACTTTAAGTTTTTGAAATGTCATAGACGTGGACCCTTGCTCCTGAATCTCGAAGAGAACAGATGATGATGGTTCACTGGTTTGATAATTTATCAATACAATCGTGATTCAACATTATATTTTGATATATCAACATTATAGTATTAATTTGTGATTGGAATGATAAATGATGCTGTTTGGAATGGAAATATAGAGATATTGAGTTTAAAGCAGAATGAGGAAATGCCATAAGGGTTTCCACCCTTGACATTCATGGATTCCCCATTTGCAGTTTCACCATTGATTGGATCGAGCAACAATCAGACTGGGTATGTTTTTTTGTCCAAGTCCTTCACGAACCTGCTGTCAATGTCTGACGTTCAACTGCAAGTGGCACAGGAATGTGGAATTTATTGGTTAATCGTTTGCCATTCGCTGATTTTTTTTTAAAACTCGTCATTCACGATCTGGCTGTCCATGCCTGAAATCAAAAAATAATTTAATACTTACATTATTTGCTAACTCAACTGGTCTCCCCACCCATGTCATACTATCCTCTTCAACTAAAGTATCAAACAAGCCCAGCTGCGCTGCTGTTAGACTTTCGGTCTTGTTTTTTTTTTTTCTGTTGTGTCTTTTAAAATATTATTTACTTCTGTTGGTTATGACATAAACATAAACATCACTATATAAATGTTCCTGAAGCTGCATAGATAGTGGGTGAAGTGACACCAGAAATCAGATGACTACTCCCATATGTCGAGTAGCTTTTGCATTTGCTGTTGGTGTCACCCACATCTTCGGCACAAAGTGCAGCTTCAGCATGTTCTGTTGGTTAAAGACCTGTCTGTGTCATACAGAAGAGCTTTGACACAAGACGAGTTCATTTGGTATACCATGTATTTGTTTGATCAACGTATTCATTGAATCTATTGATTTGGCAACTTGATTACACTGGGTGAGGGTGGAGAACACGGGAAGGCACAGAGACATTGTGGTGTTGTGTTGTGTCTGTAGTTACAGTTAAAATGTAACTTCTGGATCTAGTTGCAGTTTGTGAAATAAGCAGAAGTACCTCTGCTAAAAGCAGTCAGATGCTACACTGCTACCCACAGTATGATGCTGTGCATTGGCTCCAGAAGCCTTTTTGATAACATCCATTGATAGTAAGGGCATTTTATGAGATATTTCACAAATCTGTTAACTAAATTGTTACCAAAAAATTTCTTCACCAATATGTTTGTAAAGGTGTGTAATAACATGTGTTAAAATGTTGAAGTTCAACTCCCGTGGGAAACCCAGAAAAAAAGCTGTTGAATTCGGGTACCGAAAAATTATTTTCGAGAATTTTTTTTAATTTTAATCGGCCCTTAAGTAACTTATGAGGGGTCAAATAAGGGTTTTTCATGATTCTGAGTTGATTGTTAACATTTATATTTTCACTTTTACATTTACACACAAAGTAGCTTTTATTTCACATACATATATAATACTCAAGAGTTATTTCTCATTCACAATGTCAGAAGTTTCAACAGTCATTGTCTATGTCTTCTTCAGACTCAACAACATCATGACTGCAGTTTCTGCATGTAATGCCATTACAGACTCCACAGGCCGAGATGCACGTGACCCCAACCTTGGAATGACGGGTAGATTTGCCTGCTTTATTATATTCACAGCCTTCAGCCAAATCGGAAGATCAAAGGTCACTATAGCGACCCCAGCGCGCCGTATGCACTCTTTGAGAGTGGTGAAGATGGTGTTGAGGTCATTAGGGTCTCCTTCAATAACTGGGAGGAACTCGATCTGTGTGCTCTGCTTTGCATCATTAGCATGGATTCTCTTCATCCAGCCATTCCAGTTGGAGTGTGGGAACTCAGGATCGTTGGCTTTGATCACCCACCCCGCTGCCCAGAGTGTGTCACCTGGAGTGAGGAGTGGCTGATCATGAGCCAGGGAGGAGGAAAGCTCAGCGAGGGGGAGAAACATGATCGCGTTCGTTCCTATCTGTTTCCTGTTCGTAAATGGAATAATCTTTACTTCAGTTCCTCTCAGGATCTTAACTTTGTCGAGTGCCTTCAACTTCACCCGGGGGAAAGCTGCTGTTGTCTGTGGATCTGGCAAAGGTGGTGCCGGAGAGGTGACTTCGATCCAACCCATTGAGTGAAAGGGAGTGTTTCCGTGAATAGAGACAATGTTTAAATCTATATTGTCTCCAACAAACTGAGTGACTGCATTGTTTGTTTCCCCAACCTCCATAAAGACCACCTGATCATTACTTGACAATTCACTTTCACTGGCTGGCACTTTGGCTGTCATCACTGATTGATCCTCAAGCGCAGCATCAACCGCAACCTCATCATTGATCTGTTCATCGGTTTCCTCCACAATGGTGTCAAGAGTGCCAGAAGTATCTGGAACATCATCTCCACTCCTACTATTAAGGAAGCAGTATTTGTAGTTTTGTGTCTCCGTGTAAGACTCAGTGTATCCCAGCCGGTGGAACTTGTTGAGCATCCATTTTGACCCAAATCTATGATCAAGTTGTATGGCAAGCCCCATTTGGTGTGGCAATACTCCAGACCGAGGTCGACAGGCCTTAATAAAATTCTGCCCCCAAACGGCAACTCTTTCGTCTGTCTTGACAATCGGTCTCAAGAACATCTGAAGGCTTGCAGGAACAAGTGTCAGCTGACTATCGATGTCAGTCATACTGTGTGTGGTGGGGTATGACTTTGGACCTAAATCAATCAAGGCAATCTCATTGGATATGAACTTGAGTGCCGTCTTTATGATCTGAGTCTTCTCATCTCCATGGTCAAGATTAGCATGATGCCCTCGCAGAATATTGTCGGTGCCATCTTTGAGACAGAGTACATCTGCCCTTCTTTCCTGTGTTGTGAAATATAAGGTGTCTTCGTATTTCTCTAGAAGTTTTATCTTTAGCCAATGCTTTGAATAAGAAAGGCTCTTCTCTGGTGACTGATCAAACTCCTACAGCTTTTCATGGACTTGGTCCATGTTCATTACCCCATGCTCTAATTCTGAGTCTAACCATTCGCAGAATTCAATAAAAACTGCCTCTCGCTCCTCATCAATACTCCTCTGTCCTCTCTTCCTTTTTCCTTCCTCATCAGTCTTGGACAAACTGTCACCTCTCGCAAACATAAGTTTGCATCGCAAATGGTACAGTGTTTCTTCTGCTACCAAGTCGTTGATCCCTTCCAGGCGTCCAGTGACTTCAGTGCCCCAGTCATCCCCGCGACTCCGTGCTGTCTTCAGCAAGCTTGCCTTCAGTGTATCTGCAGTCAAATTATCTGGCACTCTGTATTTCTTTCTAGCTTGTGCTGGATTATTTTTGTAGAGCTGGGCTGGTTGGTTGCAAAGAATGCATACATCCTTATACAGGAGGTCAACTGACTGTGATCTTCTAGAACTGCAGCCAGTTGATGAACTGAACTCACAAGTAGTGCGTCTTCTCTTCAACTTTGATGACTTTCTCTGCCTTTGATGCTTGAGCTGACTTCTTGGTGGTTGCAACAAAGTTGTTGTACAGATCATTTTTACACTTCTGGTGGTACCTCAGTTTTCCTTCCTTTTGAGCCTCCTTCATACGTTCCACAACAGTAACATTTTCGACAGTTTCTGCTTGTTTTCAATAAAGTTGAGTATCCCTTTGGAGTTGCCTGTATGAGCCTTTCAGCTGGTGTATCCGAGCATGCACAGATGAAACAATTGAGCACAGGTGGAGTAACGTCTTCATCCATATTGCTAGACTCCATGTCCTGCAAAGTAGAAAATGAGATATATTTAGAAATTATTTTTCCACAAAGGAGTGTCTGTGGTGAAATATAAATGTTAACAATCAACTCAGAATCATGAAAAACCCTTATTTGACCCCTCATAAGTTACTTAAGGGCCGATTAAAAAAAATAAAAATTCTCGAAAATAAGTTTTCGGTTCCCGAATTCAACAGCTTTTTTCTGGGTTTCCCACGGGAGTTGACCTTCAACATTTTAACACATGTTATTACACACCTTTACAAACATATTGGTGAAGAAATTTTTTGGTAACAATTTAGTTAACAGATTTTCATATGTTTCCCTTACTATGAAAAGGGAATCGATGCAGACATGTATTTCTAGCTCACTGATCTTCATCTTACGACAGCACATTTTTAATGAGAAAAAAGGTTTAAAAAAAACCAAACATAGTAACAAAGTTTGGCATGTGCACCAAGGCCACATGGCAAGTCCAACAAAGCTTGTCAAAGTCGTGTACTCGTGTACTTCAACGCAAATACTGAAGCACTTTACTGGGATGGTGAGCATGGACCCATGGGCCTCCAGTGCTTACTGAAAGGGTCCTGACTAATTGGGACACCTACCATACATACACCCTTTTTAGACATTCTGATTCATTATGCATTTTACGATAACTTTGATTTTTTTTTTTTTTTTTTTTTTTTGTATACTGAATCGAGGCTCGTGAAAGAGCTAACATTTATTTCACGAACAAAACAACAAGACAAACAAAATATACAAAAAGAGGGAGCGGAAGACAAGATGGGGAGAGAAGGGGAAGCACACAACCACAACATTTGAGAGCAGGGAGAAGTGTGGGAGGGAGAGGGCTTGGGGGGAGGAGGTGTGGGAAGGGGGGGGGAAGTATAAAACACAAGGGGACTGAAATTAGCGGGGGTAGAAAAGATCAAGGTTTTGGATGGGGGAGGATAAGAGATGGTGGTGAACAGCTGTTTTAAAGACCTGGAGGGTGGAGTGGGATTGAAGAGAGTGAGGGAGTTTGTTCCAGAGGCGGGAGAAAAGAGGAATGAAGGAGTGAAGGTGAGCAGAAAGTCTTGATTTTGGCAGTTTAACCATAAGAGGGTTGCAGGCAGATCTTGTGTGACCTGTAGGAATATTTGGGGGACAGAGCCCAGAGAGAGCTGGGGGGGCAAGGCCAGAGAGGAGTCGGTAGAAGACGGAAAGACCACCAACCTGCCTGCGGTGAGTGAGTGAAAGGCCCTTGGAGTTAGCTTCATCGCGGGAGATTCCAATGATTCTGAACGCTTTGGTTTCAACAGCGTGAAGACGAGCTAGGTGTGAGGCAGGAGCACCAGACCAGAGGGGAGAGCAGTATTCCATAGAGCTGCGGATGAAAGCCTTGTATGTGGTGAGGAGCTCAGGTGTGCCAAGGAAGGACTTCGCACGACGGAGGATGCCCAGTCGGCGACTGGCTTTGGAGGCCAGATTTGAAATGTGGTTTTCCCAGGAAAGATCATGGCAAATAGTGAGACCCAAAAGCTTGAGTGACAGAACTTCTTGGAGAGGATTATTCAGAAAGTGGATGGGAGGGTTGTCCAGTCGGTCTTTTCGGAGAGACTTCGTAAGAGTGTGAGATTTATCAGGATTGAAAGACATGTTCCATTTGGATGCCCAGTCTGTGATTTTGTCCAGGTCTGCAGAGAGTGAGGAGGCTGCAGACTGCCGATCTGAGGGATGAGGAATGGAGCGACAGAGAGTAGAGTCGTCAGCAAAGAGATAGAGAGGATTTTCAAGAGAGTCAGAGAGATCATTGATGAAGACCAGAAATAGCACAGGGCCCAGAACACTACCTTGGGGAACTCCAGCCTGAACAGGAAGAGGAGATGAGAGAAACCCATTCAGGGCCACACGTTGACTACGACCAGAGAGGAAGTCCGCCAGCCATGCGTGGAGATTTCCATGGATACCAAAGGAGGAGAGTTTGGTGAGCAGAGCAGGGTGCCAGACCGTATCGAAGGCACGTGAAATGTCAAGGGAGACAGCTCTAATTTCCTGTTTGGCGTTGAGGACCTCCATCCATTGTTGAGAAAGCAGAAGCAGCATGTCCAGAGTAGAGTGACCAGGTCTGAAACCAAATTGATGATCAGAGATCAAGCCATTGGAGAAGAGGAAAGATTTCATATCTGAAGCAATGATGGATACCATGACTTTCCTGATAATTGGGAGAAGGCTGATTGGTCTGTAGTTGCTAGGATCTGTTTTTGCACCTTTTTTGTGCAAAGCGGTGATGTTGGCTGATTTCCAAGCAGATGGCAGATGGCCTTGAGCAAAATAGAGGGTGAAGAGAACAGAAAGAGGGAGTGAAAGAGCGGAAGAACATGATTTTAGGACCCGTGGGCTGATGCCGTCAGGACCAGTTGCAGAAACAGAGTCGAGGGTTGACAGAAACTTTTCCACCTTGTCAGGAGGAAAGGACACAGAGTCCAGGAGCAGCTGGGTACGACTGGTACGGTGGGTACAGAGAGGGATGGGTTTGGGACACAAGATTTAGAGGCAAACACAGAGTTGAGGCATTCAGCTTTTTCACGTGCGGAGTCAGCTGTTAAGCCGTTTGAGGTGAGGGAGGGGATGGAGGGGGAACAAACACCAGAAACAGATTTGACCAGATGCCACCAGGATTTGGAAGAGGGAGACAGATAAGAGAGTTCGGTCTTGAGAACGGTGAGATATTGTTTCCTGGCTCTCCTGAGGGTGGACACACACTTGTTTCGGGCTTTGTGAAAGGAAATGAGATTTCCTTCCGTTGGATTTGCTTTCCAGGAGACGAAAGCAAGTTGTTTCAGGGCAACAGCCTCACCACAAGATTCCATGTACCATGGACGGGAGGAAGGGTATGACAACTGAAGACGAGATGGGATAAATCTGTGCATGAGAGAGAGCAATTTACTTTGAAAGAATTCCCAGGATGAGTTGATGTCAGAGGCGGTAGAGATGGGAGACCAGTCCAGATGATTGATGGCTGCTTGAAGACCGTGCCAGATGGCCTGAGTGAAATGCCAGACTCGTCGACGCTGAGGAGGCTCTCTGAGAATGGTCAGAGAGATGTCCACTTTGACAAGCACATGATCAGATGAGCCGATTGGAGCAGAAGAAGAGCAGCAGACATTTTCAGGGAAGTTAGTCATAACCAAGTCCAGAAGAGAAGATGCTCCGTTGACTGAGATCCGGGTCGGGAAATTGGCAGATTGTGTCAGTCCCAGTGAGTCGCAGAAGTCCTTTGCTGAAGAGCCATGGCTGGTGAGAGAGGTACCCACACCCAGCCAACTGGCATGGTGACAATTGAAATCACCACATATGAGGAATAGAGAGTTGGGATGGGTAGATAGAAGTTGGTCCATATTATCAGACAGCGAGATGTAGATGGAGTCATCACTGTTTGGTGGACGGTACAACACACATATGAACAAAAGGTGGGAGCGAAGGGGAAGCCGTACACAAAGGTATTCCTGGGGGTGAGGTGGAGAGAGGGCAGTGGAGGGCGAGTGAGGAAGAGAGTTTTTTATAAAGATAGCAACCCCACCTCCAGGACGAGGCTCAGGTCTATCATACCGGAGGAGGGAGTAACCTGGGAGAGATATCAAGGCATCAGAGACATCATGAATGAGGAAAGTTTCTGTTAAGCAGATCACATCTGGTTTGTCAGAAGCAACCTGTATGGAGAGATCAGTCAAGTTTGAGCGAAGGCCCCGGATGTTTGAGGTCCATACCGTTAATGAAGAGGAAGGGGGAGCATCGGGTACAGAACAGGGGGGGGGGGGGGGAGGGGTAGCTGAAGATGTGGAAGAGGAGGAAGAGGTAGGGAGAGCTGTTGAAGGTGTGTCAGAGATTTCATAGATTTCAGAATAGCTTGGAGAAAGGGAAGAATGGGGCGGACAAAAGGTTTGATGGAGATTGGGTGAGGCACAGTGAGGTGTTATTTGAGGAGGGGGAAGAGCGAGGCAGAAGGTTGGGGGAGATGAAGGTGAAAGTTGGAAGGGGGAAGAAGCAGGGAGGATGCTTTGAGGAGGAGGGGTGAGAGGGGAGTCTAGGAGGGGAGGAGCGAGGGAGAGTCTTGGAGGGGAGGGGTGTGGGAGGAGTTTAGGAGGGAGGGGAGGGAAGGGGCAAGGGGGGAGATTTGAAATTGATGGGTGATGGGGAGGATTTGGAGGGAAGGGGGGATGGGGAAGATTTGGAGGGGAGGGGTGAGATTGGATTTTGAAAAGTGTACGATTCAAGGGAAACGAACATTTTTTGCAAAATGAGTTTGAGACCTTTGAGTCAAAAATACGTTTGAGGACGCTGAAGGAGGGGTGGAGTTCTGGAGAGTTTAGGGAATGTAGAAAAGAGGAACTGTAGGAGATGGTATTATTATTATTTTTTAGAATGAATAGATTTGGTGAGCAAGACGAAAGCATCCTTTTGTAGGAGAAGAAGAAGTTGTTATAATATATGAGAGAAAATAGTTGTTCAGGGGAGAGATTATACATTTCTAACCTCGTGATCGCGTGATCGCGAACAACGTGAACGAAGAACGAACGAACAAATAAGAACAACAAATAAACGAATAAGACCTGAGAAGGAAAAATTTTTTGGGGGTTTTTGTTTTGTTTGAGTAGAGATATTAACAAGGAGGTATGGGGTGAACGACTGGGACGAAACAGAGAACGAAAATAATTGCAGCGCATTCGACGAACAGCTGAGAGAAAACAAAACCACAAGGTCGGAGACGGTACGGTAGCCTAAGCCTACGAGTACTAGGCCTCAGAATACTCGATACGCAGTAATCGACGATTGTGTATACATGTACGAAAAAATTAGCACCGAAAATTTTCCTAAAGATACGCTATAGGTACACACACCGAAAGATAGATACAGTCTCGACAAAACCACAATTGTGAAAGATTACTTAGCTTCAAAAGCGTGAGCACATGGAACAGCTTCGAAAAGGAGCTGCTTCGAAAGAACAGCTTCGAAAAACTTAAACTTAAACTTAACTTAAACTAGGAAAAGCAGAGAACGAAAGTTATTTGAGCGCAAAAAAGACGGACCGCTGAGAGAAAAACAAAGCCTCAAGGTTGGACACTGTACAAGGCCTCAGAAGACACGATACGAATTAACACGATTTTCTGTACAGGTATGAAAGATTTGCACCGAAAAAACTTTCTCGGGACACAATATCGGTACACACACCATAAAATAAATACAGTTATAACGAAAATACAAATGGGAACAATTACTTAACTTCGATTTCGATGGACAGTGTGGAGAGCTGCGAAAAAACGAAACCTCGCCGGCAAGACCGGAAGCGGAAGCGAAATTGTGAATTCCCAGGAAATAACATACTACAGTTAAAATTGTGTGTGCGTGCGCCTGTGCATGTGCATGCAATTTATATATTGTTTTTGTTGGGTGGGGTGGGATGGGTATTATAGGGTGATAAATGAACGAGCGGCAGAACATTCACTTTTTGACATGATCCTCTCACAGATATAATAATCACTACACATGTATGCATCACTGCTGCCAATACAATTCCAAGGAGACCATTTCATGCATCAACGACTCCGAGTGAACGATCTTTGTCTTGCTACATTCTAACTCTCCTCTTTACTTTAATGCTGTGCCTCCCAATCCCATTGCTGTTGATTCTGCTGACAAGTCCTTCTGCATTTATTCTGTCTATACCCTTCACTATCCTATGGATCTCTATCAGATCCCATTGCAATCACTTCCTTTCTAATATATAAAGTGAATGTCGCCTTCTGCCATCCATCACAGCTTAGTCTAACAAGGCCGAGGATCAATCTATTTGTTCTCATGAAGATCAAGATAATGGAGACGACAACAATCCTGTGACGATTGGGCTGCGGCCTACCAGAATGACGTGATGTCATCTGTCATTGTGAAAGCTTTTCCGAAAAATCAAGGTTCAACTGGACAGCAGGGACTAAAAGTTGGACGTAACTTTGATATGCTATGAAAATAATTGTATGAAGTTTGGTGATGTGCTGTCGAAGATTGATGATTTGTGAAGCGGTGATATAGGAAAGAGCAAACTGGACAGGCTGATGCTGTCATATTATTTATATAAAGATGTAAATAAATTATATGAGGTGTAGGGCATAGGTAATACAGCACTCATGTCTGATTAATAGAATTGCTTTATGTGAACTTTAAGTCATCCCCTACTAAAATACCTCACATTCCAACGATACTGCTCATTTATTTTTTAGATTTCCATTAATTATGAACCTATTACTCTGTGTCAGATGTTTGTTTTTATTAGTGGGCACATAAGGAACTGGTTCTCATTCAAATGGCAATTTTCATTCACACCTGAAAACACCACCTCACCTGTCGTCAATTAATGCATTGTTCATGTCAGGAATTGCACTAAATCATCAAGCTGTTTTTTGAGAGTTTGTCTTGATGTCCTCCTACAGAGCAAATCTTCCTGGGTGATTCAATTCCTCAGTTGTTAACATTGCAAATGTCTGTGGTATATGGCTCCCCACGTTTGGCTGAAGCCCCAGCTTCCCTGTCACATCTTGACATTGCTGAGCTCCAAGTTCTGAGGATCAATTGCAGGCCCAAGGATTATGCTGAAGCATAGGACTTGTTCCTCTTCAATTTCCAGCAGTTTCTGGATCTTGCAGCACCAGCTCTCCATCGTAACGCCTTTTCCAGTCCACATTCATCATTCATTCCACTTGTTTGCCTACCTAAATTCACATTGACAGCTTACCTGCAATTGTTTGTCACCTTATCCTTCACCTGTGAAAGTGTTTTTTAGTGTCTGTAAAACAGCATTCCTTCCTGCACTCATTTTAAGATGCCAGGTCGCAATCACCTTGCGTCAAAACCTCATCCTCCGAGCATTTTTCTTTTCCTAGCCCTACTTATATGACAATCCCTCATTGCTGTCATACATGCGGATGTCGTACATACTGAATAGCTAGCTTTCCCACATGCCGGGTGTAATGTGAATATAGCATAGGTAGGATGGGCCAAGGGATTTTAACATGTGCTGTAAATACGATGCTTTGTAAAATATATACTAGCTCATTCAACATTTTTCATTTGAGAAAATAGCAACAAGGCCGCGTGCATAAAACGGTGAATAATAAGGAAAGCAAACCCATATATTTTTGTTTTTTAGGAGAGTACAGAAAAATAAACAGTGCAGCAAGAGGTGCACTGGAAACCTCTACCAATGGCATCTTGAGGTGGAGAAAAGAGTTTAATAGGCAGATATGGCCGCAAGGTTCGATTGGGGACATTTGAGCATTTCGGTATCGTTGTGACTGCCCTTCTTTATTCCTAGTCTGTATTTATCTGTTTGGAACCAAAATGCCTGTCGGTGCGTAGACGCAAGTCGTCTCAACATTCTTCCTATTTCAGCTCAGTCGCTACGTGATGTGCATTTCTGACATCATTAATTGTGCAAGTGCAAAAATGCAGAAAGTGGTTCAGCACCCAGGCGTAATAGACCATTTGACCTTGCATATTGTACCGTTGGCCTCCTTTCCGGCTAAAAGCTTTTGAATTTGGAACAAAAATCCTAGTATGCTGCACAATTAGAATTTCAAGTCTAACAGTTTGCCTTGCACATTGAATGAAGCAAGTAATTATTCACCTAGAATCGTGGATTGAAAACGACTGTGTAAGCTGTGATGTTGACATTTTATTTTATTTTACAGGCAGTTGCTTGTTTTTAACGGATAAAATGCTCACTTTGGGTTCACAAGTTACCCTACAACCATTGTCAGACATCTCTACACTGTAAAATAGACCAGTCCTTGAATTCAAGTGAAAGTACAGTGTGCTGCGCTGGAACCCAACAATGCAAGTGCCCGAACATAATTTAACTGATGGTGACATCCCGTGTCGTGGGCCACTTGCGTATCCAGACCACTAGAGGAAAGAAACGACCTTCAGCGCACATGAACGAAGCACGTATGCAACGCCCCAATTCTCCTACCATTGTAGATGCATGGCCCCACAATAGGGGGGCATCAACATTACTTTGCTGCCATGATTACAGTTATTAGGAAATCTGTGAGGTAAGCTGTGCACAATCGTTACAACGCAGTCGTAGACCTTTGTGACCTTTGTAGTGGGGTGGCGCAGCACAAAAATCGTGCATTTGGTGAGGCAATTCCTCTGCTTTGCGCAGTGATAATGGGATGTGTGGTGAAGACTGTGATTGTGGTACTGCCAATTGGAAGATACATTTTTCTTGACCGTTAACTCGTACTTTAACTAACGTTATTTGGTTATTTTTTCGAGTTAATTTGTGGAAGATAACACCGCAGCTTCTGTTTTTCATGTAAAACATTTTTTTGCTTTTGTTTAGTTGCATTTCTGTTGAAGATGATAAATGTTTACTTTGGTACTTACCGAGGCTTTGCTTATCCATTTGATTGCAGGTCTGTAGATGTTAAATGCTCGCTAGAGTTTCTGCTTATCTGCATTCACAGGCTCCTGGGTTTTGCCGAAGTTGGCAAGTGTTCTTGATAACATACAAATGAGTTTGCTTTCATTATGCTAAACAATTTATTTTATAGACAATGAATACCCAGTACTGATGATTGCTCAGACTTTGCTTTTCCATTTTAATGTGGCTTGGTGACATTAAACTATTGCTCACAGTGATTTTGGTTTGTAGGTCACACCATGCTTGCGAGAGATTTGCTTATCTACCTTTGTCGACATCAATATTTTAATAAAATTGTTACATTTCTTTAATTGTGCTTAGTTATGTGCAGATACTTTTATATTCGTCTAATTTATATTGGTTGGAAAAATATATTTTTGGGACTTTTGAATACTTGTTTTTTTAATATGGAAAATGAAGGACTTGATAGCTGCTCCTCAATTCACAACAAAAGCCTTACTTTATCACGGGTCATTACTTACAGCACACATCATGTCCGTGGCCAAAAACTTTGCATCAATGTCAATGCACATTACATAATATTAATGACATGACAAACAACATTATAAATGAAGAATGCCATGCATATTACATAACATTTTTTTTTTTGTGGCTTTCATGTGCTTCTCTACCAATTTAATTGCTGCTTGATATATGCATATATACGGATATTTCTGTCAAGTCGCGGCTGCCTTTTCGTGACGTTCATTATCAGATTTCTCCACAAAATCCCTATCCTGCACTGCTTCCCAAAGCTCTGGCAGAGACAGTTTGTTTTCAGCCTTTACCCCAGTCTATCCAGCACATGTGCGGTCTGCCTCTGCCTCTTCTTCCCTCAACTATACCAGACATGGTTGACTTCTTCACTTTCGTTGTCTACATGCATGATGTGTCTAAAGTATGACAGTTTCACTTTCAGCATCAGCGATTCTAATGTGCACCGTGGTCTAATTTCTTCAAGCACTGATTTTTTTTTTCGTTCCTCTTGCAGTTGATGGGTTTTTTAACATTCAACTGTCAATCTTCTTTCTTTTTCACTGTCCACGACTCACATCCATATATTGCAAATGGAAATACCAGAGTATGCACCAGCCTCCTCTTGGTTAGTATCATCACATCCCTGTGTTTCCAGATCTTTGTCAATCCTGACATTGCTATTCCTCCTCATGCTAACCGTCTATTCATTTCTCCTCCACATTCTCCACTCACTTCAATATTATAAACCAGGAAGATGAAACTTTCCACTATTGTCACCTGATCGTCTCCCAATCTGAACACGTCGATCTTTTCAGTTGACAAGATTTTGGTGATTTTTATTTTTAGGATTAAATAAAGACCAGCTTTTTCACTTTCCTTTGCTGTCTGCAGCAGTTTTCTCGATTCATGTTACCTTCTGCAAACCGAGTTGTATCGTCAACATTTATTAATAATCTTTATTTTTATTTTTATTTTTTACATTTATTATTTATTTAATATATTTCTTTGTTTGAAAACCTCTGCATACAGGCAAGGCAAAGCTCAACATTCAAACAGAATAACAGCATTATACCAAATTAAATACATTTTAAATGTATAAATGCAATATGGAATTGCACTTTGTTAAACAGTGCGTTAATATGGAAACGTTAAACAGTGCGTTAAACAGTGCAATATGGAAAACAGTGTGAGGCTCCTGCCTCACCTCGCTCGGCTTCACGCTGTTGAAGCCAAAGCTTTCAGAATCATTGGAATCTCCTGCGCTGAAGCTAACTCCGAGGGCCTTTCACTCACTCACCGCAGGCAGGTAGGTGGTCTTTCTGTCTTCTACTGACTCCTCTCCGGCCTTGCTTCCCCAGCTCTCTCTGTGCTCTGTCCCCCTAATATTCCTGCAGGTCGCATAAGATCTGCCAGCAACCCTCTTAAGGTTAAACTGCCAAAATCTAGACTCTCTGCTCACCTTCACTCTTTCATTCCTCTTTTCTCCTGCCTCTGGAACAAACTCCCCCACTCCCTTCAATCCCACTCCCACTTCTCCCTCCAGGTCTTTAAAACAGCTGTCCACCACCATCTCTTATCTTCCCCCATCCAAAACCTTGATCTTTTCTACCCCTGCTAATTCACCCGAGATACACATTTTCGAAATTTCAACTTCTTTCTGGAAGTCCTTGCAGTGTTCATATGTTTTATACCTCTCCCACCTCCCCCCCAAGCCCTCTCCCTCCCGCAGTGCTCTCGATGTCCCTGCTCTCAAATGTTGTGTTTGAGTCCTTCCCCCTCTTTCCTCTTTCCCCATGTGACCTTTAAAAGAAACAAAAACCACATTTGACATTTCGAAACAAATAAATTGATCCTTGAAAGTGATGTGAACTGATATCGAACTCAATTCACGGACAGTACTGTGTTAAACTTCTGTACGTTTTCCAGAAGTATCTCTTTATTTTGCACATTAGCCAAAATTTTTTAAAACAAAAACAAAAGTTAAATTACGACTGGGATTACGGACAGTAAAATGACAGTTCAGTACTTTGTGTAACCCCCACGAGTATTCAGGAGAGCACGTACACATTGAGGCATGCTGTTCACGAGATTTGCCAAGGTTTGGACAGGAATCGCTTGCCATGCAGTGACAATAGCCTGCTGCAATTCATGCACAGAGGTGGGCTGCTGGTCCAAGTTGTCGATTTGACGTGTTAATTCTGCCCACAAGTTCTTTTTCGGATTCATATCCGGGGACATGGCAGGCCACTCCATATGCTCTACACCACGGTCAGCAAGAAAGTGTTGGATCATGCGAGCACGATGAGGCCGTGCATTGTCATCTTGGAAGACAAAGTTTCCTCGAAAGGCTGCACGAGCAAATGGAAGCAATGTTTCTTCCAGAATGCCCCTGTACTTGAACTGGTTCAGGTTTCCATTCAGAACAACCAGGTCAGTTTTGCCACCTGCATGAAAAGCAGCCCAAACGGTCACCCCACCACATCCAGCTTGGACTCTTGGCACTATACAATCTTCATTGTAGGCTTCATGCACTTGTCTGCGCACTCGGATGCGGCCAACTTAACGATAGACCAGAAATCTAGACTCGTCACTGAAGATCACGTGATTCCAGTGTCCTGGCTGCCATTGACGGTGCTCTCTGGCCCACTGCAATCGGCGCTGGTGGTGTTGTCTGGTCAGGCGTGGCTTTCTCAGGGGACGCTTGGCCTGAAAGCCTGCTTGAACCAGTCGTTGGTTGACTCACCTTCTGGATACAGGCACATTTGTCAGTTTCTGCCACTCAGCCCTAAGCTGATTAGCTGACTTGGTACAGCCATTGCGGACTAACCGGTGCAGCTGGTGATCATCCCTCCTTGTGTTTCTGCGGGGACGTCCTGGCCTCAGTATTGCAGTAGGGACACCCCTCTGAGCATTTCCTTTCAGGATCTTTGACACCTGACTTTGAGTGATGCCATACTGCCGAACAATAGCACGCTGTTTCATGCCGGAATTTCGTAAAGCTACCACTCCATGACAAACAGCATTGTCGAGTTGACGGACCATCTCCAGAGGAAGCGGCAATAACTTTTTTAGACGTGCAGCAGTTGTTTTCCACTAATACAGAACGCAACAACCCTTATATCCCCGATTGTGAAGCCAATCGTCAAATGTACCTGTCCGTACATTTTGTCACGCCACCTGTGATATAATCCTGTTATTGACTTCTTGCTGCGACAGACAATCAGTGACATGGTTCTTTTAACAAAGAAATCACCGAAGCGTAAAAGAAACTCACCAGATTGATATACTGAGTTCAGAAAGTAAACCCAAGTCAAGAAAAAAAAATATTCCATATTAAATGCCAAGTCTGTATATATATATATATATATATATATATATATATATATATATATATATATATATATATATATATATATATATACCTGTCAGCAATGGTGTGGCTGAAATAGCCGAATCCACTCATTGGAAGGGGTGTCCACATACTTTTGGTCATGTAGTGTATGTACTGCACTCTCTATGGTGTCTAGCCTAGATTTGAATCCAGACTCAGCCATAAACTGTTATCTGGTTTTTCACAGACTGGGAGAATCATCAATGTGTGCTACCCCTCCGATGGACGTTAAACTCAGCATCCCGTTTACTGACATTAGTTGTTGGATGTTAAAGACCCCACGGTATATTCCATGAAGGGTGGGCGAGCAATTGATGGCACCGTGGCCAAATTACAAAAATTCCTGTCCAAACTACTGCTGGAAGGGCAATGGCAAACCACCAAGTATAACTCTTGGTCAGGAAGCTGCTTCGGTGGCACAGACACTTTAACAGAGTAATTGCATTGGCATATGATTGTTATGTAGATGGCGGACAACCACCCCTCCCATCAGTACACTTCCATAGGTTGGTAATAAACGACAAAGAGTCTGAAGTTGAGCATGAGATTCTCTATGTGGTTTATTGACATGAATGAATCCATACATCAATTAATTCATGGGAGTACAGCAAATGATACAATATTTACGGGCCCGCACAGATCTAGTCTAGATCACAGATCACAGTCTAGATCTAGTCTAGATCTAGTCTAGATCTAGTCTAGATCACAGATCTAGATCAGATCTAGACAGATCTGGTCTAGATCTAGTCTAGATCACCGGCTAGATGCCTGAAAATGGCGCTTTCTTTCCTGATGCAGAATAAAACAAAGAGCGGGCTTTTATGATGTGAACAGATACGTCACAAGTTCCGGTAAAAATAAAACAAAGTCGGAGAGGTGATAATACACTGTCTCTCACAATCGCAAAGTTGAGCAAACCATGTTGACATTGTTAATACCAGCAGCCTATATTGAAAGTCTTTGAACAAGCAATACGATAAGTTAATTAAATGAAAACCTACATTGTATGTAGCATTGTGACCTATAAATAACGTTTCATGATAAACTTCAAAGAGGTCAAAAATTAACTTAAATTATCAGTGGACCCGATGACGTAATTTGTTAAGAGTAAGAGCGTCCCCTCAAAAGGATTAAGGATAGAGCATGGACATATATATAGAGAGAGAGAGAGAGAGAGAGAGAGAGAGAGAGAGAGAGAGAGAGAGAGAGAGAGAGAGAGAGAGAGAGAGAGAGAGAGAGAGAGAGAGAGAGAGAGAGAGAGAGAGAGAGAGAGAGAGAGAGACAGACAGACAGACAGACAGACAGACAGACAGACAGACTGACTTGACGACTTTTATTACAAAAGTATAAAATAAAGATTGCTTACAGTCAAAACAAAAGAAACAACATAGAACCCATCGGGGAAATCAAAACCAACAAAACGTTAAGCTACCACATTTTACCAGGGGAGAACCCATAGACAACAAAACGTTAAGCTACCAAAAAAAGCACAAAGGATATTTAGTAAAGACTCGAGAGAAAGCACCAAGCGGCCATCATATAGTCGGATGGACTTTTTCGGGCTCCTTCCGACAGAATGTCTCACCGCATTCACATTGTCAGGAGATCTTGCAGTCAGCTTCCTGCCAGAACTGGGTGTTTCTGCCTTCTTGTTGAGGTTGTTTACTGATCCAGTGGCTTGAAATTTGTGTGCCCAACGATAAATTTGGTTTTTCTGGGGATAGTTGTTGAAGTTGAACTTCCTGCGAAATTTTGCTTGCACTGTTTTGAATGATTTCGTCTCCAAATAAGTAGTGACGCAAAATATTTTTTCCTCCTTTGTCGAAGGCATTTTGATTGATAATTATTAGTTGTTATGGTCTCCTCTCTTCAAATCTGAAAAAAAAGAACAAGAACATTAATATTGGCAGAATTATTAGCAGTGACATGGGTTCCATGTATTTTGAGACACCCTGTAACCACCGTTTAGAGGACATTTTTCCCCACAAGCGGGGGTTGGCCTTTTTTGGGGACCGTGGTTGTTGTTTTTTTGGTCCCCTTTTTGAAGCAATGTTTTACCGCCGGATGCCCTTCCTGCCGCCAACCCTGTTTGTCGCCTTTTTACGACACAGGGAATTACCAGTGAATTGGTACTCAATTAGCCGACCTCGGAAGGATGACAGGCTGAGTCAACCCCCCTGGCGTTAATTCAGCGATCGACCGGGATTCGAACCCAGGATCCTAGGATCCTAAGCTGGCACCCTAGCCGCTAGCCCAACACCATCCAAGCAACATTTGAGACACCCTGTATTTTACAAAAATCATCATTTACACACCACATTCTTTCAAAGAGTTCAAGTTGGCTGGAAAGTGAGTAACAGTGAAAATCAACTTTTATCCGGCTTTCACAAAATGCTCTGAATTGCTACAGTATCTGTACTGTACAAATCATTATTTAGCTTCGATTTCCTAGTTTTGTAAATTGCCAATTTTGCTTGGGAAATGAAAAAGTTTGCAAGAATTGTTGCTTGGATGTTAAAGGAGCCACCTGGACCAAAAATGAAAATTGGAAAACTGCAACCAAGAGAAAGACGTGCAAATAGCACTTTCAAGAAAATAAAAAGAGGAATTAAACGATTGCATCGAATATTTGCATGGGACAAGGTTTCACTCTGTCTACAAAAGGGACACTGATCACTTATCGCTTGTGAAAAGCGGTGAATAAGAGAATTTGTAGGTATTATCCAATGTGTGATTCTCCATTGGAGATCACCAGCACGTTTTGGCTCAGGGTTTTTATAATAGCATCCCCAGTTTGGGGAGAAAGGAGGAGTGTGTGGCAGGACTGCAGACCACTTACAAGGTGCTGGGGTAGACAAGGAGAGGAAAAGAGCTTTTAACATTGGAGATACAAGGTTTTACGGTTATCACTGGAAGAGGAAAAGGAGCGGCCAAAACTTATTGGCTCCAAGTTTTCAGAGGCAGACAAAAGAAGGTTGGAGAAAGGAGAGAGGCTTGGCTCAGAGGGAGGTACAGGACAAACCAACCAAAGTTTGGAGGAACCGGAGGCACGAAGCACCACCCTTAAACATCTGTCTATTTGGTGAGATGATCTAGCGCCAGTCGCTGAGGCAATAGCAGCAACACTTAGCCACTTATCATTGGCATTGTTTTTAAGGTTGTACACTTTAGTTATTGATGCAGCAACAAACTTTTGAATGAAGGCCCTGTTGCTATCAAACCTTCAAAAAGTGAGTTATAAAACAGTGGCTCGTTAAAAAAACATGGATCTCTCATTCTCTCATACGTGGTACGATTGCGATGGCTTGTGAAAGCTTGCCATGCATTAAAAAACTTCGATAGAAAGAAGGGAGTGAAAAGAAATGAAACTTGGTAAAGTCCATCAGAAAGAGCTTCTT
This sequence comes from Myxine glutinosa, assembly GCF_964187855.1. Taxonomy (NCBI): domain Eukaryota; kingdom Metazoa; phylum Chordata; class Myxini; order Myxiniformes; family Myxinidae; genus Myxine; species Myxine glutinosa. The sequence continues at coordinate 81,455,081 of NC_136272.1, forward strand.
AGCATGACTGAAATTCTCAACTTGACCCAAACTACAGCATGCAAGTTGCCTCCAAGACACAACAGACTCATGCAAAAAGGACCATATTGTGCGTAGACGAAAAGCCATGATTCGTCATTTTATGTGGACATGTCCTTGACCACCCTCAGATATCGGCAAATTCAATATCTCCGGTCGTAGCCAATGCTTACCAGACTAGAAGAAATGAGTGACACTGTTCTGTATTCCGTCGACTAACCGAGCAGGTGGTTTCAGAGCCAAAACCTTGTGCCACAGAATGGAGGTAACCAGGTTGTTTATGACCAATACTCTGCCATGGTAAGACAATTGGCAGAGTAGGTCTTTCCATTTTATTAAAAGCAGTTCAATGCGTTCAGGCAAACCTTCCCAGTTATGCCTGATGAAATCTCCAGGACCAAGAAAAACTACCAAAAATTGATCCCATCTCTTCTGCAAGCAATATTTGTGGGGAGAGACAGGGGTGAAGGGGGAGGTGAGGAGAATGGGGGGGAAAGGGGGATGGGTAAGGGATTCAAGCCACAGTGCCTGTCTTTTTCCAATTGATTTTTGCTAACAAGGCTCTGCTAAAAAGTGCTAAAGCATGCATCATCTTAGCAATGTCATCAGAGTTTTTGATACAAACACATACATCATCAGCGTAGGCAATGGTCTTGATTGTGTGGTTTAAACTTCTAACAGTGAAACCAGACAGACTTACGAAGAGTGTTTAAGAGGGGTTCAAGGGATAGGGTGTATATAACACCTGAAAGTGGGCAGCCCTGCCTAACACCTCTTTTAATACAAAAATGGGGCACAAGCTCATTTATTTATGTTTAGCAGGGCAGATATGTTCGAATAACACATATGTATACATGATAAAAATAAAAGGTCCAAAACCAAATCCATTTAAGACTTCGGACAAGTATTCATGAGAAACATAATCAAAATCTGGAGTTCATTCTTTTCAAGGCTTTCCTGGAAGACTGAGAGCAGTTCAGGGCCAATTAGGTACCAGAAAGATTCAAAAAAAATTGTCGGTAAACCGTCGATGCCAGGTGATTTTCCTTTGCCAAGGCTCTTTAATGCAACGGAGAGTTAATCAAGGGTGAGTGGTTTCTCGAGGCTCTGCCTTTGCTCTGGGGTTAAGGTGGAAACACCATCAAACAAGTGAGAGACACCATTTAAATCAACTTCCTTTGTTTTGTAAAGGATGGAGAAAAAGAGTCTAGCTTCCCTCTTGATTCCTTCAGGGTGAGTGATAACACAATTGTCGGGGCATTTTAGAGCAGTAATTTGGGGGTGAGGAACCTTAGATTCAAAATCAAAGACGTATCGGGTTGGCATGTCCAAAAGATTGAGCTGCTGAAAACGTAATCTTGTTAATGCCCCTTGGGTTTGGTTCTCAATTATTGTATTAAGGAAAGCTTTCTTTTCCTTCAGTCTCAGTTCTTGTTGGAGGGAAGAGTGAGTTTTTAAATTTGTTTGAATTTGTAGAATTTGCCTTTCTAAACTAGCCTTTATTCTACGTTCCTCTTGTGTTCTTAAGAAACAAAATTGTTGGCAAAAACATCTACATTGGGCCTTTATATTGGCCCACCACAAACGCTGATCTGTAAACTGGTGTTTTTGATTTAATAAAACAGACCATACGTCTTCAAAAGCAACCATAAAGGAGGGGTTTTCTAAGATGGTGACATTAAATTTCCAGAAAGAATTGCGATTCAAAGACAGATGTGAATGCTAATGCACAGTAATTAAATGGTGATCTGAAAAACCGGAGGGTAAAATTCCAGTGGTCGTGGAGAGATTGAAAAATGGTGAATTTATATAGATCCGGAAGAGCCTAGCTGGGGATACTTGGTTTAATACAAAAAAGGCCCTAATTGAGCATAAAAGTTTTGTCGCTCCGTGCTATTTGAAGGGGCATAAACGTTCAACAAAGTAAAATTCATGTTATTAATAACAAATTCTAGGAAGGCGAAGTGCCTTGGGATTGTATTTTTAAAGGAAAGTTTTGATGGACGGAAATGGGGGTTCAAAAGAAAAGCCACTCCCGCAGTTCGTGAAGTGGAATCACTAAAAAAAATTGGTCGTTTTCATCATCCGGTTCCATTCTGCATGGGATGCTGGAGTAGTGTGGGTCTCTTGTAAGAAAAGTACGTCTAATTTTTTATGTAGTGCAAGGTTCACCACTTGGAGTTTGTGCAACTGACTCATGCCACCATTTATATTTAAGCTTCCAAAACTCATTTTTTAAGCTCATCTTTTGCTCTCACAATATACTTTTTTAACCTGCTACATTAGGCTTCTGTGAAATGATGGTCACTAGGCCTTCGGATGATGTTCCTTGCCATGTCGATAAAACTGTGCAGGTCAGAAAAGTTATCTTAAATGTCTACGTGTCTCTTCCTAAAAGTGTGATTAAGGAATTTCAATACTTGGGTTGGGAAGACATTGGATTCATTTGTTGTCGGGAACTCCTCAATTTCATAAGATTCCTCCTCGGACATGTCAGAAACACTGTCTGGGAAACTTACAATTACTGGTTATTGGGGCTCTGAGGTAACTTGTGGTGTGCAGGTGTCATCCTGCTCCATATTAATAGGAGCAGGAGGGGGTAGTGGAATTAAAGGAACCTTGGGTAGTGGGGGAGGAACGGGGGAAACCATAACAGGTTTAACAGTTTGAGGTTCTCTGTCGGTTTTACCAGTGTGCTCAGGCATGTTATGTAAAACATTCGGCACAGGAACAGTTGGGGTTGGAATATTTTCATTGTGCTCAGAAATGGGGGGCAATGGAGGTACTATCAGGTTTTCTGCTATCGGGTTTTCTCCTATTTTTATGGTTGGGTCTTGATGCACTTCGGCATCATTCACAGAAGGAGGACACGGAACAGTTTTACTTTTCCCTTGAGGAATATAATTTTCCTCCATTGCATTGTGGGAGAAAGTCTCGGGTAAGGGCTGGGGATCCACATTCTCATGCACGAGCAGTTCCTACCGGTTGCTGGTCGTAGTTTGGTCAGACAGAGGCATTTCCGAAGTGTTTGACTGAAGAACTACCACCTTTTCTTCACGAGGTGTAAATGAATTCTGAAGGTGTTTTTCTCTCCCTTGTGTAAACCCATCCCATATGTTCGTATTAATCAGCGGTCGTTAAATTTGGTACGATGTCATCTGAGACGGTAGTTGGGGTAGTTCGTCAGTGTTGAGAGGTAGAGGGGACACAGTGTTGTCCGGAGAGCCTGTCTGCTCGGTCACTGAGGGTGCAGTTTGGGGACAGAAGCGTTTTAAATGTCCGAACTTTCCACAGGTGAAGCATTTTAATGTCTCGGTTGACGCATATACTTGGTAGTCGTGATATTTTATTCAGAATTTAATTACCACATTTAATACTTTATCCACGTTGGATGTCGGAAGTACGATGTATTCTGCCGTCGGAAAGACATGACGTGCTTCGCCTGTTCACTCCGACAGCCCAGCGGCGCCATCTTGATCTGGGACACGACGGTGCCATACCGCGATAGTTCCGCTAACAGCGACTCATTCTTTAGAAACGGGGGGGGGGGGGGGGGGGGGGGGTACGTTGGATAGGAGTATTTTAACAGCTGGGGTATCGAGTGGGGAAACTAAAACAAAGTGTCCATTGTCCGTGGATAGACCAGCCGCGACAACCTCATGTTCGGCCTCAGCTAAAAAAAAACCACGATACGTTTATTCATTCGTGACGCTGCACGGATCTTTTCCATCCCAATTATATTTCCAATAGCAATAACAATGTGTTCCACACTAACCTCATCGGGAGGAAAACACACCACACCATGCTTCCGTGTGAGAGCTTTGAAACTTGAAAGCCGCATACGGGGAACGTGTCGACATTTTACTAATTCAAATTACCCGGACTAAGCCGAGTTGGTGTCGGGGGGGGGGGGGGGAAATGAGGGGTCGGGTACAACTTTCTCTAAAAAGCAGGGGGAATAAACCGCAAAAAAACTCCACTCGGCATGTACCAGCACGAGAAAACGAACGCAGTAAAACACACCTCAATGAGGAAAAGGGTGACAAACCATCGCAACTCGTTAGAGTGCCGACAGAATACCACTCGCCCTTCGACCTCACCGAAAGGCGTTGGCTCTCTCTCTCTCTCTGTATCTCAGAGGAAAAATAGAAGAAAATGAAAAACAATTGAGACAGCAACACAAGTGAGGAGCGTAATAGGGGGGGGGGGGGGGGGATGAGGAGAACGTGCGGGGTATGTATGAGGGGAGCGGACAGAGGAAGGGGAGAACAGGCGGGAAGCTGGGAGAGGCAAATGGGAGGGGAGGATGAGGGTTGAAGTACCGGGTGTGATGAAATGGAGTGGTGGGGGCAGACAGAGAATAGACAATGTGAAGATAAACAAAAATGGAAAAGAAAAGGTGAAAACAACGAGAAAAAGGGGGTAGAAAGATCAAAAGTCGGAGCAGCTCGCCCTACACCACACATGCACAGCCGCCATCTTGCCACACCCAACACACAAATGGTCAGCAGGGGGCGAGAGAGAGAGAGACAGGCAGGTTGAGGGAGGGTGAGGGGTGGGGTAGAGAGAGAGAGGAGAGGGGTGGGGTAGAGAGAGAGAGGAGAGAGGTGGGGGGGGGGGGGTGGGGAGTAGAGAGAGAGAGAGGAGAGAGGTGGGGGGGGGGGTAGAGAGAGAGGAGAGAGGTGGGGGGGGGTAGAGAGAGAGGAGAGAGGTGGGGGGGGGGGTAGAGAGAGAGGAGAGGGGTGGGGGGGGGATAGAGAGAGAGAGGTGAGGGGTGGGGAGGGAGAGAGCGAGGTAGGTGAGGGGTAAGGGAGAGAGAGGAGTGGTGAGGGGTAGAGAGAGGGAGAGGGAGAGATACAGAGAAAGGTTGGGTAGAGAGAGGAGAGGTGAGGGGTAGAGAGAGAGAGAGGAAAGGGAGGTGAAGTGAGGGATGGGGGAGAGAGAAAGAGAGGAGAGGTGAAGGGTGGGGGAGAGACAGTAGAGGAGGAGGAGGAGAGAGAGATGGGTAGGGGAGAGACAGGATGAGAAAAGTGAAGAGGGGAGAGGGAGGGGGACAAGTTGGCTACTGTATCCTTATTGTCTAAGACATTCCTCTTCACCAAATTGTTTGTTCCAGTGTTTGTCAATGTGCTTATTCCACACAGAAATCCTAAAATGGCCCAGACAATATTATTGGTACCTTTTAGAAGTTGTTAGAAATAATTAGATTTCAAGCAGGTGATTCTCCTTTACTTTGGAATTGAAATCACTTGTGGTGAGTTGCATGCGACTGCAATATAAAAATCACTCATTCAACCAGTTTGAATAGAGAAAAGGAGTCATTCTGCTGTTTTGTGTCACTGTGTGTACCGCAATGAGCACGGAGAAAAGAAAGAAAACCAGAGAATTGTCTGAGGTCAGACAGAAGATTGTAGCCAAGCATGGACAATCTAAAGGCTGCAGGTCCATCTCCAGAGACCATGATGTTTCTGTAGCCACCGTACGCAATGTTATCAGGACGTTTAAGGCCCATGGCACTGTAGCCAACCTCCCTGGATGTGGCAGCAAGAGAAATCTTGATCGAAGATTGCAGCGAAGGATTGTTTGAATGGTGAAGAAAGCACCTCAATCAACTGCCAAACAGATTCAAGCTGAAGCTTCAGAAACAAGGTACGATAGTTTCACCTCACACCATCCGTCGTCAACTCGATGAAAGGGGGTCCACTGCTGAGAAAGAGACATAAGAAAGCCGGACTGGAGTTTGCCAAAACACACCTGAACAAACCAAAATCCTTCTGGGAGAATGTCCCGTGGACAGATGAGACCAAATTATAGCTTTTTGGTAAGCACATCATCTCTATGTTTACATAAAACAAAATGAAGCCTTCAAAGAATAGAACACCTTCCCTACGGTCAAACACGGAGGAGGTTCAGTGATGTTTTGGGGTCTGGATCCAGATCCGGCTCAGAGTGGGATACAAAATGTAAACTGGTCAGCCTGGCGGAGGTATGCTATCTATCGAGTGTCCTTCTAGGTAGTTCTTGCATTCCTATTGCCATATATAAAGCAAACAACGGGGAAGGCAACAAAGCAAACCACCCAGCATCACTCTTGTCAAGAAACTCCTTTGGCAGCAACAAAGCTTTGGAACAGAGTATGGTACATCAGGATCAGTATGTGCGTGTTTGTGTGTGTGTGTGTGTGTGTGTGTGTGTGTGTGTGTGTGTGTGTGTGTGTGTGTGTGTGTGTGTGTGTGTGTGTGTGTGTGTGTGTGTGTGTGTGTATACATGTATGTATATTCCATTTAATATTGATATCAATCCTACCTGCTACAATTTAAAGTTTCGATTAACTGGCAATATGTATGTACATATGGCAGGCATGCCCATTTGGTCAGGATCCTTGCAGCAAATGCTCGTGTGGCACAGGGTTTCATGGACTCTTGCAGTTAAGAGGTAGTAGCAGTATATATTAATATATAATCATGGCCAGCATATCATGCAAAACAGAATCTGCGTAAATTAAGGTATGACCACTCTAGCAGCTGGGCCACTCAATGAGAATGGGACGTATATGTTTACAAAGCCAGTAAACTGTTAGATACAGTATTAGATGAGCAGAATTTCAACAACTCTGAGATCCACATACCATGTAATACTTATAGAGGTATAGTATAGGTAGCCTAATGATAGCTGGACCAGTTTCCCCAAGTCTAAGAGTCTGGGATGTGGTGATGATAGTTCAATAAGTTATTGTCTGCTCTTTCAGAAGCCTCGTTGAAAGTCTTGTTATGAGTTGATGCACTGTGCGTGCAATATTGCATGCATCACAAAATTCCAACAAACATGAACAGGAGTGAACATCTGATGGGAAATGCTCTCTGTATCTGTGATGCAAATTTCTCTCTGTATCCGTAATGGGAAATGCTCCATGACAGTGTGTCTGTGATGGGAATTGTGGCTAAATTTCCAGGCAGAACCCTCGTCTTGTTAAAATCTGAAATCCAGGTTCACTTCTCACGTCCACTCATTTGTTCCTCTTTCATCTTACCTGTGGAACCAACTCTCCCAGTCTGTTCAGTCGCCATTCTTCTCTACAAGGTTTTAAGACAGCTGTTCACCACCATCTCAGGTACATCCATCCATCCCCCATCCATGCTCATTATCTCCTTTACCCTAAACGACCTCATTCCCAAGCACTCCCTTTCCATCGATTTTTTCCCCCTCCACTCCCTCTCCCTTATCTTTTTGCTTGTTAGTTGTTGGTTGGTTTGTTCCTTTTCTGTTTCATCCCTGCTTTCCCATTCCTATTCTTCCTGTGTATCATTCAGCTTGTGTGCAGCTTGTGCACCCCATGTGTCCTTCTCCTCCTCCCTTTAATCTCATCGTCACTCTCACTTCTACTCTGCTGTTGGTTTCCACCCATTTCCATTTTGTTCCATCCCTTGCTCTTCCATGAGACTTGACCATGTATACCAAAAAAAGTTTTAAAGAATAAGCAAATTTTAAGTGTGAATTACCATGTAATATTTAAGTAAGATACCAATACACAAGTTGTAGAACTGTTTCACGATGTGAATCTTTGTGTTTTGATTTTTACCATGGATGTAAAGTTTTATGGGTGTGGGTGTGGGGGTTGGGGGAGGGGGTAAGTTTACATTAATATGTCTGCTCACGGAGCATTTCCATGATATTAGGAATTGTTGTTTTATTTTTGACAGTGTGACCTTCCAGTTCAATGATGAATCATTTTAATCGGTGTTCAGCCATTTTCTACCAAAACCTCTGCTGTTTTTCTGTTTATGGGTATTTTAAAAATGGATCCCCACTGCCATAACCAAATGTCATATCACCCATATAGTCTAATCTCCTTTTATTTCCCTACAAGTATGTAGAGTATTTTACTTTAAAATGGCGCCGAAACCACGCATCGAAAATGCCCAGGTGTGAGCAAGCAGCGGAGACAGCCATCTTTCGCTCTCAACTGTCAAGTGCACATGGATCCCAGCTCCTTGATGAGCCCAAATGTTGCCTGCCTCTGTTGAGATGCTGCCGGCGCAGCAATAGCTTCCACGCTCCTTCCAAACTGCACCAAAATCACCAGCTCAACAATGCAAAAAGATTACGCCCTTGCTCCTGCACAAAAAAACCAAGAGAGCGATTCTTCTTTCAACGGTCATTTTTCCCCAGAACGTTTTCGCTCTGACGTCACACTGGCCAATCGCCGAGCCCCATCGAATCACCCCATGGTCATGCTCGACCAATGTTGAACTTGAGGGCTTGGCCTGCCACTTTGCTTGGCGTGAGTGTAATTGACACGTGGCTTACTTGCCGATCGGCAATTTTCAGGTCCTGTCGGCGGTTCTGGTGGTTGTTGTTTAAACGGGGGTTTTTACCGGCCAGCCTTGTTGTAGTTGTACAAGCTTAGGGCAAAGCCACATACGGCAATCAAATACTGGGGGAGGAATAACCTTGATTCCTATCTAGTTAACAAAGCTTCACCACTATGTGAAGACACATAAACAATCTCAAGCTCCAGTTTCCCTACTTATATACATCGAGATGTCTCCTAAGCGTCCACGGTCCATGCTATCAAAGGGAGGCACAAAGCGCCCCTCCCTTTATATCAGGGATCGTTTCTCTGTGTGCAGCTTTCACATGGGGACTGAAAATCCGTTTCTCGGCTTTTACTGGACGAAATTGGCTGCAAATTTCAGAAGTAAATTATTTGTACGTTGAGGTAATATGTTTCAGCAACGTCTGTTTATGCATACTTTAGTTATATTTAGAAAACCCTCAATCACGGCGTTTGTCCGTCCGTCCGTCCATATGTCCGTCCATCCGTCTGTCCGCCCAAAATGTGTTGGTGCTCATATCCCAAGGACTATACATTAAAACTAGCTGAAACTTGGAACATACATCAGCCAATAGGTCTAGTTAATGGCTTTCAAAACAAATTCCACCTAAGTGCAATAGTTTTTGTATTATATTAAAATTAGATATATATAAATATATATACATAAATAAATAAATAAAATTATATACACTTTATAACTCTTCAAAACATTATTACACCAATCTAATGTGCTGGCCCAATGGCCTAATGGATAAAGCATCAGATTCCCAAGCTGGGGATTGTGGGTTCAAATCCCATCTGGGTTGAATTTTTACGGCGTAGCCCATTGTTAAAATGACCATCAAATATCGAAAGCATCGGCGTTATGGCTCTTCCAACAATACGGTATTGGAAGTTAAAATATATCATCATCTACATATTAAAGTAGGGTCTTCGGGGTCTTTTGGGTTTTTGGGTATTCAGGGTCTTTTTGACCCTCAGGGCCTTGAAGGGCATTTTTGGGTCTTTGGGGTGTTTTGGGTCTTTGGGTGTCTTTGGGGGTCTTCAGGGTATGTTGGGTCTTTGGGGGGTCTTCAGGGTATTTTGGGGCTTCAGGGGTCTTGGTGGTCTGAAAGGTCTTGGGGGGAATTAAAGGGTAATCAAAGGTCTGAGGGGTCTCAGCAGTCTTAACGCAATTAAGAGGGTTAAGTATGAGGGTGGTAATTTTGTTTGAAGAAGAAGAAGACGTTTTCGTCAAATATGAAAAAAAAACAACAAAAAAAACTATATATATATATATATATTATACACACACACACACACACACACACTACATGACCAAAAGTATGTGGACACCCGAACATCATACATCTCATTCCAAAATCATGGGCATTAATATGGAGTTGGTCCCTCCTTTGCTGCTATAACAGCCTCCACTCTTCTGGGAAGGCTTTCCCCTGGACTTGATGTTGGTGCATTGCTGCAGAGATTTGCTTTCATTCAGCCACAAGAGCATTAGTGAGGTCTGGCACTGATGGTGGGCGATTAGGCCTGGCTGGCAGTCGGCGTTTCAATTCATCCCAAAGGTGTTCGATGGGGTTGAGGTCAGGGCTCTGCAGGTCAGTCAAGTTTTTCCACACTTTTTTTTTTTTTTTTTTTTTTTTTTTTGTATACAAGATCGAGGCTCGTGAAAGAGCTAACATTAATCACACAAAAAGACAAACCGAAACACAAAAAACAAGGGGAGCGGCAGACAAGATGGGGAGAGAGGGGGAAGGACACAAAAGAGAGGGGGAAGAGGGGGAAGGACACAAACACAACATTTGAGAGCAGGGACATCGGGAGGACTTGGGGGGAGGTGGGAGAGGATTAAAACATATGAACACTGCAAGGACTCTGGGGTGAATTACCGGGGGTAGAAAAGATCAAGGTTTTCGATGGGGGAAGATAAGAGATGGTGGTGAACAGCTGTTTTAAAGACCTGGAGGGAGGAGTGGGATTGAAGGGAGTGGGGGAGTTTGTTCCAGAGGTGGGAGAAAAGGGGAATGAAAGAGTGAAGGTGAGCAGAGAGCCTAGACTTTGGCAGTTTAACCATAAGAGGGTTGCAGGCAGATCTTGTGCGACCTGAAGGAATATTGGGGGGACAGAGCACAGAGAGAGCTGGGGGAGCAAGGCCGGAGAGGAGTCGGTAGAAGACAGAAAGACCACCAACCTGCCTGCGGTGAGTGAGTGAAAGGCCCTCGGTGTTGACTACATCGCAGGAGATTCCAATGATTCTGAAAGCTTTGGCCTCAACAGCGTGAAGCCAAGCAAGGTGTGAGGCAGGAGCACCAGCCCAGAGGGGGGAACAGTATTCCATTGAGCTGCGGATGAAAGCCTTGTATGTGGTGAGGAGCTCAGGTGTGCCAAGGAAGGACTTCGCACGACGGAGGATGCCCAGTCGGCGACTGGCTTTGGAGGCCAGCTTGGAAATGTGGTTTTCCCAAGAAAGATCATGGCAGATAGTGAGACCGAAAAGCTTGAGCGACAGAACTTCTTGGAGAGGATTGTTGAGAAAGTAGATGGGAGGGTTGTCCAGTCGGTCCTTTCGGAGAGACATTGTAAGAGTGTGAGATTTGTCAGGATTGAAAGACATGTTCCACTTGTTTGACCAGTCTGTGATTTTGTCCAGGTCTGCAGAGAGTGAGGAGGCTGCAGACTGCCGATCTGAGGGATGAGGAATGGAGCGACAGAGAGTAGAGTCGTCAGTAAAGAGATAGAGAGGATTTTCAAGAGAGTCAGAGAGATCATTGATGAAGACCAGAAAAAGCACAGGGCCCAGAACACTACCTTGGGGAACTCCAGCCTGAACAGGAAGAGGAGATGAGAGAAACCCATTCAGGGCCACACGTTGACTACGACCAGAGAGGAAGTCCGCCAGCCATGCGTGGAGATTTACATGGATACCAAAGGTGGAGAGTTTGGTGAGCAGAGCAGGGTGCCAGACCGTATCGAAGGCACGTGAAATGTCAAGGGAGACAGCTCTAATTTCCTGTTTGGCGTTGAGGACCTCCATCCATTGTTGAGAAAGCAGAAGCAGCATGTCCAGAGTAGAGTGACCAGGTCTGAAACCAAATTGATGATCAGAGATCAAGCCATTGGAGAAGAGGAAAGATTTAATATCTGAAGCAATGATGGATTCCATGACTTTGCTGATAATTGGGAGAAGGCTGATTGGTCTGTAGTTGCTGGGATCTGTTTTTGCACCTTTTTTGTGCAAAGCGATGATGTTGGCTGATTTCCAAGCAGATGGCAGATGACCTTGAGCAAAAGAGAGGGTGAAGAGAACAGAAAGAGGGAGTGAAAGAGCAGAAGAACATGATTTTAGGACCCGTGGGCTGATGCTGTCAGGACCAGTTGCAGAATCAGAGTCGAGGGTTGACAGAAACTTTTCCACCTTGTCAGGAGGAAAGGACACAGATTCCAGGAGCAGCTGGGTACGACTGGGTACAGTGGGTACAGAGAGGGATGGGTTTGGGACACAAGATTTAGAGGCAAACACAGAGTTGAGGCATTCAGCTTTTTCACGTGCGGAGTCAGCCGTTAAGCCGTTTGAGGTGAGGGAGGGGATGGAGGGGGAACAAACACCAGAAACAGATTTGACCAGACGCCATCAGGATTTGGAAGAGGGAGACAGATAAGAGAGTTCGGTCTTGAGAATGGTGAGATATTGTTTCCTGGCTCTCCTGAGGGTGGACACACACTTGTTTCGGGCTTTGTGAAAGGAAATGAGATTTCCTTCCGTTGGATTTGCTTTCCAGGAGACGAAAGCAAGTTGTTTCAGGGCAACAGCCTCACCACAAGATTCCGTGTACCATGGACGGGAGGAAGGGTATGACAACTGAAGACGAGATGGTATAAATCTGTGCATGAGAGAGAGCACACTGATCTCAACAAACCATTTCTGTGCAGACCTCGTTTTGTGCATGGCGGCATTGACATGCTGAAACAGGAAAGGGCCCTCCCCATGCTATTGCCTCAAAGTTTGAAGCAAACAACCGTCTATAATGTCATTGTATGCTGTAGTGTTAAGATTTCCCTTCACTAGAAAGAAGGGGCCTAGCCCGAACCATGAAAAACAGCCCCAGACCATTATTCCTCCTCCACCAAACTTCTTTACAGTTGGCACTATGCATTCGGGCAGGTATCGTTCTCCTGGAATCCACCATACCCAGATTCGTCCGTCGGACTGCCAGATGGTGAAGCGTGATTCATCACTCCAGAGAACGCGTTTCAACTGCTCCAGAGTCCAATGGCGGTGAGCTTTACACCACACCAGTTGGTGCTTGGCATTGCGCATGGTGATCTTAGGCTTGTGTGAGGTTGCCCGGCCATGGAAACCCACTTCATGAAGCTCCCAACGAACAGTTGTTGTGCTGACATTGCTTCCAGAGGCAGTTTGGAACTCTGGGCAGAGTGTAAAGTGCCAACTGTAAAGTATATACATAGATATATATACACACATACACACACACACACACACACACACACACACACACACACACACACACACACACACACACACACACACACACATATATATATATATATATATATATATATATATATGTATAAAAAAAAATATATGAATCAAGGCACCTCCTGGCTTTAATGATGAGCATCAGTCACGGATTATGTCTCACCCGGTTGAAACCGCATAATCGGCAAGGAACAAACAGCCTGTCTGCCACCCAGACCATTATTCCCGCCAGTCAAACCAAAACCAGGGGGTGTGGTGCGATCGGTGGAGATAACAATCAACGACATACAGCACGATGAGTACTGCCCCGATCTCCTGTGGACCGAAGTCCGAGACCAAAGCATCACATCCGTCCCGGAGGCCTCAACCCAGCCCTCCGTCGACAGACAGATATTTATTTCTTTGATCCCCATTAGCTAAACATCAAGCAGAGCTGCCAATCCGGGTTTTGGATAATTGTTATGATATATGATATGATATAATTGTGGCACGCTTTCTCTTTCATTTATTCATTTTTCTATGAGGGTGAGGTAACACCATTGCAAAAGAAAACTCATCTTCAGTTGGATAATGGGGAGACAAGCCTGAGAATGAATGAACAGAAAAAGAGGAAGGTGAGGAAACAGCAACAGATCTGAACGAGGCCCACAAGTGCACATGGCACAAATACATTGCATCAACAGTGAAATACTGTCGTGATGATTCTGGAACAGGCATTCTCAGTGTTTGAGGAAGGTCTCTCATAGCAGAGACGATCGTGTCTGACTGCTGAGGAAACCCCTGCACCAATATTGTTCAGTGCTTATATTATCCTTATTGCTCCCCTGGTTTGGAAAAGCATCGTAGGTTCTCCCTACTGGAATTTGAGATATTCAGAAACAACAATGGACCCTTTGGGTTTCGGTGCTGGGAATATGAATGAATGAATGACCGTTTTAAGGCCATTTCCCCTGCTAGAGCGGGGTTAGCCTTGCGGGCCCCATGACAATCATGGTTCCCTGTTTGAGGCAATGTTATTATGGCCGGATGCCCTTCCTGATGCCAACCCTTGGTCACGCTCTTATGATGCGCAGGGATACGGCGTACCTATTCTGAATCCGGGTACACACCGTGATCATTCATCCCAGCAAGCTGGTACTCAATTTGCCGACCTCGGAAGGATGACAGGCTGAGTCAACCCCCCTGGCGTTAATTCAGCAATCGACCGGGATTGGAACCCAGGATCCTAGGATCCCAAGCTGGCACCCTAACCGCTAAGCCAACACCAGGCTGGGAACAAGCAAAAATTAGTTTAGGCATGTTAGCTGAACATGTGGGACAATGTTTCCAGTTCACGTCTTTTTTAAGTCTTAAAAACTTACTCCAACTCCTTTTTGACTAAAATTTGACTTACTAGGTCTTTCCAGATCAGGGGAGATTGTGTTTTTGGTATTCTCCCCAATGGAACATTATGTTGTCATGACGTAAACGGTCACAAAATCTACATGGATAAAATTGTCCATATCTGTTTTCATTATTGCCGAAGGTCCACATAAAGTTTGTGGCATATTATTTTGTGTGATAAAAACAACAACCCAAAAAACAGTGTCATCATAAAATTCCATATTCCTTTAATTTGGTTGAAGGGCAGGATACGTGCTCGATGAACACTTCGTCTAAGCTGCTTAACTCGTGGCTAACACTGCTTTAGCTGTGCAAGTGGAGATGAGTTTTGAGTAATCACAAAGTGCAAGAAAATGCAGCTTAGAAAGGAGTCGATTTTTCCGTGGTATGCACGCCTGACTGCACGCATACACAGTAAGGGCATAGCAATAAATAATTTGGAATATTTTGATTTAAGTTTTGAATTTTGTGTTACGTGCTCTACTCTCAGATGGAAACACGCAGCGCTGTGCAATTCTGGTGATGCATCTTCTATTTTAAACATAATTGGAAAAACCATGGAACGAAGCATTACCAGTTAGCTTCGTATATCTGCAAGCACAGAGGGAGATTCATGACAGGTGGCTGTTTCAGGCAATCAAAGCACCTTGGAGTTCCAATTTTTCTGCCTTTGACTCTGCATGTGATTGCACATAAAGCAGATAGGGACAGGCACATATTATGCACAGACGCATAAAATATTTCTCTTGAACTTGCATTTAATCGATGGGTGCTATTACATACGTTATTTTTATATGCTTTAAATCTGTTCAGCTTTTGTACACGTGGCTTTTTTTAAAGGCAGAATCGATATCTTGAACGACTAGAAATTACCCGTTGCTCTAATTTGTACCATAAGAGTTTTCCAAAGTAAAAGACTATTGCAGAATAGCAGAATAATAAGAGAAATTTACGAATGCTCCGATCAGCATCTGTTCCATTACTGAAAGGCCATAGGGTCGAATAATGAAATTAATTGTTGTATAATGCTAAGTACAGATAATTGTTGGATTAATCACTGGGTTTCCACGCTTCGCGATTTGGATTTTTTTCAGGTTGATGGCGATAACTCACCTACTTTTCACAAAAGACTCTGTGGGACATTTAACCTCCACTAACACTGCCAGGTCTTCTAACTTCAAGTCCTTCCAATGTTTGACGATTCCTCATGTTTGGTGATGTTTGGTGATTCCTCATCTTGCCTGTGAAGCACCAGGGTGACAGTTTATAGCTCTTTCGAGATTCAAACAAATATCACGGTGGGAATAGTTATTTGTTGAAATATATTGAAGACTGTTACCATAAGGTTAAATACATTGCTGTGGATTTGTTTGTAAGTGTTTTTGTTTTTAAGCGATGGTGGTGCTGCACAACTTCCTGCTTCTGAAGTCATTCGCTATTTTTTTCCCCGACACAACATCGAGACTCATGGAAGAGCGAGGTGACAGAGGGTAAAAAGGCAACAAACTGACAGTGCGGCCGCAGTTGGACAGCACAAGCAAGCTCTAGAAAGAACAAGGTGTTACGTGGTCCTCCCGGTGACTACCTGGTCTCGGTGACCCCCGGACCGTGAGAGGAACTCCGCCAGAAAGATCTATTATGTATGCGCTTTCGTAACGCAATCAATATGAATTCCAATCAAGAAAAAACCCCACACCAAGGATCCGGAATAATCAAGGATATATTCCCCGAGCAATCAACAACCATCAACAATCAGCAATCAATAGTACAAAGATGTAAACTCATCTACCATAACTCTAAGATGGCCATCTTATACATTCCTCACGTGAGCCCCACTCCCGACTCCCTCCATGGTCAATGTCTCTCTCAATGTCTCCGTACTCCTCTAGTTCGATCTCCGCACGTGGGCGGTTGAACGGACCCTTCCTGACGTGCTTCCACCGGGCACGTCCCGTACCGGGAACAACGGCTGCAGCGCACACCTCCTGGCCAAGCGAAGCGGGTAAAGCAAAGCGGGCAAAGCAACACGCGGCTTGCCCAGCGTGCGAGGCCCAACGTGCGATCCGTACACGGCCTTGTAGACGGTGAGGCGAACTGTGCCGGACGCTTGGTTCCGTGCACGAACCCACAGTGACTTGACGTGTCAAAGGGTAGTTACACGTCCCGGTAACTCCTCTCGCCAGACGGGCTTTTACACGCCGATTCTGTTACGTTGCTCAATCGCGATACCGCTCGCGTCCGAGCTCGGCGCGGAAGAAGAAGAATCGTCGCTTCTCTCGGACCTCGTGTCTTTTCTTCTTCCGTTTCCGGTCTCCTTTTTCTCAGAAGGGCTCCTGACCCTTTAATCACAACAACCTTTAATCGACTACACATTGATAAGCAAAGACCTGAATAGTAATTCACATACATTCACATAAATATGTAACACAAGGAAAGAGGATGGAGGAGAAGGAGAAGAAACACCCACAAGTAAGAAGGTTGTGTTAGGTCATGTCGGGTTAATGGGGGTAGGGAATATTGCGTGGAGGGGATGACATGAGATTGTGGTGCACCGCCTGTATTTTTGAAGTCCCAGAGGGAAGAGGGCGAATGAACAGCCGGCGGTGCACTCGATGCATATAAAATGGAAAGTGGGGACAGCTGGTTTGCTTATTCAGCAATGTGACATTTTGAGATAAAAGTTTGCCTTGTAAGTGGAAATTATTTATAGATATGCCAGAAGATGGGCTGTTAAGTACTATACTGAGCCAGGATAATTTTCATGACTTTATGGGAAGTTGTGGTATAATTCAAGCCAACATTGCCAAGGGGCCACTGTGGTACGGTTGTGCAAGCAAGCCAAACTAAGCACATGCAGGCCCAGGTTTTAGCCACTGTGGAACTGGCCAGAGGTCGAGAGGGCTTCATGGATTTATTGACTTCTCTCTTTGAGCTGCTCAGCTCGTTTTTCACTGTTTGCGTTGTGTTTGGGGGCGCGAGAGCACATTCATCATCGCCGATGGCGTGATTAATGGCACATTAATAGAGCCTGTCAGAGAAGAACCTTCAACTCCCAGATCTGCCGACTGCCCTTAGCACTCCCTTACACAGAGTTGCTGTGGAGAACTTGAGATATTGACTTGGGGCTCCGAGCTGCGTTGCTGGAACTCTGGGGATTGGAGAAGGCGCAAGCGTTGGCCTTGCCTATCTGTGTTTGCCTTGATTCGTAGTTATTTGGCTAATGCGGGAGGTCTCTTGAGCCATCTTACCAAAGTTTGCTTTTCACTCTTTGCAGGGTTTAATATTTGTTCGCCAATTGGCTATATCAATGTAGAACAAGGTGATTTGACCGGACAGTGTCTGAAATATGTTTAACCTTTACATGTAATCGGTATTGCTTGCTAAATTGCATTGGCCATGTCACGCTTACGCAAAAATGATGTGGTTTTTGTGGAAAGTTTCTGCATTCCAGGAGGTAAACAGACCATTTGCACAACGACCATGAGCAGGCCACCTTGCATACCGCTTGGCAATTTCAGTAAGCTACTCGGCATTTATTTTCAAACTATATCTTATATGTTTTAGTAGTGAAACACCGGACGGAGACTTAGCATTAATTTTATTTTTATTTTTTGCCTTTTCCTTGTTCGGAAAAGGGTCTTCATGATATTTCGAGCAATTGTACCTGTGGTGCTGTTGCCACAGCAGGCATGTCTAGGAAAACGTCCCTGGAGCTCCATGTCTTTGTGATGTGTGGGCCGCCCAGTGTAGCAGTGGCATAGCTTGGGCCTATCAGATACAAAGCACTTTGGCATTGTTATATGTATTGTGAATGCATTTTACATGGTGCTATAAGCTTATCAAAATGTCAGTAACACGTTTATATATGGTTTTTTAATTTGATATTTACCAAGACTGTTTAAATATTACGTTTGACAAAACGTTGTTTTTGATGCAGGTTCGTTCATTTTTCTCTCCTCGTTCCATGTTGCAGCTCTTCTCTCCTTTTCCTTTGATATGATCTCAATTTGTAACCTCATTTTTTTGCCCATTGTTTTGGGGTTTTTTTGCTCAAAGGGTCATGATTATCTCAATTTTATGGGGGTTTTATTTTATTTTTGCTCAAGCTTGGACATGTAACGGGTGTAGGAAAAGGACATCAGGAGACATCCATTCTTCCCTTTTCACGACCTCGGATCATCCCTCATCCTTGGTCATCTTTTCTACAGGACTGCATTAACCATTCCTCATTTCCACCAGTTCCTTTCCTGGTTATTGTGCCCCCCTCTCCCTCATCCTCTTCTTTGTATTTTTGTTACCTCTTCTTCATATGTTTGAGCTTGTATCTAGCTTGTTCACTCACTGTGTCCTCTTCTTGATCTCATTCCGCCCCATGCCCATACTTCCTCCAAATTTCCCTCTGCACTGATGTTGGCATGTTTCCCCCCTTTCCACTCTTATTTTTGTTCTGTTATGTTCTGGTACATTCTGCATTTTCGCTCGTCCGGGAGCCACGACTTTGTATAAAATATTTTTTATATGAATTGCAATAGCATTAGTAGGAACCACCTTTAGAGGCCGTTTTTGCCTGCAGAGCATGGGTTGGCCTTTTTTTGAAGCAATGTTTTATAGCCGGACGCCCTTCCTGCCGCCAACCCTGTTAGTCGCCTCTTGCGACACACAGGGAATTACCAATGAACAGGTACTCAATTTGCCGAACTCGGAAGGATGACAGGCTGAGTCAACCCCCCTGGCGTTAATTCAGCGATTGACCGGCATTCGAACTCAGGATCCTAGGATCCCAAGCCGGCACCCTAACCGCTGAGCCAACACCAGGGTATAATCGCATTAGTAGACAATGGAGAAATCAACCTGGTAAGTGCATGGAATTTGAACCTGGGATCACAGCATCATATGTGTTATGGGTTCCAATGGGAACACATCAGGCAAACTTTCTTTGGATAACGATTGTTGTTGTTACATATTTAGCACCGATTTAAAACCCCAGTTCTGGAATAGCGTCATTGTGCAACAGCTGGAGTCAAGCGATTGACCTTTCCCATATTTTTTGACTCCACTTGTTGATGTGATTTAGCCATACAATGGACATCAGCCCATGTTTTTCTGTGATGGAGAAAGAATCAAGGTTGGACTTTGCCAGAAGACAATTGCGTCCACCTTTTCCTTCTCTCCTTTGCTGTATACCCGTACTTGTTCGTCACTACTCATTTTCAATATATTAACTCTCTACTCTTTGTGAACTATTTTCTTGTTTAACTCGTCCAAATAGAAAAATGTAGGCACTTGTATGTGCACATGCAGCACCTGGCAGCTCGTTGAGTCTGTGGCATCATTGTTATTGTTGGTTAATACAGTACGACCTGTAAGTTGGCATAATAATTTGGATTTGGCTGTTGCCTTGGTGTACAATGACCTATGTTTTTTTTCAGAAGCTGAGCACTGTGGGATCGTTATCCAACAGTGAATGCTAGCATATTGGACAGATAGCTTAATGTTCCTTTCAAAAGCTGGCAAAGCCACACTGGAATTTTATGGTCAGGCCAGTAATAGAACCAATACAAGACAGCTCGAGGTTTAATATGCAACGTCTGTGCTATCCCGTCAGTCTTACATTGATAATTACTAGAAGATAAGACCTGTAGCTTCGCTGGTGGGAATAGCAAAGTTTTAGATAGAGATAGATTTTATGTATGCTTTACAAGGCGGTGTATAATCAGAAATACTGTTTGATAGGGCGATATATTACTGTTATATGAACAAGATGGAAATGTTGAAGAAAAAAAAAAGTATTGAATACAGCAAGCGTTTTCTGATTCCAATAAATGAGAAACGGTATTGAATGAGACTCACCATTATTACAAGTGAAGAAGAAGATGGTGGAAGAGTTTTTGTTGTAATGTAAATTGAAATTGGCCCATCTATCCTCAGCTTACTGAACTATATCATAGTTTTTGCAGATTGCCTAGCATCTGATTGATAATGCTTCCGATTGTGTAGGGGCTACCATTATTGCTTGATTAGGACAATTGTTCACGGACGGACACATGAACACAGACGCATGGATGCAGGCACACCGTGCCTAAGCTCCTTTTATATTGTTGCAGATTCGGGGTTCGGCTCTTCCCTTATCAAGGGGGGGTTAATCCCTTTGCCCTTTGAGCTGGCCCTCCCGAGTCCTGGAGCTATGACGTTACTTCCGGTCAGCGCTGAATTGGGTGGTAGGCCAAATTGTTCCTATTACCTAATTACCAGCGCCTTCCGGGAAGCGAGGAAATGAGCCCCGCCCGAGCCGCGGCGGTAATGGACACGCCGAGCGAAGCGAGCCACGACTCAGGCCGTTAACAAGAACTAAACCCGATTCTGAGCGGTTCCGAAATCGTGCCACAGGTACTCAATCGAGAAAAGACTAAAGTGATCGGATAAGAGGAAACCAGAGTAAAGGAAGAACAAAGTGTTGTTTATTAATTGTGTACAAAACCAAAGAGGAAATGAAAGGAATATACAAGGAAGAAGAAGAAGAAGCAGGACACAGGGCAGGCTTACCTATGCAGTCTTAACTTACAACCCCAGGACAAACAGACACACTCACACGGAATGGTAGCTGGTAGGGGGGAAGGTCCAGGTAGATGGTTCCAGGTAGGTCGACTCCGTCCAGGCTCCGGTTCTGCAGGCGAAGAACGGCAGGCAGCTTCCCGTGTCGCCGACTGCGAGCGGACCTTCCATATAGCGAGGGTCTGGGATGCTGCGTACGTAATACGTTTATCGAGCAACACTCTCTCTCTCGCAGGTTCGTACAGGGGCTTTGCGCGGCTTCGTCTCTCAGCAGCCGATGCTCCCAGCAGACCTTCCACAAGCAGTCCTCTCTCCAGACCAAGCGCCATCTCCAACCCGAGTCAACTCCGTAAAAAAGCTTGCGCTGGCGCTTATATTACGCGCTTCAAGATCAATGCGCGCGCTTGGAAACCACGCCCGCCAGCCAGCTCACCTCAGCTCTGGTTGGCTGGTTGCCCTTTGAGCTGGCCCTCCCGAGTCCTGGAGCTATGACGTTACTTCCGGTCAGCGCTGAATTGGGTGGTAGGCCAAATTGTTCCTATTACCTAATTACCAGCGCCTTCCGGGAAGCGAGGAAATGAGCCCCGCCCGAGCCGCGGCCTGTCGGCAATGTTACTTCAGCCCTGGTTGGCTGGTGAGGGCTTACCGGCTCCGCCCTTGACGGCGAGTTGACAGGGCCAAGCCTTGCTCTTGTTGTTCCGCCCCCTTTTTCCTCGGGCCGACCGCATGGTTAATGGCATTGCTTGGGCAGAAGCTCAGCGAGGCAGCGAACGCTGCTAACAAAAGGCACGTAATAGAATTGGGAGGGACAAGGCACCGTCTATAGGGGCGCATAATGGCACCGTTTGGAGAGAGCGATTGGAAAATGAGCGAATGGGGCCTATCTTATTTGATTAATGCAACGCAGATTCAACTATTGGGAACACGGCCTTATCTAAAACATATACTAACTAGAATCCGGGCACTCGGTAGAGCGCATACCTTCGCCGCAGCTACTGTTCTGTACTTGGCATGGGAGTGTATGCGATGTGAAACTTTATGTGAAATGCGATCGATTTTTAAAAATCAGAATTTGAGCAAATCTGTTTCATTCGTCTGTTAATATGCCTCCCCGATTGACAAATCTGCAATTTGAATTTCATTTGAGGTTGAAATGATTGCGGGAGATCGCGTTATAGTGATGACGTCTTGGATGGACATCCTCTTCTTCAGTCGCTCATAACTTTGAGTGAAATACGATCGAGTTAAAAATAGTCAGAATTTGAGCAAATCTGTTTCATTCGTTTGTTAATATGCCTCATCTCTTGACAAATCTGCAATTATAATTTTTTTTGAGGTTGAAATGATCGCGGGAGATTGCGTTATAGTGATGACGTCCTGGATGGACATCTTCTTCTTCAGTCGCGCATAACTTTGAGTGAAATACGATCGAGTTAAAAATAGTCAGAATTTGAGCAAATCTGTTTCCCAAAATCTAATCAAATGTGTCCCGTATAATAACCAATCATCCCACCAAATTTCATGCAATTCGGTTGAATACTTTTTGAGTTATGCGATTAACATACACACACACAGACATACAAATAAATACACAGCGATCAAAACATAACCTTCCGCTTTTGCGAAGGTAATGAAATAACTAAAGTTCCTATGGTGGCCTACCGTGTTGCATATGGACTAATTAAGGGTGTGACCTTTAACCTTTTAATAATGGAATATTTACAAGTATTATTTACAAGTGAGGGTTCTAAAACCGCAACAATATATTAGATAAGAGAAAATGAATGTCTGAAAAAAAAAATAACCATTGTTAACACTGGTGGAGTGGGATGATGATGAACAAAAGATGGTGGGACTGAGCCAGACGGACAAGTGTAGATTCTGCAAGACAGAACTAGAAAGTCCTAGTCACGTGCTCTTGGGATGCAAAACACTTATCAGAACAACTTTACACACAACAGCACAGCAAAGTATGCAAAGTTATTCATTGGAATATCTGCAAAAAATGTAACATCCCAGTTCCAGAAAACTCATGGAAGCATGAACCGAGGGCAATCATTGAAAATGAGGACGTCATGCTCATGTACGACCTGATGATTCCATCGAGCGTGAACATAGAAAACAAAGCATTGCGTCCGGACATTGTACTCAGGAACAAAAAGGAAAAGACAGCATTGCTGATTGAAATATCAGTACCCAGCAATTTTGGCCTAAACAATGCAGAAATCAAGAAAATGACCAAATACCAGGACCTCAAAAATGAGGTCAAGAGATCTTGGAAGCTGAAGAACAACAAAATTGTACCAGTGATAATTGGAGCAACAGGAATGATGAAGAAGAACCTCAGAGATTTTGAAATCCATCCCCAGGAATATTACCACAAATTCGATGACGATCCTGAAAAGAGACCTTGGAATAAAACTGAAAAAGTTGAACAGAGCTTGGTCCATGAACCGTGATCCCTTACCGAAGCGGAGATTGATACTTTGGGTCTTGGAAGGACTCCGTTCCACCCTCTGAAATCCACAAATGGAGATAACAACCAACAAGACGAAAGGAAATTGTTATTCAATGCTTTTTTTTTTTACTGCGAAGCAGTGATGTGAATTGAATGGGTAAGTCCTAGTTTACTTGGATTCCTTTCAATGTTTTGTTGAATATCAAAATGACTCAAACTTTACCTTGATAGTCACAGTTGAATTGGTTTGACAAACCTGAAGTCTAGAATGACATTTAGTGAAATGTACAATGATGCAGGTAAGGATGTGCCAGTTGGCAGGGAGATGAAACTTGTCTTTTTTGACTGTGTACTTGAGCATGATTGACGTTTGGTGCTTTCACCTTCTATTGAGACATTGCCAAGGCCTTTGTACACATGCGGTTAGCACAATGAAGGCTGGGGTGGCATATCATTGACACAGAATTGCAACAACGTTTAACTGTGAAATGTCTGTTTTTAGGCTGTAACACCACAAGGCATGCGCTGCATTATTTTTTGTCACCTTTCCACTTTGTGTGTGCTTCCTGCATTCGATTTCCGATCTTATGCGGCATACCATGCGATGTTGCGTCAATCGATGCGCCATCCCTCAGATGGACATTGGCCTGGGTGACCCATCTGATAACATTAGTTGGTGGACGTTAAGTATCCCACGGTGCATTTCCCGAATAGTAAGGCGAGTTATTGCCGGAACCCTGAACAAATTAAACTCCTTCCCAAATCTCAATTGGTCAAATGTCAGATCTGGTTAGTGAAGCCAGTTTGTGAGACTCAAGCTAAAAACCTTTCCTCGGCTACCCCATAAGGAGGGAATAATTGGGGCCATTAATGAAGAAGGCAAATATCTAATTGTAGTAGTAGTAGTAGTAGTAGTAGTAGTAGTAGTAGGCCACATTTTGTGTAACATGAGATGTAAAGTTCATGCCCAATTAGCCTTAAGTCGAATGTGAGGTTTCATTCAGGGTTTATTTAATTATTTGTTTTTTGCAGCGATACTTATTACTCCAGTTGAAATTTTTTTCATGTCTGATTATTTTCATTTGCACTTGTTACCTCCACCACCTCAGGTGGATGGAAGTTGTTTACACCTGTGCCTGTCTGTCTCTGTTTGTCTATATTTCCATCGCCTTCAGGTCACAATTTTAAACTGATCTTTATGAAACTTCACCAAATGGCGGACATGGTCATAATGAAGAAGCCTATTTATTTTGAGGTCAAAAGGTCAACATAAGCCAAAGGTCAACACCTTTGTCAAATTTCTAAAATGTTTAATTTTCATCCGATTGACTTGAAATTCGAAGAGCATTTTCATATCAGTTCACTGAATTCAATCACCGATTATGTTTGTGGTCAACTTTGGCCAAAAGATCAACATAGGCCAAAGGTCAAAACTGAAGTGATGTTTCTAAAATCTTCAATTTTCATCCGATTGACTTGAAATTTGAAGAGAATTTGCATATCCAGTCACTTCATTCAACAACCTTTTTTGAGGTCTAAAGGTGAAAAGGTAAACATGGGCTGAATTTCTAAAACCATCAATTTTCATCTGATACTTGAAATTTGCAGAGGATTTGCTTATCAAATCACTGAATTCAACCACCAATTATTTTTGAGGTCAACATATGTCAAAAGGTCTCTCTTATCTGTCTCCCTCTTCCAAATCCTGGTGGCGTCTGGTCAAATCTGTTTCTGGTGTTTGTTCCCCCTCCATCCCCTCCCTCACCTCAAACGGCTTAACGGCTGACTCCGCACGTGAAAAAGCTGAGTGCCTCAACTCTGTGTTTGCCTCTAAATCTTGTGTCCCAAACCCATCCCTCTCTGTACCCACCGTACCCAGTCGTACCCAGCTGCTCCTGGACTCTGTGTCCTTTCCTCCTGACAAGGTGGAAAAGTTTCTGTCAACCCTCGACTCTGATTCTGCAACTGGTCCTGACGGCATCAGCCCACGGGTCCTAAAATCATGTTCTTCTGCTCTTTCACTCCCTCTTTCTGTTCTCTTCACCCTCTCTTTTGCTCAAGGTCATCTGCCATCTGCTTGGAAATCAGCCAACATCACCGGTTTGCACAAAAAAGGTGCAAAAACAGATCCCAGCAACTACAGACCAATCAGCCTTCTCCCAATTATCAGCAAAGTCATGGATTCCATCATTGCTTCAGATATTAAATCTTTCCTCTTCTCCAATGGCTTGATCTCTGATCATCAATTTGGTTTCAGACCTGGTCACTCTACTCTGGACATGCTGCTTCTGCTTTCTCAACAATGGATGGAGGTCCTCAACGCCAAACAGGAAATTAGAGCTGTCTCCCTTGACATTTCACGTGCCTTCGATACGGTCTGGCACCCTGCTCTGCTCACCAAACTCTCCTCCTTTGGTATCCATGGAAATCTCCACGCATGGCTGGCGGACTTCCTCTCTGGTCGTAGTCAACGTGTGGCCCTGAATGGGTTTCTCTCATCTCCTCTTCCTGTTCAGGCTGGAGTTCCCCAAGGTAGTGTTCTGGGCCCTGTGCTTTTTCTGGTCTTCATCAATGATCTCTCTGACTCTCTTGAAAATCCTCTCTATCTCTTTGCTGACGACTCTACTCTCTGTTGCTCCATTCCTCATCCCTCAGATCGGCAGTCTGCAGCCTCCTCACTCTCTGCAGACCTGGACAAAATCACAGACTGGTCAAACAAGTGGAACATGTCTTTCAATCCTGACAAATCTCGCACTCTTACAATGTCTCTCCGAAAGGACCGACTGGACAACCCTCCCATCTACTTTCTCAACAATCCTCTCCAAGAAGTTCTGTCGCTCAAGCTTTTGGGTCTCACTATCTGCCATGATCTTTCTTGGGAAAACCACATTTCCAAGCTGGCCTCCAAAGCCAGTCGCCGACTGGGCATCCTCCGTCGTGCGAAGTCCTTCCTTGGCACACCTGAGCTCCTCACCACATACAAGGCTTTCATCCGCAGCTCAATGGAATACTGCTCCCCCCTCTGGGCTGGTGCTCCTGCCTCACACCTTGCTCGGCTTCACGCTGTTGAGGCCAAAGCTTTCAGAATCATTGGAATCTCCTGCGATGTAGTCAACACCGAGGGCCTTTCACTCACTCACCGCAGGCAGGTTGGTGGTCTTTCTGTCTTCTACCGACTCCTCTCCGGCCTTGCTCCCCAGCTCTCTCTGTGCTCTGTCCCCCCAATATTCCTTCAGGTCGCACAAGATCTGCCTGCAACCCTCTTATGGTTAAACTGCCAAAGTCTAGGCTCTCTGCTCACCTTCACTCTTTCATTCCCCTTTTCTCCCGCCTCTGGAACAAACTCCCCCACTCCCTTCAATCCCACTCCTCCCTCCAGGTCTTTAAAACAGCTGTTCACCACCATCTCTTATCTTCCCCCATCGAAAACCTTGATCTTTTCTACCCCCGGTAATTCACCCCAGAGTCCTTGCAGTGTTCATATGTTTTATTCCTCTCCCACCTCCCCCCAAGTCCTCCCGATGTCCCTGCTCTCAAATGTTGTGTTTGTGTCCTTCCCCCTCTTCCCCCTCTCTTTTGTGTCCTTCCCCCTCTCTCCCCATCTTGTCTGCCGCTCCCCTTGTTTTTTGTGTTTTGTGTGTCGGTTTGTCTTTTTTGTGTGATCAATGTTAGCTCTTTCACGAGCCTCGATCTTGTATACAAAAAAAAAAGAAAAAAAAAAGGTCAACATAGGCCAAAGGTCAAAACTGAAGTGATGTTTCTAAAATCCTCAATTTTCATCCGATTGACTTGAAATTTGAAGAGAATTTGCATATCCAGTCACTTCATTCAACAACCTTTTTTGAGGTCTAAAGGTGAAAAGGTAAACATGGGCTGAATTTCTAAAACCATCAATTTTCATCTGATAGACTTGAAATTTGCAAAGGATTTGCTTATCAAATCACTGAATTCAACCACCAATTATTTTTGAGGTCAACATATGTCAAAAGGTCAACATAGGCCAAAGATCAACAATAATTATTCATTGGATTTTTTAAGTATCGTGCTGTGCACGACATATTTCTTGTTTGTTTGACTGTGAACAAGATATCTCAAAATGTTGTGGACGGATTTGGACGAACACTGGTGGAGAGGTTTGGTATGTGAGATGGACGAAATGATTAGATTTTGGTGAAGATCCGAGTCTGGATCCAGATCAGAGAATTTTTAAAGCGATTCTACACCACTAATGATCGGGCTAAAACAAAATATAGAAGGACATCTCAAAAAGTAATGAGTGGATTTGGGTGAAACTTGTCGAATGAGTTGGTTTGGTGACAATACCAAGCAATTCGATTTTTGTTCAGGTCCAAATCCATATCTGGTGCATCATTGGGATACAAAACGTAAACTGTTCAGTCTGGTGGAGGTATGCTCTCTACCGAGTTCCGTTCTAGTTAAATGTGTTTTGATCAGTGCATGATCTATAAAGACCTTTTTACTGTTCTTTTACAGAATTGGTCGTTTAAATATACTAGGGCATGCCCGTACTATATATAAGCTAGGACGTGCCCGTACGTGGGTGCCCGTTCCTTGGCAAAAAAAAAAAAAAAAAAAAATTTGTGTAGGGGTGTGTGTGTGTAAACATCCTAGGGCGTGCCCGTACGTGGGTGCAAAAAAACATGCGTGCAAACAACAACAACAAAAAAAAACTTTGAAACCACGTGGCAGTAACGACCACAGAACCCCCCCCCCCCCCCTCTATTTACATGAATGGTTTGGTCCATTCGCAACGACCACAGAACCCCCCCCCCCCTCTATTTACATGCAATGGTTTGGTCCATTCGCAACGCCAAAGCGAACGGCGAACGGCTAAATCGCCATAGCTCGGTAAGTACTTGTCCGATTAATTTCAAACCTTGAAAAGGCACATCCTCGGGTCCCCAGCAATATACCTGGCAAGTTGCAAGTATATCGGACCCGTGGTTGTCGAGAAACAGCGGTCACAGACAAACAAACAAACGTACAAACGTACAAACGTACAAACAAACACACAGAGATTACTGGAATTATAGATAGATAATCAGCCTGCTTGCAGACATGTTGAGTCATACATATGAATTCTGTCGTTATTTTAAATCTATATTATAATAGGCGAAGATGATTCTGTTGGACGTCTGTCCGGGGGTGTGGCTTACTCGGTTTGCAGAGTAGCTCCACCCACTCCTCCTTCTCGAATAGCATTGAGGCCTGTTTAGTTAGGCCCGTGCTGTCTTTCTCTCACACAGATTTATTTCAATTCTAATTCGATATATCATTTCATTTTTCGCAGTCGCTAACATAGTTTTAGACTCGGTTGAAAAAAAACGGGAAGAAAATCCGATCCGATCCTTCGGATCTTGAGTCTCTCTCACGCCTTTATCTCCAATCTAACTCACCATCTGATTTCATTTTTATTGATGGTTTTAGACTCGGTGTCAGCAACGCGGGAAAACGCAGAGATCTTTACACCATGTCACCGCCCAACACCGCCAACAAGTATCATACACCGCCCAACATGACACAGACGGCAACATGTCGACATTATCGCTTTTTCTTTAAACCGAGTGAACCGAGCCGAACCGAATAAACCGAGTGAATTCACCTCGCGAATTTCATCCAATTCCACCGAGTTTCATGAAATTACCGAGAGATATTTCTTCGTTTTTATTTTATTAGTTACCAGCAGAAGTACCCAGCCTTGCCGGGCGGGGGAGGGGGGAAGGGCACGTACACTTTAAACATGTATATACATGTGGGATGTGGGATATTTCCATGTGGGACATGTGTACGTGTGTGTGTGTGTGTGTGTGTGTACGTGTACATGTGTGTGCATGCGTGCTTGTATATATGTGTGTGTGTGTGTGTGTGTGTGTGTGTGTGTGTGTGTGTGTGTGTGTGTGTGTGTGTGTGTGTATATGTGTGTGTATGTGTATGTTGGCTAACCCCCGCTCTAGCAGGGAAAATGGCCTTAAAATGCATGTTGTTGTTGTTGTTGTGTGGGTGTATATGTGTGTGTGTGTGTGTGTGTGTGTGTGTGTGTGTGTGTGTGTGTGTGTGTGTGTGTGTGTGTGTGTGTGTGTATATATATGTAAACATGGGCCGGTGTGTGTGTAAAGTGTGAGGAGGTATTGGAGAGGAAAATGCAGAGATATATATTTTAAAATCGCGCCATGATGATAAATGAAAATACACCGCCTAAAATAACAGTGGACATATCTATCTATAATTCCAGTAATCTCTGTCTGTACGTTTGTACGTTTGTCTGTCTGTGACCGCTGTTTCTCGACAACCACGGGTCCGATATACTTTTCACTTGCCAGGTATATTGCTGGGGACCCGAGGATGTGCCTTTTCAAGGTTTCATATTAATCGGACAATTACTTACCGAGCTATGTCCAAAAAACGATTCAACCAATCAGAGAGCAGCGAACGATCGCGTGTGCCGGCGTTGCGAATGGACCAAACCATTCCATGTAAATAGAGGGGGGGGGGGTTCTGTGGTCGTTGCGAATGGACGAAACCATTTCATGTAAATAGAGGGGGGGGATTGTCACTGTACTCGCAAGCCGTTCGCCGTTCGCTTTGGCGTTGCGAATGGACCAAACCATTTCATGTAAATAGAGGGGGGGGATATAATTTTAGATAGATATATAGTACGGGCATATATATAGTACGGGCATGCCCTAGTATTTAAAATTCGTCACACACATCCATGCCCGTGGGATTCCCACGGGTGGGAATCCCACGGGCATGGATGTGTGTGACATTTCGACATATTGAGTTAGATGCTGCGCCTGCACATTCAGTTATATAAAATGGTTACTGGCAATTGATCACATCCACAAACGATGTAATCCACACAATTTATGTACTTTACATAACGTTAATAGGGATACATGCCCGTGTAGATGGGAATGACATATAATTCACCGAAAACGTTGAAGCAACCGCATAATATTACGGTGATGTTTAACTCTGAGTGAGAATAGTTCTAAATTTTAAAAACTTTCTTCTGATATTTGTGATTTATTTCAAACAAACTGTATTTCCCATTTTTTACTTCCCAAATTTTTTTCCCATTTCCCATTTAAATCCCAAACATTACTTCACCCAAAATTAATGACAATGAAAGCACCCAAAGATGTCGTATAATATTTTTTCCCCAAATGTAATAAGTTTTCCTTTGGGTTCATTTTCCCCAAGCTTCCCTCTTGTCTTCTTCTCCCCTATCCATACACCTCTCATAGCACAGTTGTGTGTGCTCTTCCAGAAAGCTCGCACTATGAATGAACACATGATTTAACTTTATTGCGAATTAATTATTTATATGCCAGACGTTCATGCACCATTTGCATTCTTTTATGTTTTCTGCATTGCAAATTGCAATCCAATTGATATTAAATGTAAAACTAATAACTCGCTGTAAAACTACAATGTGCACTTACTTGTTTTGTGAAGGAAAATTAGAGGCCACATAGTGAGCTGTCCATAAATTATTTATTTTTTATTTTTTTGCAATTTTGCCTGCATCAACATAATCTCTATGTACAGGCCTTGGAAGATCTATACTATAATATACCAGCTGGTTAACCCGCCCTCCCGGTGGGGATAGCCAGCGTCACAAGGGGAGTTTGCCGTTTCAGTCACAAGAACAATCACGATGTCTCAGACATCAACACGTATGAATAAAAAGGAAAGAAAGACTAATTTATAAAGTCAAAGCAAATCCGTGTGACTCTGGCACACTTTCACATGTTACTGTTGATGGGTAAAATACATTTACACCTAATGACAAGACTGGCATTAAGAGATTCATTAAGTCGCCGACTGGGCATCCTCCGTCGTGCGAAGTCCTTCCTTGGCACACCTGAGCTCCTCACCACATACAAGGCTTTCATCCGCAGCTCAATGGAATACTGTTCCCTCCTCTGGGCCGGTGCTCCTGCCTCACATCCAGCTCGTCTTCACGCTGTTGAAACCAAAGAGTTCAGAATCATTGGAATCTCCCGCGATGAAGCTAACTCCAAGGGCCTTTCACTCACTCACCGCAAGCAGGTTGGTGGTCTTTCCGTCTTCTACCGACTCTCCAGGCTTGCCCCCCCCAGCTCTCTCTGTGCTCTGTCCCCCAAATATTCCTACAGGTCGCACAAGATCTGCCTGCAACCCTCTTATGGTTAAACTGCCAAAGTCTAGGCTCTCTGCTCACCTTCACTCTTTCATTCCCCTTTTCTCCCGCCTCTGCAACAAACTCCCTCACTCTCTTCAATCCCACTCCTCACTCCAGGTCTTTAAAACAGCTGTTCACCACCATCTCTTATCTTCCCCCATCCAAAACCTTGATCTTTTCTACCCCCGCTAATTTCACCCCAAATCCACTTTTTTGAAATACCAACTTCTTTCCTGGAAGTCCTTGGTGTCCTTGTGTTTTATACTTCTTCCACCCCCCCCGCCCCTCCCCCTTCCCACGCCTCCTCCCCCCAAGCCCTCTCCCTCCCACACATCTCCCAATGTCCCTGCTCTCAAATGTTGTGTTTGTGTGCTTCCCCTTCTCTCCCCATCTTGTCTACCGCTCCCTCTTTTTATATATTTTGTTTGTCTGTTTGATTTGTTTGTGTGATAAATGTTAGCTCTTTCACGAGCCTCGATTCTGCATACAAAAAAAAGAAAGAAAAAAAAAGTAGCCTTTTGAGCGGAAGAACATTCGTTGTCTTATTATTGTTCTCCTCGTCCTCCTCCTCTTCCCTTTATAAGAGGTGAGGTCCAATGGCACCAAGCTTTTGGCCTACCTTGACCATGATACCCCTACACTTCTTTTTGTTCTCAGCCAACTCTCTCCACTCTCCAACCACCCCACCTTATTGATATCCCTCCTCACACAATCCTCCCATCTCAACTGTGGTCTACCTCTTTTCCTCCTACCTTGTTCCATCAACCTATCTGCTCTCTTTGTCATTCTCTCTTCCCCAATCTGCACCAAGTGTCCAGCCAATCTCAGCTGGTATATCACCAATCTCCCCGTCAAGCTCATCTGCACACCAATCTCCTCCTTCAGTTCATCCATTCTCCTTCAATCCACAATCTTCACTCCCACAATCCTCCTGACCCATTTGTTCTCACAAACCTGCAACCTCTGTTGTCTCTCTGCCAGTGCCACCGTCTCCAGACCGTAAAGGTAGGCCGGCGTTACACACGACATCAGAACCTCCCCTTTCAATTTCCTTAAAATCTTCCTCTCTGCCATTAGACCCTCCACCCTCCTCCACACAATCACACACACCTGAATCCTCCTCTGCACCTATGCCTCTGACTTACCATCCACGGTTACTGTTTCTGCCAGATACTCAAACCTATTTCCTTGCATGATCTCCTTCCCCTCAAACCTGATATTAATTTCCTTTCTCTGCTGCCAACCCACATCACCTTCGTCTTCTCCTACTCTTCTTCAGCCACGGTTCCAAAATGCCTCCTTCCACTCCCACAGTACTTCCTGCATCTCCCGCCTTCTCTCCACCACAACAGCCAGATCATCCGCATAAAATATCCTCCCCAGCATACCTTCCATGTTTATCTTCCTGTTTACGAGTGCCATAACCATGATAAACAGGAGTGAGCTGAGAGCACTTCCATTCCTCAAACCGATGTTCATGCTGAACTCCTCCGACATCCCGGGACCAACCAAAACTCTTCCCTTCGTTCGTTTGTAGATCCCTTCCACCAACCTAACTTTTGCTTCCGGCACTTCCTTCCACCTCAGTGTCACCATCACCATCTCTCTCGAGACTGTTGTAGACCTTCTCCAGAGCAACAAATTCCTATGCCATTTCACCTTGCCCCTCCAACATCTTCTCCACCAGCTGTCGTAGCAAGAACATCCCATCTGTCATCCTCTTACCCTTTATAATCCCCTGCTGCTCTTATCCAGTCTCCAGTCTCCATCTCCACACTATTCTTTATCCTCCCATCCAGAAACCTCTCCAGCACCTTCACGACATGACTAAGGAGCGTTACGCCCTTCACTTCCCCAGGTCTTGAACATCGCCCTTCCCCTTCCATATCGGTACAATTAACCCTGTCCTCCACTCCTGCGGAATTGACCCATTTCTCATGATTACATACGTACAACAGCCTCTTCTTCCAACTGACTGACCCTTCCCTTTTTCATCCTCTTCAATGCTGTCCACAACTCCTCCTCTATGATCTCCACCAACTTCATTCTCCCCTCACCATAACATAGTAAAACTATTCATTAAAAATTTTTAAACATGTGACTGTGACCCACTCTCCTCACGGCGACACGGCCAGTCAAATGCGACATTCACAAAGCCACAAATGAACTTGATAATGATGAATTGTTGCTTTTCCTGGCACATGGTTTCCATTGTATACAAGGCCCTAAATTTGAAAATCTTCGAAATAGAGATTCTATTGTTTTATAATTGATTTTTCAAAACATCAAAATAAATATTAATGTTTTTGCATCACTTTTGGGGGGGAATACACCGCCCAGCTCCTCTGAGGCGAAAATGGAACACGATGCAAAATATTGCCATGGCAACCATAACCAGTGCGGTTTTGGGGAAATTGTTGCACTTGGGTTGTTGCAATGAAATGTTGAAAAAGGGAAAAAAATATTGCACTTGGGTAAACCTCTTGAACCAGCCAATTTGTTGGCATTCTGAATGGGATGCGACCAGCAGTCGGAGGAGTTACGTCACACAGACAGACATTGATTCGTATTATAGAGATTATTGTTTCGATTCATGTTTGTATAAGTATTCTGTCTTGATGCTCCTCTGCGTTCATCATTTCATGTGCTGGTGAATTCAATTTGTCATCATTCCTGCGTGTACAAATATGTAGCAGTTTAATAAGAGACTTTATGCAGAATGGCTTCATCTGTGACATGTTATTTCTCTAAAAAAAACCACCTTTAGAGGCCATTTTTCCCCGCAAAGCGGGGGTTGGCCTTTTCGGGGACCCTGGTTGTTGTTGTTTTTCTGTTCCCTTTTTGAAGCAATGTTTTACAGCCGGATGCCCTTCCTGACGCCAACCCTTTTTGTCGCCTTTTTACAACAAGCAGGGAATTACCAGTGAACTGGTACTCAGTTCCTTTGTTATTTTATTTGTTATTGTTTTGTTATTTGTTTTGTTATTTTATTTTGTATGTTATTTCTCTAAGACTGATGATATTCCTTTAGCTCGTACACGAGCCTTGACTCTGTAAACAAATATATCTATACATCTATCTATATATATATATATATATATATATATATATATATATATATATATATATATATATATATATATATATATATATATATATATATATACACACATATTCCATTTCATCAGACATTAACAGTCTCTGGAACTCCACACATAAGGAATTGCTCTCTCTCTTATTAATAAAGTCACTCACTTGCATCTCAAGGTCTCAAGTCCAAAATCCTGTCCATTGTACACAGACGCATGGTTTATACATGGTCTGGTCTCGGCATGGTCTCTATATATATATACACACACACACACACACACACACACACACACACACACACACACACACACACACACACACACACACACACACACACACACACACACACACACACACACACATGGTCTAGGCTTGTGGAAGAGCAGGACACAGATGGATCAAAACACAACAAAAAGAACAGCAAGAGAAAGGGGAAATTCCAAAAGCAGCGAGGAGGGTGAAACGATGAGGTGTAGGGGAGAATGCAAGGGGTGGAGAAGATGGAAACGTAAGCAAAATTTTGCGAGGGGTGCTTTAACGGGTGCAGAAAAGATCTGATTTTTGGATGTGGGAGGTGGGAAGTGGAGAGGGGGGGGGGGGGGTCACACTGACTCAACTTCATCTGAATAGATTCCAATGATCTTGAAAGCCTTGGTTTCCACAGCATCAAGCTGAGCAAGATCTGTGGCAGGGGGAGCCAGCACAGAAGGGAGAGCAGTACTCCATCAAGCTGCGGATGAAAGCCTTGTTGGTGGATAGGAGCTTAGGTGTGTCAAGGAAGGATTTTGCACGACAGAGGATGCCCAGTAGGTGACTGGCTTTGGATGCCAACTTTGAAATGTGGCTTGCCCAAAAGATCATGGCTGAGAGTGAGACCCAAGAGTTTGAGTGACTGAACGTCTTCAAGAGGGTTGCTGAGAAAGTATATGGGAGAATTTGGGCTCCGATCCTTTCGGAGAGTGAGTGTGTGAGATTTCTTAGGATTGAAAGACATTCCAAGCCAATAGCTTGCAAGCATCTTGCCTTCTTTCCTTGAAAGGACAAGTGTACTGGTGAAAATGTGTAAACACTTTGCAAAGCCCATACTCTGAGCATATACGTCAATAGAAACAAGTGAGAGCACAACACCAGACTTGTGTGAGTTTCTTTCTCAATACTCTAAATGATAGTAGCATCTGGTCAAGACTTTTTCAGAGGCCTGCTATTTATTTTTCTTCCTTCACTTTTAAAGAATGTAATCTGGATGGACACAGCTGAGCTTGGGATAAGGTGGAATAATAGCTTGGTGTCTGGACCATGCTTATCAGCAATCTCTGCCCTGGATGGTATTCTCTTTCCTGCTTTACCCTTGGAGGCTGGTGTCCTTCAAGACATTCTCTACTTGACCTATTATGCACCTGGTTTAAGTCAATGACCTTGCTCATTGCTGTCCGCAAGGAACAAACCCTCTATATCACCATGCAAATTCTCCACCCTGTGGTAGACATTCCTCACTTTCAGTCACATTCTTGTTTGGAGAAGTATGGAAATGGTCAATCACATGGGATGTCATTTAATGCTGCCATCTCCCACACTATATGTAAAGAATGAATGACTAGACCAATCCATTTACTTTTATGATCAACCTATGACAAATCTGCAGTCATTGGTGGTCCTTTTAATACACGGGTCTAGACTTATCGAGTAGCTACATAACAAAAGGCAGCAGGTTTACAGAATAACCAAAAGTATGGGCGTGGAGGATGAATATGTGCAAGGAGAAAACGAGGAATAACACAAAAATGAGTTTTTTTCATGGACAGGAACAGAATGGGACAGAACAAATTGGTATTTGTAGAAGAGATGGAGGACGAGAATGCATGGGATAAAGATTGGCAGTTTATTTGAAAGGCTGAAGTGCGAAGGATGAGTCAATAGATACAGGGATACAATTCCAAAATCGCGCGAATAAAGGGATGAATGAATGCAGGTGGCCGATCAGCCTCTAGTTGGAGAGGGTTTCTTGAGGAACATACAGTGTGATCTGGGGTGGCTATAGATGAGGGAAAAGGTATGAGAGAGTGGTGGGAGCAAGGAGAGATGTATGCTTGAGTCCTGCAAAAATAAAATAGAGAGCCCTGATCATTCCCAATGGTGGTGGAGTGATACACTGGCAAAAGTAAATTTCTTAAGAAGAAAGAAAAATAATTTTCATGCGGGTAGAAAAATGTTCATAGTTTTCTTGTTTCGAGAAAATATA
Organism: Myxine glutinosa; assembly: GCF_964187855.1. Lineage (NCBI taxonomy): Eukaryota > Metazoa > Chordata > Myxini > Myxiniformes > Myxinidae > Myxine > Myxine glutinosa. Next base: position 81,491,842 of record NC_136272.1, read on the forward strand.
TATACGTATATATATATTTTTTTCAAAAAATTCTTCTGAAGAAAATGATTTTTGGCAGTGCAGTCCCTGGGTATCTGCCTCTTATCTTGAGATTTATTTTGACTACCTCAAGATGAGCCAGGTAGGAGGCTGTATCACCATCCCAGAGCAAGGAGCCACACTGTAAGGAGCTCTATATTAAAGCCTTGTGCATCATGATGATCTTGGTGTAGGTCAATAATTCCTTTGATCTATATTGAGTACCCAGAAGGCATCCAGGCAATAGTGCCACTTTGGAGATATGATCCTCATAAAAAAATGTTGTGGCAGATATTGTGGCCAATGAGTTACGGAAACGGCATCTCTTCTAGAGAGACTGTGTAGCAAAGTGTATTGGATATTTTGATCACCGATCCATGTAGAGAAACAATGTGGTTGGCTATCTAACCAGCGGCTATCTTTTCCAGGTCTGATGAAAGAGATTTGGCAGCAGCTGGCCTTTCACAGGAGTGATCCCTCATTATACACAGGGTGGCATCATTGACAAAATTCTCGTTGGTTTTCAAGATAATTGCAACGATCATTGATGTGGATTAATGTTATAGATAAAGAATGTCAGCCCTAAAATTGTGTGGAACACCATCCTGGAGGGAAATATGGAAAAGGAAACCTTCAAGTGGCCTGCCTTTTTCCATTTGTAGAGGAAGTCAGACAACCAGATCTTTCGCTCTTTCACTCTCTCTTTAGCTCTCTACTCTCTTTACTCTCTTTAGTTCTTTCACGAGCCTCGATCCTGTATACAAAAAAACAACAAAAAACACCAACACTTGAGCAGGCGTATGAGTACTAAAGGAAAACAATGTTAAAATCAGGCTGGATGCTAGATCGTGTTAAAGGCTCAAGAGATGTTCCGAGATATGGTCCTAACTCCTTGCTTATTTTTCAGGGAGTGTATGCCAATTCAAGACATTCAATAATTCAAGAAGGGTATTCAAAATGTTTGGGTATACTGTTGTATAATAAGCAACACATTCAAGTTGGAATAGCCTGGTCAGTTGCCAGGTGGTTATAAGAAGTTGGCAATTTCCTGAAGAGAGAGTGTCGGAGATGTGCTGCAGTGAAGGAGTCCATTACTTTGTGTATGATGGAGAGAAGGCTAATCTTTTTCAAGTTGATGGAATTCATTTTGTAACACTGTAGGTAGGAGCAATGTTTTCAACTTTCCAGAATGTTGCAACTTTCATTGGACTACAATCTGCCATGATCATTTTTGGGATCATTGGACTACAAGTTGGTCTTCAGGCCTTGATGGTACTCCGCAGTTCTTTGTAAATTTGTCATTCCTCAAATGATATCAGCTCTCAACAATATTTAAAACTTTGTTCTTCAGCACAATGGACTGCAGAACTCTTTGGCCAGCACCCAAAATTGCAGGAGTATAATCCAAGTTTGTGAGGGTAATTTGTTTCACTCGACAAGTGATTGAGATGGAAGGTTTGCTCCTCTACCACCATAGAAAAAATTGTTGGCATCCTTTTACTTTTTCGTATTTCTTTTCATCTTGTCTAGCCCTACTGTTTAGCATGCACTCATCCAATAAGCCATATCTGTAGCTCTTGCCCTATACAGTCACGTGAAAAAGTAAGTACACCCCATGTAAAGTTTTGACTTTTTCAACATATTTCAGCATACAGCTATTTGATCTTCATTTCAACAATATTGATAGATAAAGGTGATATAATATAACAAATATCATGAAACATTTACATTTTGTAGTCCAATGTCTAATTTAAATAAACATAAATGCAAATTTCGCATGTGGAAAAAGTAAGTACACCCCTACATTTATCACTACTTCAAATACCTAAAATTAGAATCAGGTGCACCAGCTCAGATGCGAATGATTAGAACTTCGTTAGAGAGGATCTTGGAGGAACCTGTCTTATTTAAACCTCAGACATTTAGTTTGGTTTGCTCTTTGTTGTTGAAGTGTGCGGCATCACCATGCCTAGATCAAAAGAGCTCTCTGTGGCCTTCAGAAAGAAGGTTATAGATGCCTACGAGTCTGGGAAGGGATTTAAAAAGATCTCCAAACAATTTGAAATCAATCATTCGACTGTCTGGAAGATCATCTACAAGTGGAGAACATTCCAAACAACTGCCAACGTGTTCAGGCCAGGGCGCCCCAGCAAGTTCAGCCCGAGAGCAGACCGCAATATGCTGAAAGAAGTCTCTAAGAACTCCAGAATGTCATCACGGGACCTACAGGTAGCTCTTGCCACTGTTGATGTCAAAGTGCACGAGTCTACCATTAGAAAAAAAAACACCGTTTAGAGGCCATTTTTCCCCGCAAAGCGGAGGTTGGCCTTTTCGGGGACCGTGGTAGTTGTTGTTTTTTTTGGGCCCCTTTTTGAAGCATGTTTTACGGCCGGATGCCCTTCCTGACGCCAACCCTTTTTGCCGCCTTCAACGACAAACAGGGAATTACCAGTGAACTGGTACTCAAATTAGCCGACCTCGGAAGGATGACAGGCTGAGTCAACCCCCCTGGCATTAATTCGGCGATCGACCGAGATTCGAACCCAGTATCCTAGGATCCTAAGCCGGCACCCTAGCCGCTAGCCCAACACCAGCGATTACCATTAGAAAGAGGCTGCACAAATTTGATCTACATGGGAGGCGTGCCAGGAGGAAACTTTTGCTGTCCAGAAAGAACATCAGGGCAAGAATAAAGTTTGCCAATGAACACCTCGACAAAGACCAGCACTTCTGGAACAATGTGCTCTGGACAGATGAGTCAAAGGTAGAGCTATTTGGCCACAGTACCAGAAGACATGTTTGGCGAAAACCAAAGACAACATTTGACCACAAGAACCTGATACCAATTGTAAAGCATGGTGGTGGAAATATTATTGTTTGGGGCAGCTTTGCTGCATCAGGGCCTGGGCAGCTCACCATCATAGAATCCACTATGAATTCTTCATTGTACCAGAGGGTGCTTGAGGATAATGTGAGGCCATCTGTCGGAAAATTGAAGCTCAACCGAAGGTGGACCTTGCAACATGACAATGACCCTAAACATACCAGTAAATCCACCAAGGAATGGCTGAAAAGAAAGAAATGGAGGGTTCTGGAATGGCCAAGTCAAAGCCCGGATCTAAATCCCATCGAGATGTTGTGGGGGATTTGAAACGAGCTGTGCGTGCAAGAAACCCCTCAAACATCGCACATCTGAAAGAATTCTGCATGGAGGAATGGGCAAAAATTTCTCCCAGTCGATGTCAGAGACTGGTAGACAGTTATAAGAAACGCCTACTTGAGGTTGTTTCTGCCAAAGGGGGCAATACCACCTATTCGAGCCAAGGGTGTACTTACTTTTTCCACATGTGAAATTTGCATTTATGTTTATTTAAATTATATAATGGACTACAAAATGTAAATGTTTCATGATCTTTGTTATATTATATCACCTTTATCTCTCAATATTGTTGAAATTAAGATCAAATAGCTGTATGTTGAAATATGTTGAAAAAGTCAAAACTTTACATGGGGTGTACTTACTTTTTCACGTGACTGTATATCCAAGAAAAAATAAACTGAAACATACAAGGGAAGGAGTGGTGATAGCCTCCCACCTTATGTATTTGTTATTATGTAAATACTGTCACATCTGCATAGTAGTCTGTCGTTGATTGTTATCTCCTTAAATTGGGTTTTTGAAGGTGGAATGGAGTCCTCCTAGGACTCCACTTCGGTGAAGGATTGCGATTCATGGGCTAAGTTGTGAAATTGTGTTGTTCTCAGAGTTTTGTGGAGTTCTGTGATTTGTGGATCACAAACTGTGTGTTTGTGGATCGGTTCATAACAGATGTAGAGCAGAGAAGCCACGTCTACCACGGATGTCATACCCCTTCTCATTCTTATTTTATAAACAAGGAAAGAACCTGTAATTATGGAAGGTTTAATTCCCCCACTTCTCAGCTCCCACCAGGAAGCTCTCGCATTATATACCTATTCTGTACGATACAACATTTACAGAGAGAGAATTGCAACACCCACCCAGAACCGCTGTTGTATTGATTTTTTTTTTTTTACACTTAAACCTTCCACAGACACACCCCGAGTACAAATACCAACAACAACAACAACAACAACATGCATTTTAAGGCCATTTTCCCTGCTAGAGCGGGGGTTAGCCTTGCGGTCCCCATGACAATCTTCTCCATTTTGCCCTATTTTCTGCATATCCCCTTGTTAACCCCCTTGCCCGCATTTCTTCTTCCACCATCTTTAGCCAAGTCTTTCTCGGTCTTCCCCGTCCTCTACTTCCTTCTACATCAATTTCCATCACTCTTCTCAACCAGTCACTTTCATCCTTCCTCAACACATGACCAAACCATCTCAACCTGGTCCTCTTCACAGCATCAATCACAGGCTCTATTCCCATCATCTTTCGCAATTCATCATTTGTCTTCCTCTCGAGTACAAATACCATAACATATTAATATTAAAACATAATTTTGACGTGGGAGTTGTTACTTCTGGGAGTATAATTTTTTTTTTTTAACCACCTAAACATTTCCCGTGCGCACGCGAATACAACTACCAGTTTCAGCTCATTCCATCGAGTGCAGAAGTAAAACAGGCACTTTAATGTCATCAAAAGAATTCTCCATGATGATATGATTTGATAATTCTACAGTATGATAATTCCTCTACATCTATGATATTGTGTAGATTACTAGATCCCAGAATGTGGTGCAATACAATACACATTTTCATCGATATAATTGTGGGTGAGGCTCTCCCTCCACTCGCCCTCACCCATATTCCAGGAGATATGGGGTTTTTTAATGCATAAAACCTTCCGATGCATATCCCCAAATACAGCCATCAGTTTTCAACTCATTCCGTCCAGCAGTTCAGGACTGCATATAAGTCAAACAAACAAACCCACAAATAGACAGACACTCCACAAAATATACTGCAGTATAAATTATTTTATCTGGAATGGTTGGGACCATGGGTGTTTCGGCTAAATTATATTTCCGGTTAATGGACGTCGTTATTAATTAAAAATAAATTAATTAAAAATCACTCGTATAATGACACTTGGCAAAACAGAACAAAGTAGCATGGCACTCAGTAGAGCATCCTTTTGACCTCACTAATAATTGGTGGTTGAATTCAGTTAGCTGATATGCAAATCGTCTTCAAAATTTAAGTTAATCGGATGAAAATTGACAATTTTAGAAATTTTGCCTATGTTGACCTTTTGGCCTATGTTGACCTCAAATATAATTGGTGGTTGAATTCAGTAAGCTGATTTGAAAATCCTATTCAAATTTCAAGACAATCAGATGAAAATTGAAGATTTTAGAGATTTGAAAACACTGTGGACCTTTTTGCCCTGTTAATCTTTTGGCCTACGATGACCTCAAAAATAGCTGGTGGTTGAATTCAGTTCGCTGATATGAAAATTCTATTCACATTTCAAGTCAATCGGATGAAAATGCAGGATTTTAAATTTTCAAAAAGTGGTTGGCCATAGGCCTATGTTGACCTTTTGACCTCAAAAAAATTGGAATCTGTCAGACCACCAACTCTACCATTTAGTAAAGTTTTGTGAAGATCAGTTTGTTGAGTATTTCCAGACAGAGGAAATGTTGAGTTGGATCTTGGAGACGGCGTGAAGCTGGAAGGTGTGAAAACATTTTGCTACCTCGGAGACATGCTGAATGGAGAAGGTGGATCAGACTCGGCAACGGTTGCTAGAGTGAGATGTGCATGGAAGAAGTTTCGGGAACTGAGTGGCATGCTGATGAGGAGGGGAGTGTCGTTGAACCTGAAGGGAAAGGTGTATGCTGCATGTGTGAGAAGTGTTATGATTTATGGGAGCGAGACATGGGTAATGAATGTATAGCAGCAATGAAGGCTGGAAAGGGTGGAAATGCGAATGGTTCGATGGATGTGCGGAGTATCGTTGAGAGAGAGGAAGACAAATGATGAATTGCGAAAGATGATGGGAATATTGCCTGTGATTGATGCTGTGAAGAGGAACAGGTTGAGATGGTTTGGTCATGTGTTGAGGAAGGATGAAAGTGACTGGTTGAGAAGAGTGATGGAAATTGATGTAGAAGGAAGTAGAGGACGGGGAAGACCGAGAAAGACTTGGCTAAAGATGGTGGAAGAAGAAATGCGGGCAAGGGGGTTAACAAGGGGAGATGCAGAAAATAGGGCAAAATGGAGAAGATTGTCATGGGGACCGCAAGGCTAACCCCCGCTCTAGCAGGGAAAATGGCCTTAAAATGCATGTTGTTGTTGTGAACATCAGTTTAAAATTGTCACCTGTAGGCAAGTAAAAGTGAGGGGACAGACAGACAGACAGACACAGAGACAGACACAGAGACAGACACAGAGACAGACACAGAGACAGACACAGAGACAGACACAGAGACAGACACAGAGACAGACACACAGACAGACACACAGACAGACACAGAGACAGACACAGAGACAGACAGACAGACAGACACACACACAAACCAGAGTGATCAACATACTTGTCAAAATTTTTTTTGAATGAATGAATGGAGAAGGCAAATGAATTTAAAAAAATTTTTTTGTCAGGTAATAAATATTTATATTGATGTTGTACATTATACCCTAACCCTAATTCTAATAGCTAGCCCTAACCCCATCAACCCTCGGTATATTTGAAATCACCCTATGCAGTCAATGGGTGGAATTAACAAATGAAACACAGGTCAATCTGTTTGGATAATTGTTGTTGTAAATTGTACATTAAAAACGTGGAGGTGTCACACATTTAAGAGTGATGTGCATGCTGATTACATGATTGTGTTTGGGAGTTGACCACGGCCTCTACTCCCATTATTATCCAGTTCCGTGCATGGCAGGGGACGGAGTTTTATAATCACGTCTGTCTGTCTGTCTGTCTGTCTGTCTGTCTGTGTCCGTGTCTGTGCCTGTGCCGTAACTTTTTTACCACTTGAGTTTTGTCATCAAGTTTTCACCAAAGCTTTATTATCACAATATGGAGAAGACAAATTAATAATTTTGTCAAAAGGTCAAAGGTCAAAGGTCAGCATCACATAAAATCATCAATTTTCATCCAATTGACCTGAAATTTAAATTTACCATTTGAGTTTTGTCAAATTTTCACCAAAGCTTTATTATGATAGTATGGAGAAGGCAAATTAATAATTTTGTCAAAAGGTCAAAAGTTCATCGGTCAGCATTGCAAATAATCAATTTTCATCCAATTGACCTGAAATTGAAATTTATCATTTGGGTTATGTCATCAAATTTTCAACAAAGCTTTATTATGTGAATATGGAGAAGGCAAATAAATAATTTTGTCAAAAGGTCAAAGGTCAAAGGTCAGAATCACATAAAATAATAAATTTTCAACAAATTGACCTGAAATTAAAATTTATCATTTGGGTTATGTCATCAAATTTTCAACAAAGCTTTATTATGTGAATATGGAGAAGGCAAATAAATAATTTTGTCAAAAGGTCAAAGGTCAAAGGTCAGCATCACATCAAATAATAAATTTTCAACAAATTGACCTGAAATTTAAATTTATCATTTGGGCGATGTCATCAAATTTTCAAAAAAGCTTTATTATGTGAATATGGAGAAGGTAAATCAAGAATTTTGTCAAAAGGTCAAAGGTCAAAGGTCAGCATCACATAAAATCATCAAATTTCATCTGATTTAACTGAATTTTAAAGAATTTACATATTGGGTCACTGAATTGGTTCACCAATAAAATCTACAAGCTGATTGTTTTTTAGATCAAAAGGTCAAAGGTCAATCTGCATAAAATCATCAATTTTCATTTTGTATTTTTTAAAAACTGTTTTCGTTATTTTGAGCATACAGAAGAAGACGAAGAAGAAGAAGAAGACTGTATACAAACGGATGTGGACGGGCTTTGCATTTTCAGATTCCTTCTCGTTTACTTTGTATTTTGTACTTGCCCTGTACATCCATTGAGAACTGTGTATGTTTGCGACAAAGGATGCAAAATCTGAACTTGATGGGACAAAAATTTTAAGGTGCTCTTTTTCTGTCTCTGCTTAGTTGATTGATGAGGGTTTTCACTGAAGCATTTTCAGTGTATGTTGAAACTTCATGTTAACATTTTAAAGAGGAATATTGAAGGAATAAACTTAAAGGTATTCGGGCAAACATATCTGGCTTTTAGGAGAGCGACTCGTGATGTTGTACCTGATTGGCTGCAAAACCCACCTCGGATCAGTTCAGATCGGCTTTGTTCGATGATAAAACCTTTAAAAAATTACTCTAAAAAAACAATACAATGTCCAATTTTCTCCAGAATATTTCCATTTGAGTTAAGATGGGGGTACAAACTATTACTGACATCACCAACAACCTTCAAAAACATAAAATTTATGCAAACTTATCTCAGGAAAAATGCGCTTTATTTGGCGATTATTTTTTAAAGCGGTGAAGCCACTTCAATATTTGGCTGTCCTTCTTTTCATCCATCCATCCGTCAATCAAAAATGAAGAAGAAGAACCTTTCTAACCACCGTGTTTAATTCTAAAGGGTTCTAAAGTGTAATTCTACGGATTTCTAAATGGGAATTCTAAAGGGTAATTCTATTAAGGTTAAAATCTGCGCTCATTAAGGGTGTCTACGGGGGTGGGGGTGGGAATATGGGTTGACCCCACAACATAGGCATTTGCTCTCTTCTCTGAAACTCCACACACGATTTCGATGGAACTTGCCCACAACCTTCATCGCCCATGATGTACCAAAGTTTTTCACGGCATTAAAAATATCAGGGGACTGTGGGGGGTTTGAGTGACTGTTGCTCCTGATCCAGGTGAGCTTCTGGACCCACAGTCCTTTTTTTTTCTAGATAATAGATCTTCCATTATTTCGATGTTCTGATGAAAGAGGTTCTACTGTATGGTGATATAAATTCGTTATTTTCAGTTTGTAGGCCTGCCTTATTTTTCTGTCATATTGGTGGGAAAGATAGTGTGTAAAACTATTGGTTAGAACGTGGTCATGGAGACCAGTTGGCATTCACGTATGCTTTATTTATTACAATCCAATCGGATCACTAGGTTGCATCTTGTTGTGAGTTCACCAGCGTGGTTGTGGTCTATTTCGTCTGGGACATGTTACGATACTTAGTATTTGTTATGGGTCAAGATTTTTTTTTTTTTAGTGAAGCTGTACTGTAGCTCGAACATCAGAGAGTTCTAGTACGAACCTTGTTAATAGATTTGTAGTTACATTGTGGTTTGGAACATACATAGCTCACTTGGTAGCTTACTCAGCATTGAGATATCAACCCTGAAAATCCATCCCAAACAGGATCAAACTTAATTTTAAAAAATAGTTTGTGTTGCATTGCTGGCAGGGTGTGCCACATCTCTCTGTCGTTTTCTGAGTTTCAGCCATAGGTGTGTCTGAAGTTCCAGTTCCCTGTCCAAATTCTGAAATCCTTAGAATTTGGAACCCTATGTCTGTGTTTGTCTTTACTCTTTCGCTTATTGCATAAATTTAGTTAAATCTCACACTAACCTTTATAAACCTGGTGTTGGCTTAGCGGTTAGGGTGCCGGCTTCGGATCATTGGATCCTGGGTTTGAACCCGGTCGATCGCTGAATTAACGCCAATTGTGTTGACTCAGCCTGTCATCCTTACGAGGTCGGCAAATTGAGTACCAGCTCACTGGTAATTCCTTGTGTCGCAAGAGGCGACTAACAGGGTTGGTGGCCATAAAGAGTGTGTAAAACCCTAAAGAGTAAATCTGGCCATAAAACATTGCTTCAAAAAGGGGACGACGGTGCCCAAAAAAGGCCAACCCCTGCTCTGCGGGGAAAAAAATGGCCTCTAAAGGTGGTTCTTATTTCTTCTTTTTCACAGAAACCATTAACATATCATGAATTCACATCCACATCTGCTTATTGACTCTTCACAAAACAAATTGTCTTGATCTTCTTTTCTTGTCTATAAGTCAAATGTATATGCTGTATATGACGGCACACAGAGCAGTACCAGCAATTTTGTTACGACAAGCTTCTCGGAACTCTTTCCTCATCAATAAAAAGGGTAAAATGGCTATCGGACTATTTTTCACATCTACTACTTTAAGAGTTCTTTCCTTTTATTATGATTTGTTACATCAATATCTTAGTGAATACAAATAAGTGACGTCCTTAACTGAGAAAAATCCAACAAAAATGTTATTTGTCCATGCACGTTGTTTACCAATGTACCATATATTTATTAGCGATACAAGATGGCTAATATTTGTGCCCCCTCCCCTATTTTTCAATTCTTTCTCTTTCACCACTCACAATGTGCGTGCCACAAATACGTATTTTCTTTTCCCCTCATATTCCTCCAATCTCCATGGAAACTCCTTCACACTCACTCCCCAATCATTTTTCTTTACTTCGATGTGCATTCTCCTCCTTTGCAATCCTTTTTTCAATTAAACTCCTCCACATTTTAAACCAACAGTTGAATTAATTTTACGTTACAGTTGATCCGAGCGATGAGACCCCACCTGTGATATGTTGTAACTCGTTTCATCAGTAGCTCCAAATAGGCACATGCACCTGGCATATGGGTACAAGAACACCTCAAACAACAACAACACCTTGCAATTATCCACAGAGCATGGTCATGAGGGGTTATTTCAATGCTTGGCAAGCTATGATTCAGCTTACTAATCCACCAAATATCACTGTTTGTTTACAGATATGTTCACATGGAGAAGTAGGTCACATTGTCCATGTTTAATATTGGTCCTCATTTCAGCTCATTAGGCCACAAAATTGCAATGGTGCATCAAATAAGCTTGACTTGTCTTGAGTTCTCTTGTCTATTTCAGTCCACTGCTGAGGCCTCCCACAGCATAGTCCATTCTTTTTCTGTTCTCTGCAATTCCAGGGTCTTTGGTCTTTCTGTGCTTCTTTCAGGTTCTTCCCTATAGGTTGCCTGCTTGTAATTCTTGTCATTATTTGGTTGTCCATTATTCTTGTCACCGGTCCAGCTCAGTTCCATTTTAGCTTATTGGTTACAAGATGTCCTTCAGCTTAGTTATCTGTGTGATCCATTGGCTTAATTTTGTCTCTCGTATTATGCTTTCACTGGGTGTGCGTTATTCCATGGCTGTTTGCATGTTGATCAATTTTTACACTCGGCTAGGGTTCCCCAAGGCGGTGTCTTAGGACCTACATGTTTTTGTAGCTGCAATCAATGTTCCCTTTGACTGTATTGAAACAAATGCAATGCCTCTGCAGCAGAAGGCCGGAGGCATTATGATTTTGGGTTCTCCGTCCGGCTGCGCATCCATCTATGCATCCATCCATTATCAGGTTTTTGTTACCACTGTTCTGGGTTCCTCACCGATCCCCTGGTCTCGGTAAACCTCCGAACCCCGAGAGGAGCCCCGGCAGAAAAATATGTTATTCTCTGTGTTAGAAATCCATAGTGAAACCACACCAATTGCAAATAAATATTGTATTAAAAATCACACAAAAATCACAGTCCAACAATAATAGGAATCAAGAGTACAAGCAATATCTCCTATGAGGGTACCATCAGCGAACATGCATAAGGTAACTCACTGTGCTCCAAGTGAGTGGCAACGAACCTTCCCCGATGTCTCTATATTCCGTCTTCGAGCTCAGAGTTGATCCCCTCCAGTGATCAACGGAACGATGTCGAATCGAAACCAGAATCTAGTTCAGAGGACAAGCCCAGACACGCCGTCCAAAATGGCACAAAGGCGCACGCGGCCCAAAGCGGAAAAAAGAAGGTCACGTGCTTACAGCAGCACAAAGGCGCACTCGCAGCGATGGGGAAATCCAAAGGCACCTTCCAGGTATGAACTTTTATTGTTCACGGCCGGCGAGCCGCAAAGTAATCGTCGAAAGCCTCAGTGCCCACACACACCACAGATACGTCTGAAAGTGGTGGAAATGGTTGACGAAGCAAGGAAAGTTTGCTCGACGCGCGAAGCGCACGAGTCAAAATGGCCGACGGCTCGTGGTTCTCGAGTCGTCATGACCTAGCGATGATTCTTCGGAATCTACAGCCAAACCTGACACGCAGGATGATCCGTCATCGCGATACCAACTTTATCGCAGGAATTCCTTTTTCCCAGGAACCCCAAAGTATGTGACTCTTGCTCGACAATGTTCGTTCAGACCGCAAAGCAACCAGCTTCTTCCCCGACTCTTTCGCTCCGCCTCCTCCTCTCTCCTCCTTGTCTTCCGGTTCGGTTTCCTGTATCATTTTAAGTTAACCTTTTTAACTTTTAATAACTGTTCATAAACAATAAACCTTTGGAAGACAATAATAGTACCTAGAATCAGAAATCTTTCAAGTGGAGGAAAACCACAACAGCGGAAGTGACGAATCCGTAACACCACAATAACTTATAAACCATCGAAGGGATTCCAACCAAACCTGACACAACTATGGAATGTAATACAAAGATGAGCGGATTACGTTTTGGGTTCAACAAGTCAAAGGTCAAAAGTCATGTGCCCTTTGAAAACCATTTTGCTGACCATTACTCAACTTTAGAAGTATTTCATGTTGTCTCCCTTCTATTTCTCTTTTCTTTTCTGTTCACCTCCACCACTAAAGGTGGATGGAGGTTATGTTTTCACCCCTGTCTGTTTGTTTGTCTGTGAACAAAATATCTCAAAAAGTTGTGGACGGATTCGGACGAAATTTGGCAGAGATGTAGCGTACACTACTCACAATAAGTTAGGGATATTGTGGGAGTGAGTTTATTTTTTTTATAGGGGTTAGGGTTAGTGTATTGAAATCAAGAATGCTGTGTTTTTTAACACTCATTAATAACCATAGAATTAGGGCCAACAACTTTTTTCAACATAATTAATACACAAAATCAACCACACCAAAGAACCTGCCAATATCCCTAACTTATTGTGAGTAGTGTATGTGACAATGACGAAATGATTAGATTTTGGTGAAGATCCGGATTTTGGTGAAAATCCGGATCCGGCTACTAGAATTTTTAAGTGATTCTTCACCATTGGGAGATATGGCCAACCAGGCGGAGGTATGCTCTCTACTGAGTGCCGTTCTAGTTCTTTCTCTCTCTTTCTCTTTCTCTCTTTCTCTCTTTCTCTTTCTCTTTCTCTTTCCTTTTCCCTTTCCCTTTCCCTTTCCTTTTCCCTTTCCCTTTCCCTTTCCCTTTCTCTCTCGTGATTCTTCACCATTGGGAGATAGGGCCAAAAACGATACATAGCAGGATATCTCAAAAAGTTATGGATGGATTTGGACAAAACTTGTTGAACATGTTGTGTGTGTGACAAGGAAGAATCGATTCAATTTTGGTGAAGATCCGGGTCCGGCTAGTAGATTTTTTTCCAAGTGATTCTTCACCATTGAGTAATATGGCCAACCGGGCGGAGGTATGTATGCTCTCTACTGATTGTCGTTCTAGTTTATATAAGCTACCATTTTGCCAATGACTCCACTCTGTGCAGAACGCACTTGTGAACGGCTGGCCACTGCTGAATCGTTTCCATCAGACCTGGACAATATAAGCCATGGCTCAGCTACTAAGAACATGCCATTCAATGCCGGCAAGGCACATGCAGCTCTCACTGTCTCTGCACAAGGATGGATAATGAAACTCTCTGGACTCTGGACAGTGATTGGAAGAGGTGCAGTCCCGAGATTCCTTTGCTTTTTGAGCCTTAACCTTTCATTGGAGGATCATATCACCAAGCCAGTTTCCGTCTGGGTATTGTCCATAGAGCTAAGGCATATCTGATTATTTGAGCAGCATCTTGCTCAGAATGTTGTCGAAGGCTTTCATGGGAAGCCCAAAGATTGTCAATCTCCCATCAATGACAATTTTGTGGGCTTTCTATTTTATTGAAGCTTGTATCTGATCTGGCCTTACTCCTCATCCCTTTTTCTACCAAATGTGGAATCGTCTCCCAATGTCCGTTATCTTGCCATCCTCACTTGTGTGTTTTGTATGCACTGACAATCACTACCTCTTATGCTTTCCCATGAACAACAAAGATCTCTTCTATAATCACTGTTTCTTTTCAACTGTGTTTGTCTACAGGCTGTTGTTACTCGTTCTTATGTTATTTCTCCTTTCCTATTTGTGTGTGTCGATTCCCCACTCCCCCACCTCTTCCCCTTTTGGTAGATTGTAGACCTTATGCCCTTTATCATGCGGAAGGGATTGGTGCCTCATGAAGGGTTAGGAGGGCGAAGGTGAGGACTTGGGGTTGGAATGCCGATGCTGAGGACTTTGGTTTTACTCAGGGCACACACTACTACAGTACTGTTCAATGCCCAAATTATTTGGGTTTATCAGGGAACGTTATTGGCCCGCTTTTTGCACAAACTGGCTTGCGAGACTTGAACGTCTTCACCAATAGCCATCCAACCATAATATATACAGAAAAATGGGGAGGGTGTTGCTTAAGAGAGTAGAATTAAGATAACTAGAAAAATATAAAGACATAAATTGGAAGTGAGGAGACAATGGTGTAAAAGAGATGGTGCATGGTTATGGTTAGGTTTGGTGGGAGCAATCCAAAGCAGACAGTTTGAATGAAGAAGAAGAGGAAGCAAAGGAAGAAGACGACGAAGAAAGAACACAAAAGGAATTTGTGAAATATATGTCGAGAGGGATACCGAAACCAACATTCTTCCATTTTCGTATATTAAATATTTTATTAGCCTTTATTTTTAGCTCATCAGGAACAAAGTTCAGGGGAGCTCATGCGATGGCGCATCGTCCGTGCGTCAGTCTGTCTGTCCGTCCGGCAGTCCATCCGTACACACTTGCAAATTCTACTCCGAAACCGCTGAAGGGATTGTGACCAAACTTGGCACAAATTATATTTGTTGTGTTGTGACTAAAGTTTGTTCACCGCATTAAAATAATCGGAGTCTAAGGGTGTTGACCGGGGGTCAAAGTGGATCCAGGTTTGACCCCTAAAAATAGGAATTTGCTTTTTCCTCTGAAACTATACACACTATTTTGATGAAACTTGACCACAACCTTCATCACCCATGATGTACCAAAGTTTGTTCAAGGTATTAGAAAAATTGGGGTCTGAGGATGTATACGGGGTTGGGGGATGAGGGGAGGGGGGTGGGGGGGTGGGGGAGTTGCCCCCCAAAATAGGTATTTTTTTGTTTGTTTGTTTAAAATTTTGTAAGTTTGTAAATTTGTTTAAATTTGTTTGTTTGTTTTATAGCTTGATCTCTGATCATCAATTTGGATTCTAACCAGGTCACTCTACTCTGGACATGCTGCTTCTGCTGGCTCAACAATGGATTGAGGTCTCAATGCCAAACAGGATATTAGAGCTGTCTCCCTCGACATATCACGTGCCTTCGATACGGTCTGGCACCCCGCTCTGCTCACCAAACTCTCCTCCTATGGTATCCATGGAAATCTCCACGCATGCCTTGCGGACTTCCTCTCTGGTCGTAGTCAACGTGTGGTCCTGAATGGATTTCTCTCATCTCCCCGTCCTGTTCAGGCTGGAGTTCCCCAAGGCAGTGTTCTGGGCCCTGTGCTTTTTCTGGTCTTCATCAGTGATCTCTCCAACCCTCTGGAAAATCCTCTCTATCTATTGGCTGATGACTGCACTCTCTGCCGCTCCATACCTCATCCCTCAGATCGGCAGTTTGCAGCCTCCTCACTCTCTGCAGACCTGGACAAAATCACAGACTGGTCAAACAAGTGGAACATGTCTTTCAATCTTGACAAATCTCACACTCTTACTATGCCTCTCCGAAAAGACTGACTGGACAACCCTCCCATCCACTTTCTGAACAATCCTCTCCAAGAAGTTCTGTCACTAAAATCTTGAATCTCACAATCTGCCATTATCTTTCTTGGGAAAAAACACATTTCCAATCTGGCCTCCAAAGCCAGTCGCCGACTGGGCATTCTCCGTCGTGCGAAGTCCTTCCTTGGCAAACCTGAGCTCCTCACCACATACAAGGCTTTCATCCGTAGCTCAATGGAATACTGCTCTCCCCTCTGGGCTGGTGCTCCTGCCTCACACCTCACTCGGCTTCACGCTGTTGAAACCAAAGCTTTCAGAATCATTGGAATCTCCCGCAATGAAGGCGATTGTGAGGGCCTTTCACTCACTCACCACAGGCAGATTGGTGGTCTTTCTGTCTTCTACCGACTCCTCTGTGGCCTAGACCGCCCCCCCCCCCCCCGCCCAGCCCTGTCTGTGCTCTGTCCCCCAAGTAGTCCTGCAGGTCGTACAAGATCTGCCAGCAACCCTCTTCTGGTGAAACTGTCAAAATCAAGCCTCTCTGCTCACCTTCACTCCTTCATGCCTCTTTTCTCCCACCTCTGGAACAAACTCCCTCACTCTCTTCAATCCCACTCCTCCCTCCAGGTCTTTAAAACAGCTGTTCACCACCATCTCTTATCTTCCCCCATCCAAAACCTTGATCTTTTCTACCCCTGTTAATTCACCCCAGATCCACTTTTCTGAAATATCGACTTCTTTCCTGGAAGTCCTAGCAGTGTCCATGTGTTTTTTTCCTCTCCCACCTCCCACCCCCTTCCCACGCCTCCTCCCCCCAAGCCCTCTACCTCCCACAGATCTCCAGATGTCCCTGCTCTCAAATGTTGTACTTGTGTGCTTCCCACTCTCTCCTCATCTTGTCTCCCGCTCCCTTTATTTCGTCTTATGTGTCCGTTTTTTTTTGTTTTTTTTTGTCATTGTTAGCTCTTACACGAGCCTCGATCTTGTATACAAAAAAAAAACAACCCATGATTTTGTTGGTATGATTCTACATGCTGCCCTGTCTTCTAGCCAGCATTGAAATTGCTTTAAAATACGTTTAGTCAGTGCAGTATACTGTTTATTCTACCAGGTGTGCGCCAGGGGTATTGCCCCTATGTTTTTATAGAATCACCATGTATTTCTTCTTAACAGTAAAAATATACCTTATATAATAGTCTCAAAGTTTCCATAAAACTTGAGCAATTATATAATTTTAAGCATGTGTCAGCAGAACTTCAGATGCTTGATCAGTTTATTCAAGGTTTTTATTTGCATACACTCACTGAGTGCTGAGCATATCATCATACGTAGTTGTTAATTGTGAATAAAACTGTTTGCTATTCCCTTGTTATTGAAAGAAGGGAGAGCATGGTAACTTTTCTATGGGTCTATGGGTTTGGATAGATTCTGGAAAGGTGAATAAATTACATTGAGATGATTTATTCTGTTTTTACTGCTGCCAGTACTGAGTGGGTTGAATCCATTACTCTACTAGCAACTTTACATAGTGCCTGTAAATTTACTCACTGAATCATGGTACACCTGTCAAAAGTCTACCGGCCATGACTGCTGGTCAGGCACAGAAAAGTTCTGACTTAATTGGGTGTCAATATCAAAAGCTCATTGCATTTCTCCTAAATATTATCACATGTGATTCACAATTGACAGTATCACTTTTCGTGTTGAATCATTACTTTTAAGGTAGCTTGGTGAGTTCTTAATTTCTTTAATTATTTATTGAACCTGCATGATTGATTTGGCAGTCTCGGTCTTCATCCGTGGCTCGGAAACCACTTGATTACCTTTCAAGATGTTTTTCAGCACAGGTCATATTGACTCTTACCACTGAATGCATCATCATACAAACGGCCGTTACTCACAATTATCTGCCATATGTCTAGGTGGTGAGTTCTCTGATTTTTTTTAATTTTAAATGAGGTGCCATAAAAGTGCGCAACTCCTGAAATACGCCTTTCTCACTTCTACCTTCTCATCTCCTTGCATTGGTATGTGATTGAGCAATATTTTTTTGCATCAAAACAAATTCTGCTCGGGTCTGCCATGGGATTTGTGATGCTGGTTTGATTCTGCCTTGGCCTGTTTCCATTTTGGAAAAGTTTTGAACTTGTTACTGGAGAAGATGCATAAATTGCCAACAAACTCAGGTTGATGTGATTGTTGTCTTCTTTCATTGCTTTCTTCTCGACCTGTTATATTATCCTTCGGTTCCTGAATACAGCAATACCCCGGCCTACGTCATTAATTGGTTCCATAAGCCGTGTCGTAACTCGGTTTTTGACGTAAACCGGGCGTAATGCCTTAAAAATGCCTTAAAATGAAGACAAACACCGTAACCATGCAGCATTGATGTTAAACACTGCCTGGTAGATGTTATAGTTTTTCCAAAACTGCCGGATGTTGATGCCTTCCTCCCCCCGACGTTGCATCGACAGCCTGACGAAGAGTGCGGCGGAGATAGTAGCGCTTAAAAAGCACTATCACACCCTGATCCATAGGCTGGATGAGCGATGTGGTGTTGGGTGGCAAATTCGCCACCTACGCATTGGGGTCGAAATCACCGAGGTTAGTGGGATGGCCAGGTGCATTGTCCAAAATCAGCAGCAATTTAAATTGAATTTTCTTCTCTCGACAATAGCTCTTGACAGCCGGGATGAAATGATTGATGAACCATTCTTCAAAAAATATGACGGTTACCCATGCCTTCATATTATTCATCCAAATGACGGGAAGAGACGCCTTCGGGATGTTCTTAAGTGCCCGGGGGTTCGCCGCATGATACACCAAGAGCGGCTTCAGCTTGAAGTCGCCGGTGCAATTACCCCCAAGCATTAGCGTTAGCCGCTCCTTCGCGACTTTGTAGCCTGGCATGGTCTTCTCCTCCGAGATAAAGAATCTGTCGGGCATCCTCTTCCAAAAAAGGCCCGTTTCGTCCACGTTGAAGATCTGCTCGGGCAAGAATCCCTCGTCCTCAATGATCTTCAATGTGGCAGGAAATTCCTCGGCGGCTACGGTGTCGGCAGCTGCGGCTTCGCCCTGAATCTTGACGTTGTGCAAGCTGAAGCGCCGTTTAAAGCGTGCAAACCATCTAGAGCTTGCAACAAAGGTTGTGTCCTTATCCTCCGGGTACTTCTTCAGAAGATCCTGGAACAAAGACTTCGCCTTCTCCTGTATCAGCAGCTGGCTCGTTGGTATGCGTTCGTATTGGTATGCGTTGGTATTATGATGTAGGAGTGACGTAAAGTCGCACATAATGACGTTCGCTGAACTGAAATTTACTCTAGAAGAGTGGCGTAAAGTCGGATTTGGCGTAGGTAGAAATGGCGTAAAACGGGGTATTGCTGTATTCGGTCGCACAACAGTATGTGTCGTTACAACGAGGAAGTAGAGTATTTACAGTTACAAAAGTGCACTTGAAACTTCATTTTTTTGTTTTGGAAAAAAGCATTTTGTTCTTCGTAGTAATTTCACATGCCAATGATCTATTATACGGTTACCCATGCCTTCTTTTGTATAATATGAATGTCTGTCTGTGCATTTGTCTGTCTCATTTATGGTGGTTGCTACTTAGCTCCTGTGCTGCGTTTGAAAAGCTGTGCACGCAGGCAAAGTTCGACATTCTTTTTGAAGATACATTTTCTATGAAGATTCGAAAGAAGAGCATTATACCAAATGAGATACATTTTCAATGTATAAATACAACATAGAATCACCGTTGGTTTAACAGAGCTTTAAGATACGAGCTGAGGATTATCACAAAGTTGAACAAACCATGTCAGCATTGTCAGCATAATAACAGTATCCCGTACTGAAAGTCTTTTAACAAAGGTTGCATTGCACGAAATCACTTAGTTAAAGAAAAACCTGCATTTAGCATTGTTGGCAACCAAACAGTCCAAACATCGCATCGCAACCAACCAAGCATCGAGCCTGCACAATGGTTGCCAACTGTCATAGGTTGGCAACCATTGTGCAGGCTCGATGTGCCGAATTGTCTTTTTGTGTTTAAGTTCCTTTGAAGGGAAGTCATCTATTATACATTTCGAGCTGTGGTCTGTGCATGCGTTCATCTGTGTCCCGTTTATGGCCACCACTTCCTGCTCTGCGTTTCAAAAGCTGCGCACGCAGGCAAAGCTTAACATTCACTTTGAAATGACAGGAGAACGGGCATGAATAATGCTGATTCCAAATTTTCTTTCGCAATAAGAATATTCTACACCCTTTTGAGACAAATCCAACCTTCCCTGCTGGATGTTGCACCACCATTTCATGGTGGACGGTGTAAGTTGTTCAGAGATTTAGAGTGTAGAATTTAGATTTAGATTTAGACCTTTTTAAAGTCCAAGATATTTTTCAATTGAGAGGTTAACTTGAACTTTTCCTTTCGCTAGGAACAAGTACTTTTGCTAGTCCCTTAAAATGTTGGGCAATTTAATTGCTCATTCCATGTGCAGGAGAACATGCGGAACAGAGTTCTGTGGAAAACGCTCCCTTTTTTATGTTTAACAATTTTATGTTTTTTTCGTTCAGAAGTTTGTTATAGCAATGTAAAGGTAGGGCATGGCAATTGTGAATATGGCAGGTTGGACAATATTGTCCTGTCTGTAGCTAGTGAAGACCAGCCGTGGACAAATAGCTGGGACGGTATTTACTCCCGAGGCGAGCAGCCGAAATTGGCGGTTAGTTTGTTGCGTGCGGATTGAAGGAAACAAAGCGTTTACCTGACGAAGGCACACAGCTTTATTCTCGAACCCACAACGAATAAACGAACACGACAAATAAAATACACCACAATAATTTAATGAAAATAAACCAAAGAGGTGCAAACGAAAGGTGAGGTAAAAACTAATGTCTACTTTGAGGTTCCTCACCCTCTGACTCGAAAACAGACAAGGGGACAGATAATAAAAAATAAAATCCCTTTAGCTGGCCAGCACTCAGGTTGGTGGCAATAAATTATTTTAGGTGCTTGGTGGCTGTTGAAGCTGGTGTAGCCACTCGTGTGGGAAGCGCTCCAAAAAATGGCAATGGCGATGGCAATGTTGATCGCTACGTTTTGAAGGCACTGCAAGTGTGAGATGAGCAGACGAGGCAGCCCTCTTTCATCCTCTTTCTGGGGTAGCACACATGGCCTTCAGCTTCCTTGCTGAGCCAACACCCCTGCCAAAACCTCCTCTCCAATGTTCAAAACTGCTCCAAAACCTCACCTCAAAAAGACACACAGCCAAGCTCACAATCGGCCAAGCAAAGATTGTGCATGTCTTGCTCGTGTCCACACCAGCCGAGAGAGCGACTCTTCTTCTGTCCTCTCTCGAGCCAATCACCGAACGCCCCATCCATTTCGCTCCGCCCACAACCTCTGGGCTAATCATGTCCCTCAGGGGCGTGGCCTGTTTCCTATGGTCATTTCGACGCGGGGCTTAGTCCGATCGGGTTCTGTCGGCGGTTGTGGTAGTTTAATGGAGGTTTTGCATGGCCAGCCTTGGTAATTGTAAAACTTAAGGGAAAGATCACAGAGGGAATATCACATGCTGGGGAAAACTAACCTTAATCCACAACTAGTTATCACTGCTTCACCCCTCGTGTGAAGACACATAAACAATCTTAAGCTACAGTCGCCCGACTTGAATACATCGAGATTTCTCCTACCCGTCCACAGTCCATGCTGTAATTATACAATCCTACCTTTACTATGAGATTCCTCGCCTATCCCCACAAACTTAACAAATGCTTGGCATGAACTGCATGGAAATCAAAATGGGTGGAGTCGGCCTTCCTACTAATGACGTCATTGTGGGTGGCATCAGGCCAGCTGTCCAACCAATGGGCGGAAAGAGAAATGGTCTGACAGAAAACCACCGCTACTTTAATATATAGGTTTTCCGTTAATCTGTTTAGGTCTCAATTTTATCATCTGTGATATAAAATCAGACTAAAACTTCCATTTTTGGTGCACTGTTGCTTCTTGGATCCTATTTTCTTTGGATAATTGCTTAGGGCAAGGATTTCCATCTGAATTTCCATTTTGGATATTTAAATGCCACTATCTTAGAATAAAGAGTAAGACATTGTGGTAGTACCCCGGGCCTTCAAGAAAGCTCATCCTTACAGTTTGCTGTGTATTTAGTCTGACAGGATGGTACAAAGGTCGCACGATTACCTTTGAAATGTCCAGCCTTTGTTCGATTCCAGACCAGACTATGAACTGTCGGATTGGTGCTTAGCAAGTAAGGCATTGTATCATAAAGTGTGCCATCCCTCGGATGGACATTATCTCGGATGAATGTGTTCCATCTGCTAGAATTAGTTGGTTCAATATCCCACGGGGCCTTTTGCGAAGAATGGGTTGAATTATCGCCGTCACCTTGAACAAACTGCAAATTCCTGCCCAAATCATCTTCAGTCAAATGTCAGGCCTAGCCAATCTGTTTGTGAAAGACTTGGGCCAAAAATGCTCCCTGGCCAACCCCACAATAAGGTCTTAATAATGGGAGATTTTAAAGTAGTCATCGTGACCCTTTGCTGCATAAAAAGAAAAAAAGGCAGTTTTTCAATGTGATTATGGTGCAGAAATGATTTGGAAAATTGCATTTACCTCAATTACCATGGAAATATTATATTACGTGGATAAGACATGTGGGATATGGTGAGTCTGGCGTTTTTCACTGCCTATATTTGTTTTTAAAGGCATAACAGCAAAAATCGTTTATCTGTTTGAACTTTAAAAGCTCAAATGCTGTTTTTCACGGTCGATCTCAGAAAAGATGGCTTGCAATTCCAGGGAAGAACCAGGAATTGCAAGCACAATTAGTATTTGGACCTTATTTCAGTGGAAGTTGCATTAGACCAGTCAAAAGCCAATTCATGACATCATAGCTATCCTGTTCAGCATTACTCTTGATATTAGCATTCAATGCCTCGTCCCAACCTTTATCACTGACATTGTAGGTGAACAATTTGATTTCCTTGTTCTTAATTCCTCTTGTTCCTATTGTAAAACAAATCTAAAGTCAAATCTAAAACAAGTCTACAGTCAGTTCAACCTTTCTCTTTCTTCCATGAGCTTCCCTCCTGTAAAGATAAAATGGGAAAAATTTTTATGCTTCACTCTTTCACAATCGACACAACCTGAAATTCACTTGTCATATTTAATTATTACATTTACCTCTGCCGCCGAAGGTGGATTTAGATTTTTAGATTATTTTAGATTTTTTGGTGAAAATACGGATCGGGATTTGGATCCGAGAATTTTTTTTACGTGATTATTCACCATTGAGAGATGGGGCAAAAAATGATATACCTTAGCAGGATATGTCAAAAAGTTGTGGACGTGTTTGGACATGAAAACTGAAAGCAAAGAAAGTGAAATTAAAAATTCTAATGTTCACCTTTGTTGCAGTAACACAGTATGACATCACATGATCCGTATTACATATTATAATGTGCGCATTTATTTGAGTACATGTATTATTAAAAGTGCAGACCAATGATTTTTTTTCATGTAAAATAAATCTGCAATTATAAATGCAGGTTTTATTGATACTAATGTACAATATATATATATATATATATATATATATATATATATATATATATATATATATATATATACAGACTTGGCATTTAATATGGAATATTTTTTTTGTGGGGGTGAACTTACTTTTCAAGATGTCTTAAAACCAAAAGTTCATTGGAATTATGTTGAAATTATTCTAGATTTTGTTAATGTGACCTTTAAAAGAAACAAAAACCACATTTGACATTTCGAAACAAATAAATTGATCCTTGAAAGTGATGTAAACTGATATCGAACTCAATTCATGGACAGTACTGTGTTAAACTTCTGTATGTTTTCCAGAAGTATCTCTTTATTTTGCACATTAGCCCAAATTATTTTTTAACAAAAACAAAAGTTAAATTACGACTGGGATTACGGACAGTAAAATTACAGTTCAGTACTTCGGTTTGGACAGGAATCGCTTGCCATGCAGTGACAATAGCCTGCTGCAATTCACGCACAGAGGTCGGCTGCTGGTCCAAGTGGTCGATTTGACTCGTTAAGTCTGCCCACAAGTTCTCTATCGGATTCATATCCGGGGACATGGCAGGCCACTCCTTATGCTCTACACCACGGTCAGCAAGAAAGTGTTGGATCATGCGAGCACGATGAGGCCGTGCATTGTCATCTTGGAAGACAAAGTTTCCTCGAAAGGCTGCACGAGCAAATGGAAGCAATGTTTCTTCCAGAATAGCCCTGTACTTGAACTGGTTCAGGTTTCCATTCAGAACAACCAGGTCAGTTTTGCCCCCTGCATGAAAAGCAGCCCAAACGGTCACCCCACCACCTCCAGCTTGGACTCTTAGCACTATACAATCTTTGTTGTAGGCTTCATGCACTTGTCTGCGCACTCGGACGCGGCCATCTTGACGATAGACCAGAAATCTAAACTCGTCACTGAAGATCACGTGATTCCAGTGTCCTGGCTGCCATTGACGGTGCTCTCTGGCCCACTGCAATCGGCGCTGGCGGTGTTGTCTGGTCAGGCATGGCTTTCTCAGGGGACGCCTGGCACGATAGCCTGCTTGAACCAGTCGTTGGTTGACTAGCCTTCTGGATACAGGCACATTTGTCAGTTGCTGCCACTCAGCCCTAAGCCGATTAGCTGACTTGGTACGGCCATTGCGGACTAACCGGTACAGCTGGCGATCATCCCTCCTTGTTGTTCTGTGGGGACGTCCTGGCCTCGGTATTGGAGTAGGGACACCCCTCTGAGCATTTCGTTTCAGGATATTTCACACCTGACCTTGAGTGATGCCATACTGCCGAGCAATAGCACGCTGTTTCATGCCGTAATTTCGTAAAGCCACCACTCCATGACAAACAGCATTGTCGAGTTGACGGACCATCTCCAGAGGAAGCGGCAATAACTTTTGGAGACGTGCAGCAGTTGTTTTCCACTAATACAGAACGCAACAACCCTTGTATACCCGACTGTGACGCCAATCATCAAATGCACCTGTCCGTACATTTTGCCATGCCACCTGTGATATAATCCTGTTGTTGACTTCTTGCTGCGACAGACAATCGGTGACATGGTTCTTTCAACAAATAAATCACCAAAGTGTGAAAGAAACTCACCAGATTGATATACTGAGTTATGAAAGTAAACCCAAGTCAAGAAAAAAAAAAATTCCATATTTAATGCCAGGTCTGTATATTGAAAATTTATTGTGTTGGTGGTGGGGAGTGGGGGGGGGGGGGGGTGGGCGGGGAGCACATAATACCCTTGTACTGGGCCTCGTCTCAACACCCCCCTCACCCCAAAGCCTCAACCTCCCTTTCCAAATCTGTCCCATCTTTACTCTCACCCTCCTCCCACTCATAAAAGCAAACGGAAATTCCCACATCAAAACAGCAGAATATTTAATGCTTTCTGCTCCCCTATCATGCTATCACAGACTTCACAGAACGCTGCCTCAGTCTCTTGTTCATCTCACAATTTTAAGAGAGAATAGTCAGAAAAAATAGCAAGGACCTGTGTCACCTCTGCAGTAAAAGCACTGCTTGAGAGTATGGATTCTAAAGGGTAAATTATGAAGTTAAAAAGGGTTCTAAAGGGTAAATTATAAAGGGTTCCAAAATTGGGGGCCGTAGTGTAGAAATTGTGGGTGGAGTCGGGCGAAATGTCCAACCAATGGGTGAACTCGCACACATGCACGCACGACTCCTTTTGTAGTACAGAATCCACAGTGTTTAAGTTATACAGCTTTGCTTTGCTTCTGCACTTTGTTTTCAGCTCACTTGTCGTTTGAATAAAACACGAGTTAAAGTAAATTTAATTATAATGAAACTTCAAAACACATGTGATTCCCCTCCCTCGCCCATTTTTCCAAGTGAGGTTTACAGCATTTAAAATACTAGGGCATTGCCCGTACTATATCTATATCTAAAATTATATCCCCCCCCTCTATTTACATGAAATGGTTTGGTCCAAAGCGAACGGCTTCCGGAGTTTGGTAAAGAAATCGCCATCGCGTGCACAAACGCGCAGGAAAGCGAATGAATCGCAAATTCGTTTTTATTAGTTTTAAAACATAGTTTAACGCCAACATAGCGCCAACATAGTTTGCAAACGTGAAATAAATGAATACGCTCTCAAATGTGCCGTCCGAGGCAGCGTGTGTTCGGCACGTTCGGCACACGCGATAACTCGCTGCTCGCTGATTGGTTGAATCGTTTTTTGGACATAGCTCGGTAAGTACTTGTCCGATTAATATGAAACCTTGAAAAGGCACATCCTCGGGTCCCCAGCAATATACCTGGCAAGTTAAAAGTATATCGGACCCGTGGTTGTCGAGAAACAGCGGTCACAGACAAACAAACGTACAAACGTACAAACGTACAAACGTACAAACAGAGATTACTGGAATTATAGATAGATGTTTCCTTCTAATTGGAGCTTCAATGCAGGAGGAGGCCCTTAGGTCTATCAAATCTTGTGCTATGATTTCAAACCTGTGGTTTTTGTGTGTGGTCTATGCTTCATAAATGCTGAGTATCATGCAAGGAAGCATCACGTACCATTTTTGAAGTCTTTGGTATGACTCGGTCGGAATTTGATCATATATTTTTTTTACCTCCGCTACCAAAGGTAGCGCAGGTTGTTTTCAGGCCTATCTGTCTGTCTGTAAGGAGGATATCTCAAAAAGTTGTGATCGGATTCAAATTAAATTTAGTGGACAGGTTGAGTGTGGGGCAAGGATGAATTGATTCGACTTTGGTGAAGATCTGGATCCACATCCAGATTCGAGAATTTTTGTGCTTCTTCACCATTGAGTTCACCATTGGCTAAAATGATATATAGCACGATATTTCAAACCATTGTGGACAAATTATGACAAAACTTGGTGGATGGTTTTGGGTAGGTGACATGAACAAGCCGATTACATTTTGGTTCAGGTACGGATGCAGATCCAGACTATCAGTTGACACAAAAAAATTAACGGTTCAGCCTGGCAGAGGTATGCTCTCTACCGAGTGTCTTTCTAGTTGACGGTGCATCAACAGTGGTGAACTTCTGAAAAGAAAAGAAAAAACCGTTTAAAACTTGACTGTCTTTCCCTCGCGGTCCCCATGTACTGTCTTTGTCTTTCCTTTCCCTCGCGGTCCCCATGTGCTGTTTTTGTCTTTCCCTCGCTGTCCCCATGTACTGTCTTTCCCTCGCGGTTCCCATGTGCTGTTTTTGTCTTTCCCTCGCGGTCCCCATGTGCTGTTTTTGTCTTTCCCTCGCGGTCCCCATGTACTGTCTTTCCCTCGCGGTCCCCATGTACTGTCTTTGTCTTTCCCTCGCGGTCCCCATGTACTGTCTTTGTCTTTCCCTCGCGGTCCCTATGTGCTGTCTTTGTCTTTCCCTCGCGGTCCCCATGTGCTGTTTTTGTCTTTCCCTCGCGGTCCCCATGTACTGTCTTTCCCTCGCGGTCCCCATGTACTGTCTTTGTCTTTCCCTCGCGGTCCCCATGTACTGTCTTTGTCTTTCCCTCGCGGTTGTCAGCTCTTTCACGAGCCTCGATTCAGTATAGAAAAAAAAAAAAAAAAAAAAAAAAAAAAAATTTCAATTTAATTAGATACTTTAACATGAGACCACAAATCGTCTTCTTGACACTTGGTCAAAATATTACGCCATTTTATGCCATTTCAATCGATCAAATTCACAGTGTTGTGGAATATCGAGATTCAGACAAAATTGCAGCTCGTAGGAAACATAGATTGTGCTCGGAAACGCACAGCAGGTGTTTAAAAGACCCTTCCCATGTCCTTTTTCTCAAGACTTTCTGTCAACCCTCGACTTTGATTCTGCAACTGGACCTGACGGCATCAGCCCTAGGGTCCTAAAATCCTGCTCTGCCGCTCTTTCACTCCCTCTCTCTGTTCTCTTCAACCTCGCTTTTGCTCAAGGTCATCTGCCATCTGCTTGGAAATCAGCCGACATCACCACTTTACACAAAAAAGGTGCAAAAACAGATCCTTGCAACTACAGACCAATCAGCCTGCTCCCAATTATCAGCAAAGTCATGGAATCCATCATTGCTTCAGATATGAAATCTTTCCTCTTCTCCAATGGCTTGATCTCTGAACATCAATTTGGTTTCAGACCAGGTCACTCTACTCTGGACATGCTGCTTCTGCTTTCTCAACAATGGATGGAGGTCCTCAATGCCAAACAGGAAATTAGAGCTGTCTCCCTTGACATATCACATGCCTTCGATACGGTCTGGCAACCCGCTCTGCTCACCAAACTCTCCTCCTTTGGTATCCATGGAAATCTCCATGCATGTCTGGTGGACTTCCTCTCTAGTCGTAGTCAACGTGTGGCCCTGAATGGGTTTCTCTCATCTTCTCTTCCTGTTCAGGCTGGAGTTCCCCAAGGCAGTGTTCTGGGCCCTGTGCTTTCTCTGGTCTTCATCAATGATCTCTCTGACTCTCTTGAAAATCCTCTTTATCTCTTTGGTGATGACTCCACTTTCTGCCGCTCCATTCCTCATCCCTCAGATCGGCAATCTGCAGCCTCCTCACTCCAGGCAGACCTGGACAAAATCACAGACTGGTCAAACAAGAAGAACATGTCTTTCAATCCTGACAAATCTCACACTCTTACTATGTATCTCCGAAAAGACCGACTGGACAACCCTCCCATCTACTTTCTGAACAATCCTCTCCAAGAAGTTCTGTCACTCAAGCTTTTGGATCTCACTATCTGCCATGATCTTTCCTGGGAAAACCACATTTCCAATCTGGCCTCCAAAGCCAGTCGCCAACTGGGCATCCTCCGTCGTGCGAAGTCCTTCCTTGGCACACCTGAGCTCCTCACCACGTACAAGGCTTTCATCCGCAGCTCAATGGAATACTGCTCTCCCCTCTGGGCTGGTGCTCCTGCCTGACACCTAGCTCGGCTTCACGCTGTTGAAACCAAAGCTTTCAGAATCATTGAAATCTCCTACGATGAAGCTAATCCGAGGGCCTTTCACTTACTCACCGCAGGTAGGTTGGTGGTCTTTCCGTCTTCTACCGACTCCTCTCCGGGCTTGCTCCCCCAGCTCTCTCTGGGCTCTGTCCCCCAAATATTCCTACAGGTTGCACATGATCTGCCTGCAACCCTCTTATGGTTAAATTGCCAAAATCAAGACTCTCTGCTCACCTTCACTCCTTCATTCCCCTTCTCTCCCGCCTCTGGAACAAACTCCCTCACGCTCTTCAATCCCAATCCCCCCTCCAGGTCTTTAAAACAGCTGTTCACCACCATCTCTTATCTTCCCCCATCCAAAACCTTGATCTTTTCTATCCCTGCTAATTTCACCCCAGATCCACTTTTTTGAAATACTATCTTCTTTCCTGGAAGTCCTTGCAGTGTCCTGGTGTTTTATACTTCTTCCACCCCCGTCCCCTGCCCTTCCCATGCCTCCTCCCCCCAAGCCCTCTCTCTCCCACAGATCTCCCGATGTCCCTGCTCTCAAATGTTGTGTTTGTGTGCTTCCCCTTCTCTCCCTATCTTGTCTACCGCTCCCTTTATTATATGTTTTGTGTGTCTGTTTGATTTTTGTGTGATAAATGTCAGCTCTTTCACGAGCCTCGATCCTGTATGCAAAATTAATAATGACATAATTAATGACAATGACAAAGAGAAAATTGGATTTTAGAAAGTTTTGCCAATTTATTAAAAAGAAAAAACTGAAATATCACATTTACATATATATATATATATATATATATATATATATATATATATATATATATATATATATATATATATATATATATATATATATACATATATACACACACACACAGGCAGTCTTGAGATTATTTCACTTTTGTTATTTTGCATATGTAATAGATAGATGAAAAATTAAGATGAAATTTAATCGAACTAAAATCCTTTTTTAAATTTTATTGTCCATGTTGCCCACTTCCAAAAAATGAAATCAAGGTATTACATTTTTTTTTCAATCTTTGATCATTTTAATGGAAAGCTTTGGGGGCTGGATAATTAGTTATTGGTAAATCCTTCTTCACAATGTCATGCTTTTGCATGGACGTTGCGTCATGTTACTCTGACAAATATCGGATTCATACCTCAGATTACTTTTTCTAGCTTTTCAAGCATGCAATTTAATGTTGTTTTTTTGCACAAGATATTGAGTAAACTTGTGTGCCTTGTGCAGATCCAATCCTGAAAGCAATAACATATTGCTGGCAAAATGAAGATGATGAAATATCGTCTCCAAAGCGATTCTTCAATGCTCCCTTTGCATCGGACGGAGGTCATGAAATCACTGACTGCTCTGGCAACTTCATGTGTCCTCGCTCTGCTCCTCGCCGCTACATGTAATCCACTGGGTGAGCTTAAGCAACTTTCTCTATTCCTCCTCTGTGCCACAAAGTTACCACAAACATAATGTGCCTTAAAAATAATTACCCTTTATTGTATATCAATGCCATCGAAAATGAACATTTGCAATGAAATTCTCTGAAATGTATTCAAAACAAATCGTTTCGGGGCCTACAGTGCAAGTCAAAGTGCTATTTGTTGGGATTACAAAGCAATTGCTTTACGTGCGAGAATAACTTGTTCGAAGCAGAATTTCGTTAATGTTAATGAGAGGCACGTGAATTTGTCCACACAATTGTTGCCGGACGTGCACGAGCGTTTTTACATCGACTCGACGTGATGCCACATTGCCGAGGGCTGAATGTTTGATCAAATGGTTGCGATGCCCGAGTCAGGTATTCGGCACCGAATTTCCAGCATTTCCATTTTGCTCATCATGCGGTTGGTGAGAGTAATTTACACGAGCCGCCTGGACAGGTTGACCTGAATTGGTATAAACAACACCTCAAAATTGCTCATGAAGAAGTTCTCCCATTAAACTGGCTTACTTCTGCAAAGGGGTCAACATTTTGGGGTCTTATGTTCCATTAAACACTTTTTAAAGTATTTCATTTTAAACTGTTGAGTCTACATACACCTGAATCTACACATGGCCATTGATAGAATGGATTTTTATTTACCACACAAGATCAAAGCAAGTGGAAAAGCAGTGGGGCCACATTTGGAGGTTCATACAAACTTTTTACGTAAAAGGGACAGTGGGGCCACAGTTGGAGATTCATACAAACTTTGTACCCAAAAGGGACAGTGGGGCCACAGTTGGAGATTCATACAAACTTTGTACCCAAAAGGGACAGTGGGGCCACAGTTGGAGGTTCATACAAACTTTGTACCCAAAAGTGACAGTGGGGCCACAGTTGGAGATTCCTACAAACTTTTTACGTAAAAGGGACAGTGGGGCCACATTTGGAGATTCATACAAACATTTTACGTAAAAGGGACAGTGGGGCCACAGTTGGAGATTCCTACAAACTTTTTACGTAAAAGGGACAGTGGGGCCACAGTTGGAGATTCATACAAACATTTTACGTAAAAGGGACAGTGGGGCCACATTTGGAGGTTCATACAAACTTTTTACGTAAAAGGGACAGTGGGGCCACAGTTGGAGATTCATACAAACTTTGTACCCAAAAGGGACAGTGGGGCCACAGTTGGAGATTCATACAAACTTTGTACCCAAAAGTGACAGTGGGGCCACAGTTGGAGATTCCTACAAACTTTTTACGTAAAAGGGACAGTGGGGCCACATTTGGAGATTCATACAAACATTTTACGTAAAAGGGACAGTGGGGCCACAGTTGGAGATTCCTACAAACTTTTTACGTAAAAGGGACAGTGGGGCCACATTTGGAGATTCATACAAACATTTTACGTAAAAGGGACAGTGGGGCCACAGTTGGAGATTCCTACAAACTTTTTACGTAAAAGGGACAGTGGGGCCACAGTTGGAGATTCATACAAACATTTTACGTAAAAGGGACAGTGGGGCCACAGTTGGAGGTTCATACAAACTTTGTACCCAAAAGGGACAGTGGGGCCACAGTTGGAGGTTCATACAAACTTTGTACCCAAAAGGGACAGTGGGGCCACATTTGGAGATTCCTACAAACATTTTACGTAAAAGGGACAGTGGGGCCACAGTTGGAGGTTCATACAAACTTTTTACCCAAAAGGGACAGTGGGGCCACAGTTGGAGATTCATACAAACATTTTACCTAAAAGGGACAGTGGGGCCACAGTTGGAGATTCATACAAACTTTGTACCCAAAAGTGACAGTGGGGCCACATTTGGAGATTCCTACAAACATTTTACCTAAAAGTGACAGTGGGGCCACATTTGGAGATTCATACAAACTTTGTACCCAAAAGTGACAGTGGGGCCACATTTGGAGATTCCTACAAACATTTTACCTAAAAGGGACAGTGGGGCCACATTTGGAGATTCATACAAACTTTGTACCGAAAAGTGACAGTGGGGCCACATTTGGAGATTCATACAAACTTTTTTACCCAAAAGTGACAGTGGGGCCACATTTGGAGATTCCTACAAACATTTTACCTAAAAGGGACAGTGGGGCCACATTTGGAGGTTCATACAAACTTTGTACCCAAAAGGGACAGTGGGGCCACAGTTGGAGATTCATACAAACATTTTACCTAAAAGTGACAGTGGGGCCACATTTGGAGATTCATACAAACTTTGTACCCAAAAGTGACAGTGGGGCCACATTTGGAGATTCCTACAAACATTTTACCTAAAAGGGACAGTGGGGCCACATTTGGAGGTTCATACAAACTTTGTACCGAAAAGTGACAGTGGGGCCACAGTTGGAGATTCATACAAACTTTTTACCCAAAAGGGACAGTGGGGCCACATTTGGAGATTCCTACAAACTTTGTACCCAAAAGTGACAGTGGGGCCACATTTGGAGATTCCTACAAACTTTTTACCCAAAAGGGACAGTGGGGCCACATTTGGAAATTCCTACAAACTTTTTACCCAAAAGTGACAGTGTGGCCACAGTTGGAGATTCCTACAAACTTTTTACCCAAAAGTGACAGTGGGGCCACATTTGGAGATTCCTACAAACATTTTACCTAAAAAGGACAGTGGGGCCACATTTGGAGGTTCATACAAACTTTGTACCGAAAAGTGACAGTGGGGCCACAGTTGGAGATTCATACAAACTTTTTACCCAAAAGGGACAGTGGGGCCACATTTGGAGATTCCTACAAACTTTTTACCCAAAAGGGACAGTGGGGCCACATTTGGATATTCCTACAAACTTTTTACCCAAAAGTGACAGTGGGGCCACATTTGGAAATTCCTACAAACTTTTTACCCAAAAGTGACAGTGGGGCCACAGTTGGAGATTCCTACAAACTTTTTACCCAAAAGTGACAGTGGGGCCACATTTGGAAGTTCCTTCAAACTTTTTACCCAAAAGTGACAGTGGGGCCACAGTTGGAGATTCCTACAAACTTTTTACCCAAAAGGGACAGTGGGGCCACATTTGGAAATTCCTACAAACTTTTTACCCAAAAGTGACAGTGGGGCCACAGTTGGAGATTCCTACAAACATTTTACGTAAAAGGGACAGTGGGGCCACAGTTGGAGATTCATACAAACATTTTACGTAAAAGGGACAGTGGGGCCACAGTTGGAGGTTCATACAAACTTTTTACGTAAAAGGGACAGTGGGGCCACAGTTGGAGATTCATACAAACATTTTACGTAAAAGGGACAGTGGGGCCACAGTTGGAGATTCATACAAACATTTTACGTAAAAGGGACAGTGGGGCCACAGTTGGAGGTTCATACAAACTTTGTACCCAAAAGGGACAGTGGGGCCACAGTTGGAGATTCATACAAACATTTTACCTAAAAGGGACAGTGGGGCCACAGTTGGAGATTCATACAAACTTTGTACCCAAAAGTGACAGTGGGGCCACATTTGGAGGTTCATACAAACATTTTACGTAAAAGGGACAGTGGGGCCACATTTGGAGGTTCATACAAACTTTGTACCGAAAAGTGACAGTGGGGCCACAGTTGGAGATTCCTACAAACATTTTACCTAAAAAGGACAGTGGGGCCACATTTGGAGGTTCATACAAACTTTGTACCGAAAAGTGACAGTGGGGCCACAGTTGGAGATTCATACAAACTTTTTACCCAAAAGGGACAGTGGGGCCACATTTGGAGATTCCTACAAACATTTTACCCAAAAGTGACAGTGGGGCCACATTTGGAGATTCCTACAAACATTTTACCTAAAAGTGACAGTGGGGCCATAGTTGCAGATTCATACAAACGTTTTACCCAAAAGTGACAGTGGGGCCACATTTGGAGATTCATACAAACTTTTTACCCAAAAGGGACAGTGGGGCCACAGTTGGAGATTCCTACAAACCCTTTTCACAAAAGGGACAGTGGGGCCACATTTGGAGATTCCTACAAACATTTTACCCAAAAGTGACAGTGGGGCAACATTTGGAGGTTCATACAAACATTTTACGTAAAAGTGACAGTGGGGCAACATTTGGAGGTTCATACAAACATTTTACGTAAAAGGGACAGTGGGGCCACAGTTGGAGATTAATACAAACTTTTTACGTAAAAGGGACTGTGGGGCCACAGTTGGAGATTCCTACAAACATTTTACCCAAAAGTGCCAGTGGGGCAACATTTGGAGGTTCATACAAACATTTTACGTAAAAGTGACAGTGGGGCAACATTTGGAGGTTCATACAAACATTTTACCTAAAAGGGACAGTGGGGCCACATTTGGAGATTCATACAAACTTTTTACCCAAAAGGGACAGTGGGGCCATAGTTGGAGATTCCTACAAACCCTTTACACAAAAGGGACAGTGGGGCCACATTTGGAGATTCCTACAAACATTTTACCCAAAAGTGACAGTGGGGCAACATTTGGAGGTTCATACAAACATTTTACGTAAAAGTGACAGTGGGGCAACATTTGGAGGTTCATACAAACATTTTACGTAAAAGGGACAGTGGGGCCACAGTTGGAGATTAATACAAACTTTTTACGTAAAAGGGACAGTGGGGCCACAGTTGGAGATTCATACAAACATTTTACCCAAAAGGGACAGTGGGGCCACATTTGGAGGTTCATACAAACATTTTACGTAAAAGGGACAGTGGGGCCACAGTTGGAGATTCATACAAACATTTTAGCCAAAAGGGACAGTGGGGCCACATTTGGAGGTTCATACAAAATTTGTACCCAAAAGGGACAGTGGGGCCACATTTGGAGGTTCATACAAACATTTTACGTAAAAGGGACAGTGGGGCCACAGTTGGAGATTCATACAAACATTTTACCCAAAAGGGACAGTGGGGCCACATTTGGAGGTTTATACAAACTTTGTATCCAAAAGGGACAGTGGGGCCATAGTTGGAGATTCCTACAAACCTTTTACACAAAAGGGACAGTGGGGCCACATTTGGAGGTTCATACAAACTTTGTACCCAAAAGGGACAGTGGGGCCATAGTTGGAGATTCCTACAAACCTTTTACACAAAAGGGACAGTGGGGCCACATTTGGAGATTCATACAAACTTTTTACCCAAAAGGGACAGTGGGGCCATAGTTGGAGATTCCTACAAACGTTTTACCCAAAAGGAACAGTGGGGCCACAGTTGGAGTTTCATACAAACTTTTTACACAAAATTAACAGTTGGGGCCACAGTTGGACACGATCAAGGCTGTGCTCTCCCACTTTTTCCTCCAAGGCTCCAAAGCAGGCAGAGCACCACAATCGGATATCGTCTCCACACTTACCCACAAACTTCTCTTTTTTTTTTTACATTGACCTTGCCGAGACCTCTTATTAATTTGCCATTGCCCTCTTCCTTCCAGGTTGCTGGGTTTCCTCCCCCCTTTTCGTACGTGCGTGCGTGCATGCATGCGTACATGAAGGACCGAATTCTAATTTGGTGTGTGGGTGCAACCCACGTCAAAATCCAAGATGGCCGCCGCCATGTATGTCTGACGCCATGTATGCCTGAACCTTGTGAGCGGAATATCTTGAAAAATAAACGAACTACTAACTTCTAATCTGGTGTGTGGGTGTATCTACATATAAGGGAGAACGCTATTGAAAATTGGGTCGCCACGTCAAAATCCAAGATGGCCGCCTTGTGTCTTCCACTTTGTCAACTCGCATCACTTCACCGACGGGGGACCGAGGCGTAACGCTTGTCCTTTCCTTTTATTCCCTTGCTTATTGTGTTCATTTGTTACCCACTGCCTCACCGGTAGTTCATATCCTCCGTCCTCGCTCATATAACATACTCAATCTTGTAAAAATAAAAGCACGTTAATAAAGATGAAAAATAGGAGAGACACTTGCCTGAGAGTAAGAAGCTTAGGTTATCTCGGGTTATTCGAGACAGAAAGGATTGTGGGTAGGAATAGAGGATGGCATAAGATTGCAGTGGTGCACCACCTGCTTTTGAAGCTATGGAGCATGCAAGAGTGGAATTGAACAGCCTCAGCAAGGGGGTTTCACAAATGGGGATAAAAGAGAACCAAAGGTGTTGAGGTGTGAAATAAGACTGGATTTTCGAAGCTTAACACCAGGAGGTTGTTTATGGAATGACGCTTGCCTTTTGGATTTGCTGAGAAGGGTGGGCCAGCTGAGAGATCAGAAGGAGCAAGACCCCGAGGAGAGGCAGTAAAAACAGAGACCACCGAAGAAAAGCACCAGCTTGACAATTTTTTTAATAGTCTGGATTGCAATTATTTAGTGATGCTGTTTGAGATATCACCCATCTCCCCTTTTTGCACAAAGTCAGGTATTAAGGTACTCGTCGTCAGTAACCTGGGTTATAATGTCTGGTTGTGGCCGGGCTGCAATGCTGACCCAATGCACCAAAATCGGTCTACCTATTTCTCTGGACATTTTCTCGCGCCGGTTTTTTAATCCTTGATGAGGTTTCCACCCCCCCCCCCCTATTTTTCATGGATTCATTATAAGTAACAGTGCGCATGAGTAAACATCAATTGCAGGGTTTTTTTAAAACAAAAACAAAAGTATATACAAAAAAATTAGAGGTTCATCAATCACAGGCTGCGCATGGCATCGAGTATTATTGAAGCGGTGTATGAAATCTAGGATGTTGTTTAATATCGATTCTTCACTCGGTGCTCAAATTCAGACGTGATTATTTGCAAAAAGAAGGAAATAAATAGCAATATTTCTGTCGGTCAACAGGTTGTCATGATAGCTTGGGGTTATGCGTACTCACCTCCGACCTCTATACATTGTCACCCCGGTGTTACACATCAAGGAGTAAGCGTCAATGTGTGTGCTGTCTCCCGGGAAGACACAAAGCCAGCAGCACGGCTTGCCGGTGCTGGTCATTGGTGGATATTAAAGATCTCACCTTTTCTTCCAAAAAGACCGGGCGAGTTATCGCCGGCACCCTGGGTAAATTACAAATATCTGCCACCTTCGGTCAAATGCCAGGCCGGACCAGCAGGTTTGTGAAAGGCTTGGACTGAACTAGTTCTCCAGCTGATTTTACCATGAGGTGGGAATAACTAGAGCTGCTAAAGCAGCAGCAGCGGTGAACTATTGATTACGGTTATTACTGGTATTTTAATTTAAAAAATTTAGTAAATAGCAATATTTTGTGTCATTTCCATGCGAAAAGTCTGAAATGTGGCTCAGTGATACCCTTTAAATCAAAAGTTGCAATCCTTCAAAATTTTTCCATATGGGAAATCCTATATGGTGACGATGATGTGACTCGTCAGTTTTATTTATTGTTCTATTTCAGTGGAGCTTGATTCAAAGATGTGCAACGCCATTCCTACTTTCCCACAAGAACAATCATGGCTGTGCGGGCACTTCTAGCTTAGCACTATTGTATTCTCGAGCTACAGGATAATGGATGTGATGGTTCGATGCCTTCGAGGCAGATGGAGGCAGCCATGTTTGTTTGGTGTACGGGGCTCAGGGAATGAGACTTGTGGGGTAATGGCAGGCTGTGCATAACCCTCGGGTGGCTTGATATTGTCCAGACAGTTCATATTTTAGGCTTTGCAAATATTGTACATTTTAAGCCACAATGTGATGTGAAAAATGGTTTGTTAGCTTGGAGGAAAAGAGAGAGAGAGGATAAGTTGTGAAAACATACGACTGCATGGAAATCCTCATCCCTTTGGGTCTTCTGTGTCTGACTCCAGAGGTTCTAGATCCTAAGCCTCCAGGGCTGTGGAAAGATCCCATGGTTTTAGATTGGTGTTAATGGAGAGATTTTGGAAGATGCTGCGATCAGTTATAGCTACAAAATAGTGCCATTGGTTATCTCGTAATTTAAGTGGAGGAATTTTGGGTTGATAGATTTAAGTGGAGGAAATTTATGTTGGATAAGTCACGGACTAACGTGATACCTTTCGGCTATCCTGGCAGCCCGTTTCTGCCTACCCTCGTGGGTATCGCATTGTATGACTGGTACCATTTATTTTTGACAGTAAAATGGTTTTATGTTCTCCATTTCTACCCTGAAGGCAAAACTTTAGTTTGTATTTACTTTGCAGAAAACAATTTACTCTTAAGGTCCATGTCTGAACTACTTTCTTTTGTGGTTTTATTTTTTTGGCAAAAAAACACCGATATTTCAATATGAAGATTGACAAACCTGATACCAGGATTAGTTTTTATTTGCTAAATAAATTTCTCAAAGTTGCTGCGCAAAGTCGGCATGTATCTGAGATAGAGGCGAAGTCGGAATGAACATTGTAAAGTGTGAGGAATGTTCCTCTGAAGATATGTGGCACTTTATCGAGAAAAGCAAGCCTTGCAGGTGCACACCAAGCAGTGAGATAAAGGTCGTGGGAATACGTTGTAATGCGTTTATTTTTGTTTTTCTGATTTTCGGATCTGTGTATCATGCGTTACGGGTCATCACGTCTCGCTTTGCATTCGGCTAAGCATGCCCTCAACATACTGTATGCGAGGCATTCTGTTCCATGGAATTTTAAAATCTTGCTTGTGTTAATTATTTGTTCTGTTATTAATTTATTGTTATTTATTTATTATTTATTTTAGTTAAGCCTGGCGTTGGGCTAGCGGCTAGGGTGCCGGCTTAGGATCCTAGGATCCTGGGTTCGAATCCTGGTCGATCACTGAATTAACGCCAGGGGGGTTGACTCAGCCTGTTCATCCTTCCGAGGTCGGCTAAT
This sequence comes from Myxine glutinosa, assembly GCF_964187855.1. Classification (NCBI taxonomy): domain Eukaryota; kingdom Metazoa; phylum Chordata; class Myxini; order Myxiniformes; family Myxinidae; genus Myxine; species Myxine glutinosa. Next base: position 81,530,861 of record NC_136272.1, read on the forward strand.
TGAGTACCAGTTCACTGGTAATTCCCTGTTTGTCGTAAAAGGCGACAAACAGGGTTGGTGGCAGGAAGGGCATCCGGCCGTAAAACATTGCTTCAAAAAGGGGACCAAAAAAACAACAACAACCACGGTGCCCGAAAAAGGCCAACCCCCGCTTGCGGGGAAAAATGGCCTCTAAAGGTGGTTTAAAAAAATTTATTTTGTTATTAATTAATTAATTAATTAATTTGTTATTTATTTATTGTTTATTTGTTCTGTAGATTAAATGTGTATTTTGTTAGTAATCATCACACAGTTAGTGTTTGCTTGGATTTTGTCATGTTAATCCTTTTTTTTGCCTGGCGAGACATGTATGTCATTTTGTGTGGTCGAACACATGTCCAGTGCTTGTTGACATGCTGAGCCTTGTGCTGTTGTCTCCATTTTCAATATGAACTATTATTTATTTTAATCTTCTTCCAACCCATAATAACTTCACCTTCAAGGTGAGGATTTTTAATCGAGGAGGGGGATTTTTAATCTATCTTTCATGGCTTCACTGTTTACTTTCACAATTTGCCATCTTTGGTTAACACCTGACAATTATTGCCATAGATTCACACGTGCCAGCATGATGACAAATCTATCATAACTCCTCGATTTGTCACTGTCTTTATCTCTCCATCTCTATCTATCTCTCTCTATTTCTCTCTTTCCTCTTCTCTCCCACCTTCTGTCATCTCCTCTCGCTCACTCTCCCTCTCCAAACAACTGCTCTGTTACACATGTCCAATCATGGAGCACTGCTCAGCATCTCCCGCAGTACTTGTCATTAGTTGCTTTCCTTACCTCTTGTTCTCGTTTCTGTCTATAATCATTTATTTTGTCTTGTTCTTTGAGTGAGAGATAGACAGAGCCCATAGCTTGTGGCGAATGACGATTGTTTCACAAGCACCCGGACAGGTCGCTGTGTGTTTTCCTCACCTCCTCATTGTGAGCTGTGTTGTGTTGTGCTTGTTCTCAATACTGGTGTGCCTTAAGTTGTGAGTTCATTGCTTCGCAGAAAGTTGTATTTCGCCCCTTCCTTTGCTTCCTCTCTCGCTCCCCTCCCCTCCCCCCCCCCCCCCCCATTTCCCCACTCTATCCTGTCCCAACTGTGGTTTACCCAGAGCTAGGCACAGCCTAGGGATAGCTTTAATATTAGAATGTCAGCACGTTCCCACTATGCGGCGTGTTCCCTTACGTGGAAGCAAAGCATGGTTTGTTCCTCCAGATGAAGTTAGTGGAGAATATATCATAATTGCCATTGGCAACATTAGCAGGATACATAAGATCTGCACTGCTTCGCAGATGAACGAGTGTCGTATTTTTTGAAGCTGAAGAGCAATTGGTACATTAAATTGTTGCTACTGGTTTGTCTACTGATAAATGTCACTTTGTTTTGGCTTCACCACTCGACACACCAACCGTGAGGGTAATACTCTCCAATGTCCCTTAGTTTATTAAGAACGAGACAAATAACTGCTTAGCGAATAACTCGTTAGAATGTTGCCTCTGGGCTGTCTTAACGAGCAGGCTAAGCATATAATCTTGAGCAGCCAGTGCCCTATGTCATGAAGGAGAAGGTCGACCTTGAGGTTGAGCACCTACATAAGGCAGGAGTTATAGATCTAATATAGTTCTCAGACTGGGCATCACCAATAGTGCCTGTCCTAAAAGTGATTGCCAAGTCCACATATGTGGTGATTATAAGCTTACTGTAAATCAAGTAGCCAGCTATCCGATTCCATGGATTGTGGATTTGTACGACACCCTAAACTGAGGACAGACTTTCACGAAGCTTGATCTCAGCAGTAATTACCTTTGGATGAGGCATAAAAGGATTGCACAACCATAAATACTCAGAGTGATATATATTTGTACTGGATTGAAAGACATATTCCAGGTATTTCACAAGCTTGTGAACTCTCAAGGTCTGAAGGGATGGAAGAGGTTGATGCCTGCCTACTTGAAGGACGAGAGATGTCAAGGAAGAGGGTGGAGTCATCAGCAAATAAACAAAGAGGATTTTCCAGAGTCAGAGATAGTTCATGAATATTAGAAATAGGGCACGGCTCAGGACACCGCCATGGGGAACTCCAACCTTGACAGCGAGAGGAGATGAGAAGATTCCATTGAGGATCTCACATTGGAGAGGGAGTTGAGGAAGTCAGTAAGCCAAGTGTGAAGTCGGCCTTGGATGCCATATAGAGTTTGTAGAGCAAGGAGGAGTGCCAGACTGCATCAGAAGCTCAAGATATGTCAAGAGAAACGTCCCTGATATGTTGGGAGATTAGAAGCAGCATGTTAAAGCTGGAGTGACTTTGTCTGAAACCGACTTGATGCTCTGAGATGAGACCGTTGAAGAAAAGGAAGGATTTTATTTCTACTGCGGTGATGGATTCCATGGTTTGTAGGTCAATAGTTGAGGGGATCTGTTTTTGCATTGTTTAAGTCATGCAGAGATGTTGGGTGACATCCAAGCAGATGGAAGATGGCCCTGGGCAAATGGCAGAAAGCTAGACTTTTTTATCCAAGCTTTATCAAGCAACGGAAGTCAATTCTTTGTTTCTGCTTTGCAATAAATGACCTATCCGATAACATTTCATCTCGGCTGGCCGTTTATGCTGATGACTCAACCCTATACACTACTTATTCTGGCTTTCTGCTTGCATCACTCCACCTTCAAGCCAGCAACGATCTAAATGAGGTCTGTGAGAATGTCAGTAACTAAGGAAAAGACTGGTTCATCAGCATCAATAAAAAGAAGACCGACCTGATATTCATGTCGAGTTCAAGCTTTTTTTTTCTTTTCTTTTTTTTTGTATACAGAGTCGAGGCTCGTGAAAGAGCTAACATTTATCAAACAAACAAATCAAACAAACAAGCAAACAAAGTATATAAAAAGGGGAGCGGTCGACAAGATGGGGAGAGAAGGGGAGGAAGCACACAAACACAACATTTGAGAGCAGGGACATCGGGAGATGTGTGGGCGGGAGAGGGCCTGGGGGGAGGCAGGATAGGTATAAAACGCAAGGACACCAAGGACTTCCAGGAAAGAAGTCGGCACCTCAAAAAAGTGGATTTGGGGTGAAATTCGCGGGGGTAGAAAAGATCAAGGTTTTGGATTTGGGAAGATAAGAGATGGTGGTGAACAGCCATTGTAAAGACCTAGAGGGAGGAGTGGGATTGAAGAGAGTGAGGGAGTTTGTTCCAGAGGCGGGAGAAAGAGGAATTGAAGGAGTGAAGGTGAGCAGAGAGTCTTGATTTGGGCAGTTTAACCATAAGAGGGTTGCAGGCAGATCTTGTGCGACCTGTAGGAATATTTGGGGGACAGAGCCCAGAGAGAGCTGGGGGAGCAAGGCCGGAGAGGAGTTGGTAGAAGACGGAAAGACCACCAACCTGCCTGCGGTGAGTAAGTGAAAGGCCCTCGGAGATAGCGTCATCACGGGAGATTCCAATGATTCTGAACGCTTTGGTTTCAACAGCGTGAAGACGAGCTAGGTGTGAGGCTGGAGCACCAGCCCAGAGGGGAGAGCAGTACTCCATTGAGCTGCAGATGAAAGCCTTGTATGTGGTGAGGAGCTCAGGTGTGCCAAGGAAGGACCTCGCACGATGGAGGATGCCCAGTCGTCGACTGGCTTTGGAGGCCAGCTTGGAAATGTGGTTTTCCCAGGAAAGATCATGGCAGATAGTGAGACCCAAAAGCTTGAGTGACAGAACTTCTTGGAGAGGATTATTCAGAAAGTAGATGGGAGGGTTGTCCAGTCGGTCTTTTCGGAGAGACATCGTAAGAGTGTGAGATTTGTCAGGATTGAAAGACATGTGCCACTTGTTTGCCCAGTCTGTGATTTTGTCCAGGTCTGCAGAGAGTGAGGAGGCTGCAGACTGCCGATCTGAGGGATGAGGAATGGAGCGGCAGAGAGTGGAGTCATCAGCAAAGAGATAGAGAGGATTTTCAAGAGAGTCAGAGAGATCATTGATGAAGACCAGAAAAAGCACAGGGCCCAGAACACTGCCTTGGGGATCTCCAGCCTGAACAGGAAGAGGAGATGAGAGAAACCCATTCAGGGCCACACGTTGACTACGACTAGAGAGGAAGTCCGCCAGCCGTGCGTGGAGAGCGAGCCTGTTTGCCTCTAAAGCTCCCCCTTCTTTTCACAACTTGGTTATGTACCAAACACCCTTACAAAAACGAGATGGCATCTGCCTTCGTCTGGACATCACCTATTACCTTGTTTTGAGATAAGTACATCTCTGGCATTGCCAAAAGAGCATCCCAGCGACATGGCTGCCTGTATCAGGCTCGCCGACACTTCCCTCCCGAGGCCTCGTTCCACCTGTACAAGACCGCCATACGTTCAGTCATGGAATACTGTAGTCACATCTGGGTGGGTGCTCCAACTCATGTTCTGTCCCTTCTTGGCAGAATTAAATGACGAGTTGTTGACCTGTTGGGCCATGATCTGGCATCATCTCTGGAATGCCTCTCGGTTTAACACTCTGTGACCTCTGTCTCTTTTCTTCAGCTACTATAATGGTAGATGCTCAAAGACCTTTCACTACTTGTCCTTCCTTTACATGCTTCTGAGAGCGCTACACGTTTGGCAACCTCTGCACACACCCACACTGTCTTTATTCGTTCCTAAGGTCAACACAGTACAGTATTCCTCCAGTTTGTTCCCACGCACTGCCAAACTCTGGAATTCCCTACCTGCATCCTGTTTTCCAGCAACATACAACCTTTCCCAGTTTGAGAGATGTGAATAGGTATCTCCTTTCCCAGTGATTCCCTTCCCACAATTTTTTTTGTAGCCCCCACCTGTGAGCAGTCTTAAGGCCTTGTGATAGGTGAACTCCCCATAAAAAATTTAAATGTGTCTCTTTTGTTTGATAGTATTTGTACCTACCTTTATCCCAGAGTAAAGGTCGAGCCTGGAGAAACCACTCACATTTGGGGAACTTTCCATTACCCTTAAATCTTGGCCAAGCGACATCACCGAGCTTCAATGGACTGCCAATAAAAAATTATTGAAACTGTTTTGGGACATAATTCGACCTAAACTGCTTTTGGTCTTCCAAGAAAGCCCGGAGAAGGATGCACTCCCATTCAGCTGTCGGAGAGCAGTACTTACCCTGCTTCCCAAGAAGGATGATCCTTGCTCGTTTCTCAGTGGCAGCCAATGTCAATGCTGTGTGCTTAAAGTGTAGGCCTTGTTTTTTTGGACCTGCAGATGGCTTTTGCTCATGTTTCTCATACCATCTCAAAAACTCTTGCTTATGTTTAAAAAACTTTTTTTGGTTAGTGCCCCTTTTTAAAATCGCATGTACATTGATGCTATTCGAGCATATCTAACTTCCTTAACCCCAAGCTACGTACTCAGGCAGTACGACAATATGTACTTCAGGTCGACGGTCACGCACTGACCAATTGCTAAGTAGCACTCCTATAATGTCACAAATATTAATTTAGGGTGCGCATTGTTGCCCTATTGACATGGCAAACTTTGACTTTTTGGGGGGTTATTGATAAGGCAGTTTGGGGAATGAGTGAATGCAATAATTGGATTTATTCAAATAGGTTAAGACCACAGAACAATTACATTGGCATTTAGGATGATGAAATTATTTGCCATAAAGAGCTCAGATAAATATCAACGAATGGCCACTCCAGAGTCAATTCTTACTGACTACATTTTCTCCATGTCTGCATGATCTTCCCATCTCTATTGAAATGTCAGCAATGCTCAGTTTTTCAACAGAAGAAGTGCTTAGTGCAGCAGGCCTTGTACCTGCTTCGTTTTAATCTGTGGAACATTACGCCATGAATGCATTTTGCAGGTTTAAGGAAAATTGCATACTTGTGCTTTATGAAATAGTTTCCTTAATGGATCTTACCTTTTCCTTCCAAGTAATGAGTTTTAATTTGCATAATCTGTATTGCGACAGGTTAGCAGCCTTCGCTAATGACACCGTCCAACAGTGCGATTCAAACTCGATTGAACTAGAACGGCACTCTTCGACGTCACGACGTCAACTGATATGCCAATGCCCACATTATTACATCATTATAATACTTGTATCAAGTTTGATTTAAATCCATTCAGCTGTGCCCAAGTTAGCACATTTTTACCTGACATGACCTCTGACCTTTGACCTATTGACCCCAAAATGTAATCAGTTCATGTTTACATCATTAAACATACCTGTACCAAGTTTTAATTGAAATCCCATCAGCTGTTCACAAGTTCTCACATTTTTACCTGACATGACCTCTGACCTTTGGCCTTTGACCTCGGGACCCCCTAAATCGAATCAGTTAATCCTTACATCATTATACATATCAGTACCAAGTTTGAATTGGATTCCTTTAGCCATTCTCAAGTTATAGACCTATTACAGACTTTGACCTTTAACTTTTGACTTATTGAACCCAAAATATAATCAGTTAAACTTTACATCATTATACATACCTTTACCAAGTTCGAATTAGATCACTTAAGCCATTTTCAAATTATAAAGACCCATTACAGACTTTGACCGTTGACCATTTGACCCCAGATTCTGATCATTTAATCTTTACATCATTATACATACCCGTACCAAATTTGAATTGGATCACTTCAACCATTCTCAAGTTATAGACATATTACAGATTTGACTTTTCACCTTTGACCCCAAAATCTAAGCACTTAAACTTTACAACATTATACATACCTGTACCAAGTTTGAATGAGATCACTCCAGCCGTTCTCAAGTTACAGACCTATTACAGATTTGTCCTTTGACTTATGACCCCAAAATCTAATCACTTAATATTTACAACATTACACATACCTGAAACCGAGTTTGAATTAGATCACTTCGGCCATTCTCAAGTTATAGACCTATTACAGACTTTGACCTTTGACCTCTTGACCCCAAAATCTAATCGGTTCATCTTTACATCATTCCACATACAGCCACGTGAAAAAGTAAGTACACCCCATGTAAAGTTTTGACTTTTTCAACATATTTCAACATACAGCTATGTTATCTTCATTTCAACAATATTGATAGATAAAGGTGATATAATAGAACAAATATCATGAAACATTTACATTTTGTAGTCCATTGTATAATTTAAATAAACATAAATGCAAATTTCACATGTGGAAAAAGTAAGTACACCCTTGGCTCTAATAGGTGGTATTGCCCCCTTTGGCAGAAACAACCTCAAGTCGACGTTTCTTATAACTGTCTACGAGTCTCTGACATCGACTGGGAGAAATTTTTGCCCACTCTTCCATGCAGAGCTCTTTCAGCTGTGCGATGTTTGAGGGGTTTCTTGCACGCATAGCTCGTTTCAAATCCCCCCACAACATCTCGATGGGATTTAGATCCGGGCTTTGACTTGGCCATTCCAGAACCCTCCATTTCTTTCTTTTCAGCCATTCCTTGGTGGATTTACTGGTATGTTTATGGTCATTGTCATGTTGCAAGGTCCACCCTCCGTTGAGCTTCAACTTTCCGACAGATGGCCTCACATTATCCTCAAGCACCCTCTGGCACAATGAAGAATTCATAGTGGATTATATGATGGTGAGCTGCCCAGGCCCTGATGCAGCAAAGCTGCCCCAAACCATAATATTTCCACCACCATGCTTTACAGTTGGTATCAGGTTCTTGTGGTCAAATGCTGTCTTTGGTTTTCGCCAAACATGTCTTCTGGTACTGTGGCCAAATAGCTCTACCTTTGACTCATCTGTCCAGAGCACATTGTTCCACATTGTTCCACTCATCTGTCCAGAGTTTTGGAATCTTCTCCAATTGTAGATGATCTTCCGGACAGTCGAATGATTGATTTCAAATTGTTTGGAGATCTTTTTAAATCCATTCCCAGACTCGTAGGCATCTATAACCTTCTTTCTGAAGGCCTCAGAGAGCTCTTTTGATCTAGGCATGGTGACGCCGCACACTTCAACAACAAAGAGCAAACCAAACTAAATGTCTGAGGTTTAAATAAGACAGGTTCCTCCAAGATCCTCTCTAACGATTCTCTAATCATTTGCACCTGAGCTGGTGCACCTGATTTTAATTTTAGGTATTTGAAGTAGTGATAAATGTAGGGGTGTACTTACTTTTTCCACATGTGAAATTTGCATTTATGTTTATTTAAATTATACAATGGACTACAAAATGTAAATGTTTCATCATATTTGTTATATTATATCACCTTTATCTATCAATATTGTTGAAATGAAGATCAAATAGCTGTATGTTGAAATATGTTGAAAAAGTCAAAACTTTACATGGGGTGTAGGCCTACTTACATTTTCATGTGACTGTATGTGCACCAAATTTCGTCAGAATCCCATCACTGGTTCACAAGTTATCGTGTAACAGGATTTTTACCTAACATGACCTCTGACCTTTGGCCTTTGACCTCGTGACCCCAAAATATATTTATCATCATTTATTTTGTGTTCAGGCATCTTTACCAGTATCAGTTCATCTTTACCTCGTTATACATACCTGTGCCAAGTTTGACTAAGATCCCTTTAGCCGTTCTCAAGTTATCGCGGTAACGAAAACCTTTCACGAATGGACGGATGGGCGGACGGACGGGCGGACGTATGGACAGCCAGACGGACAACCTGAAAACATAATGCCTCCAGCGACTTCATAGTCGGAGACATAAAAATGTTGATCGGCCATTGAGTTGCATTTATAGGAAATATAAGTACAAAACAATGTTGCACAAACACAATATTACGTCAAGCAATTAGTATCCTCCAAGAATTATGCATTGAGGGGCTTAGCATAACCCTTGACATGTTATATTGTTGTGTGGAAAGGGGATGGAGGAGGGGGGTGAGGGTGGTCCATCGCTAGATTGTTGTAAGAATACTATGGGTCCATGTGTTTCGAGTAGCTTCGATTTCCATGCATCAGGGACATGTTAGAATAAGTCGTCTTGTTACATGTGACGTTGAGGAGGCACCATACGTAACCTTACAGACAGTACGGTATAGCTAGGAAAAAATATTGTATCGTGTAAAACCTCCTGGACATGCAGGTAAGGCCAGGTGAAGACTTTCAGCCACAAACAGGCACCAGGAGAGCGCTACACATTTTAAAAGGACCATTATGAACTGTTGGCGTGTGTGTGCAAGCCATGGCGGCGAGATGTGCTGTAGGGCCTGGAAAAAGACAATACTTTTTTAAATTGGGAACTGCCTAGAGGATGGTACTTCTCACAATCAGTGGGCAGTCAATCACGGGACCCTCCACAGGCGAAGGTGGTCCCAGATTCCACGAGGTTTGTGTCCGCAGATGCGCGAGTCGCCTGGAGCGGGCCTTTTTTTTTTTTTTTTTTTTTTTAGGAAGATCACTTTGTGTCTCGCTCTTTGGCTCTCTTCATCTCCCACTCTACTTTGTTCCGGGACTGCTCTCTGGGGATGTGGATGCCGCCTCACAATCCCTCGTGTATTCTGGGTCTTGGCTTGGCGTGGTGCACACTGATTCTGGTACTGCAATGAAACCGATCGTTCTCTTCGAACATTGCCTCTCTATCATTAACATTATAACTTTACATGGTGGCAACAGTTATACAGCACATCTCAAGGTGACAACAAGCAGGTGCATTTTGTGCTTTTTGTATCGCCTCATTACCACAGCCGTTCACAATGGCGATCAATTCCATGCATGGATTGGACCACGCTAAACTTGGTGGTGGCTTTCAAGATGTTTAGGCAGCGGTTGGAGCTGTATTTTCAAGTTACAGGCACTACGGAGAGCAACTAGGGGCCACTCACTGATCCTGCTTCAAGTGGGAGAGGAAAGCCTCAAATGGTATAATACGTGGAAATTAACAGGTGAATAACAGCAGCAACCTATGCATATTTTCAGTTGCTTCCTCGAACAAAAGAAACCCTCGGACAATGTCAGGATCTTCCACTGGAGCTTCTTAACTACAGCCAGATTTCTGGTGAGTCGGATGCTTTTATCAGCCGGTGCACATTCCTCTCCCAGAAATGTGATTTGTGCTCCAAAAAAGAAGACAAATGCTTGTTGGAGCAGATAATTGCAAGTACCTCAATTTCCGACTTCTAAAAGGTGCTTATAACAAAACCTGAGGCATTTACTCTTGATGATACCTTGAAACTGTGACAAACTCACAAAGCCTCTGTAGTGTAGCAGCATAGCAAACCTGTTGTGCATTTTGTGATACAAGCACCAAATTTGGCACAAATGTACATTAATATGTTGCGAACATTTTCAGATATTGGGCCACTTGAAATTCCGTAATTTTTTTTTCAAATTTTTTCAAATTTCGTAATTTCAAATTTTTCGGGTGACACCGTCACAATTTCGGTCTTCGAGGCCGGCCGATATAGTGGGGCGGCTTAGCCCAAATATTCAAAAGAATTGTGCATTTTGTGATACAAGCACCAAATTTGGCACAAATGTACATTAATATGTTGCGAACATTGTGTGGTCAGCAATGAAGACGAGAGTCTGAATTACATGTATGCAAAAGACCTTGTGAACCAGTGAAGCAAATACACGGGTAAGCATGAATTAAATCTAGGGCATGATATAATTTCCATGATGTTTACCTCTACACTCAATGGTGGAAGGAGGTAATGTTTTGATCCCAGCTTGTCTGTATGTCTGTTTGTCTGTTAGTCCACAAAATTCCAGACAAAGCTTGTAGTAGTGGTAGTTGTAGTGGTAGTGGTGATAACAGAAATTGTTATATAGAACTGAACTTATATTATTATTATATGCAGAAAATAACTTCATTTCTATATGCCCTGCAGTGGACAGGTTAATTGGTTTATGCACTGAAGGGGTCACCCTGGTGTGCACTGCTGTGTTCTGCCTCACTGAGTTGTTCAGGTATGATGTACTCAGCACAAGCTTCCGGTCGGCCTGGAGGTGGGAGTGCGGGGCCTGTCACGGAACGTCAAAACAAACGGCCTGCCGGGGCCGCCCAAAAGTCGGGCGTGAGGGGCGCGTCCACTAATGTAACGCCTCTCGCTTCCCAGATCGAGGGCCACGTGGTCAGGAGAACCTCGTCCCTTCCGGTCACACTTTGCCTATCGGCCGGCCTCGAAGACCGAAATTGTGACGGTGTCACCCGAAAAATTTGAAATTACGAAATTTGAAAAAATTTGAAAAAAAAAATTACGGAATTTCAAGTGGCCCAATATCTGAAAATGTTCGCAACATATTAATGTACATTTGTGCCAAATTTGGTGCTTGTTTCACAAAATGCACAATTCTTTTGAATATTTGGGCTAAGCCGCCCCACTATCTGCCAATATTGGCTTTGCAAATTCAGTGGCAGACAACGCAAACAAACATCTTTGCTGTTGGCCTGAGACTCAGCAAATGCAAAAACGTTGTTACCTCAAACCCCCCAGTGCACAATCGATGCTCTGCTCACAACGATGCATGCAGATTGTGTGGTAACCTAGGCCATGGGCCAAGTTCTGTCTTACTTCTAAATTTCTACAACCCCGACCCAACCTCCCATCAAATGTCTGCTGCTACGAAGCACCTATAAATTCTGCACCCAACAGCTGTCGTCCAAAAGGGAATGCTTACTAGCACCCCCGAACATCATATGCTCATGTTGACCCTCACAACATACAATATACGGTATAACACCTCATATGTAAGATATCGACGTTCCCCTGATAGTGTTCTCCATACCATTGATCAACCTGGACCAGTGTATGACTCGTATCATGAAACAGCAACACAGGCTTCAAAACAGCATCAACAACCCTGATGATGCCACATCGCAATAGAATTCATTGGTTTTTGATTCGGTTAAAAACCTGGTCAACATAACGAAGCGTACATCTCGCTTCATATTATTCCACACAACAGGATGGGTGTTCATTATTTTAAGCTGATGGTGGGGCACAGATGCCCAAGGAAACACTCTACCCATTCGGATTTTGACGCATGTTTCCCGAAATGTTGGATTCAAAAGACGAACCTTGCACTGGCTTCCTTCGGGCAGCATGGAGCGACCTGACTGCATTTTAACAGAACCCACATCAAGTGTTTTGGTACTATAGACATTGCCTATAGCTACAATGGCTCACCATGGATCAGTACGCGTTTTTTTGTTGTGGATGTTCATGGTCCTGCAGTTATTAGTCTTCCGTCATGCAATAATCTACATGTTGTTACGCTGCATTGTTCAGTAAGCACGAACAAAACGTAAAGATCCTCATGGATGCATGTCCACAACAATTTGACTGTCGGCAAATTTTGTACAAGGCACAGTCCTGTCGTTCCCTTGAACATCCCGCCACGTGTTTACCCAACACGTAGAAGAACCCTTATTACTCTCAAAGGACAAAATTCAGCCAGAACTTGATGACGTGATTCGACATGGATTCATATAGGAACTGACTGAATGGATCAGCTCTCTCACTTACATAACCAAAAAAGACGGCAATATCCATGTTTGGAACCAAAGCATCTGAATCGTGCCCTGATTCTTCCGTACCACAAAATACCGACAACGGAAGAACTCGATCACAAATGTGCAGAAGTGAAGCACTTCTCGAAACTTGATGCAAAGTAAGGTTATTGGTCTGTACGACTTGATAGTGACGGCCAACAACTTCTTACTTTTTAGATCCAAGTTGGTCGGTATTGCTTCCAATGATTGCCGTTTGGACTGTGTGTAAGCCAGGACATTAAATGCTCTGAATGCACCACAGCAAAAGCGTCTAGAATCAACAATTTGCAGGCCTAAACTTGCCCGGTCATCACTATTGGCTCTGTCGTACAGAGCCTAGCTTATCATCTTTCGCCTGTTCGTGGGGACAAAGATCCCGACGTACACGGCCTGTGTTAACGGAGGCTGTCTGACGCTACATTATGGACGATCAGACGGCAACATATTGTGTTTTTGATATTTCCCTTTGTACCCCGATGGTTTCTACAAGATCTAATTAAATAATAATAATGTATACCACCTCTTTATTGCAGTGTTTTTCATTAAATCTAAGAGTCCCACTGCTGATGGGGGTGGTGCGTCATCAATACAGCTGGTGTTGTAGATGTTATGTCCTCTTTTACTCTAGTTCGTAATTTGTTGTCTGATGTGGGACACATCCAATGGAACCACAGTGACATAACTAAAAAACAACAACTTTGATTTCTACCCAGTCAATCCTGTGTCCACAATGTCCACAACACCTGTCCACAATCCATACAGTCACACTGGTTCAAAATGTTGTCTGCACAACTTGTTAGAATGGAAATGTACAATTGACCTTTATCCTGGAACGTTTGCGTGATGGAAACACTTAATACAATGAATAATTCCAATGTTGACTGAAATGCATGGAAAGGTCCATTTGGACATGGCTGAGGCAGATGTCTTGTTCAACTTCCCTTTACATCACTGTTAGTTGAGGTAAAACATAGGGGAAATACCTCTGGTGCTCATCTGGTAGAATAAAGAGTGTAATGCACCGACTAAAGGTATTTTAAACCAATTTGAATGGTTGCTAGAAGACAGGGCAGCATGTGGAATCATACTAACATAATCATAAGACTTTAAATAAACAAACAAAAAATACCGATTTTGGGGGGCAACCCTCCCTCCCCCAACCCCATATACCTCCTAAGACCCCAATTTTTATAATGCCTTGAACAAACATTGGTACATCACGGATGATGAAGGTTGTGGTCAAGTTTCATCAAAATTGGGTGTGTAGGTTCTGAGAAAAAGCAAATACCTATTTTGGGGGGAAAGCTCCCCCTCCCCCCATAGACCACCTGAGACCTCGATTTTTTTAAATGCCAGGAACAATCTTTGGTACAACGCAGGTGATTAAGGTTGTGTGCAAGTTTCATCAGAATTGCATATATCGTTTCTGAGAAGAAGGCCAACAACTATTTTGGGGGGAACCACCCCACCCCCCTCCGTAGATCCCCAAAGGGGCAGCTTTTTAAAATACAACAACAACAACAACAACATGCATTTTAAAGGCCATTTTCCCTGCTAGAGCGGGGGTTAGCCTTGCGGTCCCCATGACAGTCTTCTCCATTTTGCCCTATTTTCTGCATCTCTCCTTGTTAACCCCCTTGCCCGCATTTCTTCTTCCACCATCTTTAGCCAAGTCTTTCTCGGTCTTCCCCGTCTTCTACTTCCTTCTACATTCATTTCCATGACTCTTCTCAACCAGTCACGTTCATCCTTCCTCAACACATGACCAAACCATCTCAACCTGTTCCTCTTCACAGCATCAATCACAGGCTCCATTCCCATCATCGTTCGCAATTCATCATTTGTCTTCCTCTCTCTCAGAGAGAGATGCTTGAGTACCAGCTTGCTGGGATGAATGATCACGGTGTGTACCCCGGTTTAGAATAGGTACACCGTATCCCTGCGCATCATAAGAGCGTGACCAAGGGTTGGCGTCAGGAAGGGCATCCGGCCATAAAAACATTGCCTCAAACAGGGAACCATGATTGTCATGGAGCCCGCAAGGCTAACCCCCGCTCTTGCGGGGAAAATGGCCTTAAAACGATCATTCATTCATTCATTCATTCTCTCAACGATACTCCGCACATCCACCGAACCATTCGCATTTCCACACTTTCCAGCCTTCGTTGCTGCTCTACATTCATTACCCATGTCTCGCTCCCATAAATCATAACACTTCTCACACATGCAGCATACACCTTTCCCTTCAGCTTCAACGACACTCCCCTCCTCATCAGCACGCCACTCAGTTCCCGAAACTTCTTCCATGCACATCTCACTCCAGCAACCGTTACCGAGTCTGATCCACCTTCTCCATTCAGCATGTCTCTGAGGTAGCAAAATGTTTTCACACCTTCCAGCTTCACGCCGTCTGCAAGATCCAACTCAAATGTTGGATGATTGATGATGTGTAAAAAATGATTTTTAAATGTCGTGAACAAACGTTGGCACATCACGGGTGATGAAGGTTGTGGTGAAGTTTCATTGAAATGGTGTGTGTAGTTTCAGAGAAGAAAGCAAATACCTATTTTTTCCCCCTATGTTTTTTCTAACATATCCATACTTCCGGGAAGCTTTGCAGAAATTTACTGAGAATGTGTCACCTTGGCAGTTACTGGATCCCAGCAGCATGGACCCATTTTCGTTGTTGAACCACGAGACGTGCTGTTTACTCCGGACATTCCAGGTGGCAAAGTGAGCTTCTCCTGTTCTGCCAAAGCCAAGCCACCTTCCACGTACAGGTATGACAAAAGAAGTAGTTCCATTTTCGAGGAACAAGACTGTGTGCAAAGATTAATAATGAAGGTGAACAGATCAGCGATAGTACATTGTGCATGCAACGGCAAGTAAAATGGTGAAATTGCCAACCTTTACAGAGCTCTGAATGCTGGGCTGATGGAAAGTGTCAAATTTAAATTTGATTTCTCTTTTTGAGACTCAATGATGAGTATGCATAGAGTGTGCGTCAGAGTAAGCTTCACAGCATGGGAAGGAAACAGGGCTGTTGAAGTCACAACAATTTGAATAATCATGTGAAATTGTGCGTTCGGATAAAACACTCACCGGTGATTTCCAAACATGTGGACAAGTATTGTAATTTTGTACAACAAGTGCCCAGCAATTGGCAAACATCGGCATTCAAAGAAAATTTCACCGATTTTGGGTGTTTTCAGGAATGGATCCAGATTTATAAAAAAAAAATTAGATGAGGATTTTCCAGGTAGGTACAGCATGACAGCTAAGGTGAAGCCACCATGATGGTGGTAGTGGTTGTAATATGGGGTGGACTAGAAGGGGGTGACCAGAACTAGAGGGGTAGGTGACCCTTTCCTCCAGGTGAACCTTTTTTAGAAAGCTTAGAAACGCCTTAGTGAAAAATCCCAACTCTTAACGACTGATTTATTTACCTTTTTTTTGTTTTGTTTGCAATTATACAAGTTCAAATAAATAATTTGTTTTACATAAAATATCAGCATCAAGACTAACACAACTACTCTGTGGATAAAGCATTGCGACTAAGTCCCAGAATTGGTGACGTGCCTTAGTTTGGTGACGTTAAAAGACCCGTGGCAGCATATAGCAATTATATGCAATGGTAGTTTGCATGACGATCACACCAATGATCCACCCAATGGTCACATGGTTAACTACGTGCTTGCAGAGCTACTTGTTAGAGGATTCATCGTTTCACCATAGAAAAGAGCAATCAGAGATTGCAAACCCTCACCAGGATGTATTTTCAGTGGTTTTGAAGGCTTTTTTTTTGTATACAAGATCGGGGCTCGTGAAAGAGCTTAAAAACAATGGTTTTTGTGTTAAAACAAATATGGCGGCCGAACCACGTGATTGATGACGTCAGCATTATTTTTTTTTCTCCACTAATTTATTCCTAGATTATGCTCAATTAATTTCATCTTGATCGGATGATGTTTTGTACTTGTCAAATGTAGTCATAATGTCATGAATATCATCATGGAGGCACCTATGACATCATCATTCACAGATGTTATTCCACAAGGAGAGTTCTTTACAATGAGCCATGTCTCAATTTTTTCTATTTAGCGCTTTTGGAGATATAGAGGTGCAAAGTTTTTCGGTTTTCCAAGATGGCGGCCGAACCACATGACCGATGACATCATCATTATTTTCTTTCTCCACCAATTTATGTGTACATGACGCTCAATAAATTTCATCTTGATAGGATGAAGTTTTGTACTTGTTGAACTATGACGTCATAATGGAGGCACCTATGACATCATCATTAACATATTTTATTCCCGATGGATAGTTCTTTACAATGAGCCATGTCTCAATTATTTCTATTGAGCGCTTTCGGAGATATAGAGGTGCAAATTTTTTCCGTTTTTCCAAGATGGCGGCCGAACCACGTGACCTTTGACGTCATAATTATCATTAAAACATTATACAGGTGGAGTTGCACCTATGGTGAAAATCACCTGTCAATCGGACCAACGGTTGCAGAGAAAATCATATTTATTCTGTGCGGACAAACAGACAAACAGACAAACGGACTCGAATGCAATTCCCTCTCCTCAGGCGAAGGTAACCAATGGTGTTGAATGATGATAATATATACATATACGAATGCTATCTTCTGTCTGTCTCATCCCCTAAAAAGGAAATGCTCTTCGGAGAGAATAAATATTAAATAAAAGTTGCTTCAAATACCAAAAACCCACAGGAAAATTATATTTATTTCAATCAGACAAAAAAATTAAACCAGGTGGTGTATAGGCAATAGACCGCTGCCTTGATTGTTCCCAAATTATTTTTTCTTTGCTGTTAAGAAACATCTAACCTCCCATTTTGAGCTCTTTCAACCGTTGCAAGAATAAAAGGCTTCCTTTCTTTTTATGTTTTTAACATTTAATCATTGTGTTTTTAACACGAGCTACTGCTCGTAATAATTAATCAATTGAACCTAGCTGAATACATGATGCTTGTAAATATCCACAGGTGGATACGAAATGGCAGTTTTGTGAAGAAACGTGGCCATGTGCTAAATGCTGATGCACAACTAGTGTTGGTGAACCCTACGGAGCACCATGATTCTGGGTCCTACCAGTGCCTTGCCTCCAACATTTTTGGTGCCATACTAAGTCATCCTGCAAATCTACAGTTTGCTTGTGAGTAAAGGTACCTGCCTCTTCTGTGATTGGAAATCCAATTTGAAATTGTGTGTTTGAGTATTTTTACTTCCGCCACCGAAGGTGGATGGAGGTTATGTTTTCACCCCTGTCTGTTTGTTTGTTACTTGCAAAATCGAAGATTTTTCAAGTATGTTGGTCGGTTGCGTTTGTTATTCTGTCTGTCTGTTTGTTTGTCTGTTTGTCACTCGCCTACAGGTCACAATTCTAAACCGATCATCATTAAACTTCACCAAGTAGTAGAAGTTGTCACACTTGAGAAGTTTATTGATTTTGAGGTCAAAGGTCAAAGGTCACCTGGAGGTCACATTACTAAAATCACCATTTTTCATCTGATTGCCTTGAAAAGTGAACAGCATTTGTATGAGTCACTAAATTGGGAAACAAACTATTTTTGAGGTCAAAAGGTCAAAGGTCAACTCAAGGTCAAATTGCCAAAATCATCAATATTTATCTGAGAAAATCATCAATTTTGTTTCATCCGGTTGACTTGAAAATTTAACAGCATTTGCATAGTGCCTCGCTGAATTGGGAAACCAACTATTTTTGAGGTCAAAAGATCAAAGGTCAATTCTAGGTCAAAGTTCTAAAATCATTTTTCTTCCTGTTGACCCGAGCTTTGATCAAGATCGTCAATTTTAATCTTGATGAAATGGACAATTTGCTGGATCAATGGAAACCTTTTTTGGGGGGGATTGGCGGGGGGGGGGGGGGGGGGAGGATTTTGCAAATATCGTGCTCTGCCTGATGTCTTCTTCTTACCTTCGCAAAAGCGGAAGGTTATGTTTTGATCGCTGTGTATTTATTTGTATGTCTGTGTGTGTGTGTGTATGTTATTCGCATAACTCAAAAAGTATTCAACCGAATTGCATGAAATTTGGTGGGATGATTGGTTATTATACGGGACACATTTGATTAGATTTTGGGAGCAATCGGGTCAAAGGTCAAGGTCAAGGTCACGAAAAGGTCAAAATCGTATTTTTGTTGTTCTGTTCCCTACACTCCCATGCCAAGTACAGAACAGTAGCTGCGGCGAAGGTATGCGCTCTACCGAGTGCCCGTTCTAGTTTGTCTGTTTGTCTGTCTGTGAACAAGATATCTAAAAAAGTTGTGGATGGATTCAACCAAAATTTGGCAGAGAGGTAGTGTATGTGACATGGAGGAAATGATTAGATTTTGGTGAAGATACGGATTCGGATCCGGCTAGTATAATTTTTAAAGTGATTTTTCACCATTGGGAGATAGGGAAAAAACGATATGGAGCAGGATATCTCAAAGAGTTGTGGACGGATTTGACGAAATTTGGTGGACTGGTTGTGCTTTTGACAAGGACTAATCGATTTGATTTTGGTGAAGATCTGAACATGGATTCGGATACAATAATTATTTAATTTTTATGCGATTCTTCACCATTGAGAGATGGGACTAAATCCAATACATAGCACGATATCTTATGAAGTTACGCACGGATTTGGATGAAACTTGGGGGACAGGTTGTGTGTGTGAAAAAGACAAATGGATTAGATTTTGGTGAAGATCTAAATATGGATTCGGATATGAGATTTATTTAATTTCTAAGTGATTCTTCACCATTCAGTGATGGGGCTTAAACCGATACATAGCATGATATCTCAAAATATTATGGACGGATTTGGACGAAACTTGGTGGATAGGTTGGGTGTGTGACAAGGACTATTCGATTCAATTTTGGTGAAGATCTGAATATGGATTCGGATACAAGGATTATTTAATTTTTAGGTGATTCTTCACCATTGAGAGATCGGTTGAAAAGCGATATATAACCTGATATTTAAAAAAGTTATGGACGAGATAACTAAACTTGATGGACAAGTTGATTTTGTGACAAGAACAAGCCGATTCGATTTTGGTTCAGGTCTGAATCCAGATCCGGCCTATCAGTGGGATACAATACATAAACTGTTCTGCCAGGTGGAGGTAAGAGCTCTACCGAGTGCCGTTCTAGTACATTCTGTGTTGGGGTAGTTAAGGCAAATTACATAACACAGAAAACTTTATCATTAAATCTATAACACTAGCCTCTTCAGCCTGTTCGCTCTCCTCAAACCTTGACAAAATCAAAAGTTGGTCAAACACTGAATATGTCATTCATTCCTGAGAAATCCCACATACTCACTCTATCTCCATGTCTGGAAAGGTCATGCCACAAACCCTCCCATCTACTTTCTCAAAAACTGAACAAAGAGGTTCAGTTACTCAAACTCAGGTCTCACTCTCAGCCATGATCTCTCTTGGGTAAGCCACATTTCAAAGTTGGCTTCCAAAGCCAGACTCAAACTGGGCATCCTCCGTCATACAATGTCCTTCCTTGGCACACCTGAGCTCCGATTCATTGACAAGGCTTTAGTCTGCAGCTTGGAGACAATTGCTCTCCCCTCTTGGCTGGCTCTCCTGCCTCGCATCTTGCTCAGCTTGATGCCGTGGAAATCATGGCCTCCAAGATCATTGGAATCTTTGTGATGAAGCTGAGTCTATGGGTCCGACAGGTCGGTGGTCTTTGTCTTCCTCCGCTTTGTATCTGGTCTCCCACCCTGTGCCCTCTCCATGCTCTGTCCCACTTCCCCCAAGTATTTGCAGGACACATGCGGCACACTCGCCTTTTTTTTTTTTTTTTTTGTATGCAAGATCGGCCAACCCCAGCTCTGCAGGGAAAAATGGCCTCTAAAGGGTGGGGAGGGGTGGGGGGCGGGGGAATACTCGATCATGACTCGTGTAAGAGCTAACAGTAATCGCAAAAAAACAAACGGACACATAAAAAAACATAATAAAGGGAGCAGGAGACAAGATGGGGAGAGAGAGGGAAGTACACAAGTACAGCAATAGAGAACAGGGACATTGGAAGATCTGTGGGAGGGAGAGGGCTTGGGGGCGGAAATATGGGAAAGAGGGGAGGGGGGGAGGGGTAGGAGAGGTATAAAACACATGGTCACTGCTAGGACTTCAAGGAAAGAAGTCGGTATTTCAAAAAAGTAGATCTGGGGTGAAATTAACAGGGGTAGAAAAGATCAAGGTTTTGGATGGGGGAAGATAAGAGATGTTGGTGAACAGCTGTTTTAAAGACCTGGAGGGAGGAGTGGGATTGAAGAGAGTGAGGGAGTTTGTTCCACAGGCGGGAGAAAAGAGGAATGAAAGAGTGAAGGTGAGCAGAGAGTCTTGATTTTGGCTGTTTCACCAGAAGAGGGTTGCTGGAAGATCTTGTGTGACCTGTAGGAATATTTGGGGGACAGAGCACAGACAGAGCTGGGGGAGCAAGGCCGGAGAGGAGTCGGTAGAAGACAGAAAGTCCACCAACCTGCCTGTGATGAGTGAGTAAAAGGCCCTCGGAGTTAACTTCATCGTGGGAGATTCCAATGATTCTGAAAGCTTTGGTTTCAACAGCGTGAAGCCGAGCTAGGTGTGAGGCAGGAGCAACGGCCCAGAGGGGAGAGGAGTATTCCATTGAGCTGCGGATGAAAGCCTTGTATGTGGTGAGGAGCTCAGGTGTGCTAAGGAAGGACTTCCCATAACGAAGGATGCCCAGTCGGCGACTGGCTTTGGAGGCCACCTTGGAAATGTTGTTTTCCCAGGAAAGATCATGGCAGATAGTGAGACCCCAAATCTTGAGTGACAGAACTTCTTGGAGAGGATTATTGATAAAGTAGATGAGAGGGTTGTCCAGTTGGTCTTTTCAGAGAGTAATAGTAAGAGTGTGAGATTTGTCAGGATTTAAACACATTTTCCACTTGTTTGACCAGTCTGTGATTTTGTCAAGGTTTGCAGCGAGTGAGGAGGCTGCAGACTGCCGATCTGTGGGATGAGGTATGGAGCAGCAGAGAGATCGAGGCTTTTCCAGAGAGTCGAAGAGATCGTTGATCTCCAGCCCCGCCTTTAAGCTGTGTCGCCTTATTTTGAATCCTGACCCACCTTAAACGTTCCAAATTCCTGTCCTAACCTCAGTCAAACATCAGGCCCGGCTAGCCAGTTTGTGAAAGACTTGGGCCAAGCTTCCTCCTGCCAATCCCGCAAGAACGTGGAAATAATTGCGGCCATTAAAGGAGAAGAAGAACATGTCGATACCCTGAGGGATTTGTGAAAAATCTTGCAGTATAATGATTGTCAAAATCTTTAATTGCAAATTGGCATAGCAAAATGTAATAAGTTATTGACTCTGCATCGTGGTCCGCACAATTAGAACTGATTACCAGGTCAGCAGCATTGGACGCCGACGACAGCAAAGGCAATGTAGATGACCAGGTCTACAAACATCCCACATTATTCACACTTACTACCCCTTCTTACTGAGCAAAAATTGTCAGATGAATAATGAAGACTTCCTTTTAAAATAAAACATGGTTAGAAGCTATTTCCTTAATTCGTCCTTTCTTCTTCTTCTCCCTTCCTTTATTACCTGCAACGTCACAACTTAATTTTCCTCATTTAAAACATTCATCCCACGGCCACATTTATTGTATTCAAATGGCACCTTAAATGTTCAGTTGTAATCATTGTATTCTGTCTTTTGGAAAGCATGCTGATTTATTTGTTGTTTGGTGGTCTACAAGAAGGCAGATTCCATGCTGCCGAAGCAGTTTCACAGAGAGGAGTACAGACAGCCTTGTGCCTTTGGGCAGAGCACCACAGAGAGATGTTTCTCACAATTTGTGAATCTGCAGTGCCTGCACTTGCATTCCCATGTGCAGGATTTTCTACTTCATGCCATTATACCATGGTGATTGGCAGCAGAGCTCATTGTTTCATGCTCGAATGCGTAGCCTGGTTTCAAGCTGAAACAAAAACTTTTTAAATTCAAATATACCCAGGGAAGATTAAAAACATGCACACGCCATGAAAACCTCACTCTAAACCTTGTGGTTAATGGCTTCCAATTGAAGCAGCTTTAAGAGTGCACTTATAGAAAATAAATATCGGTGTGACCAACTCGGTGTAGATTCACTTGTTGTTTATTGTGTTGCATTTGCACAGCTGGGGATAGTATTGAGCCAGGTTTGTTTGCATGAATATTAGTGACTGAAAGGTTATTTATAATTTCTCACCTGTAGGTAGGGTGGCTAGTGATGGAGTTCAGGAATAAAGGTCAGTTGCATTTAGTGCACAGTGATTTTTATGCCCTCGCTGACGAAGTCGCTGGAGGCATTATGTTTTCGGGCTGTCCGTCTGTCCGTGCGTCCGTCCATCCGTCTGTGATAGGTTTACATTAATGAGATAACTTGAGAATGCCTAGAGGGATCGAAGTCAAACTTGGTACAAGTATGTAGAATGATGTAAAGATGAACTGATTAGATTCTGGGGTCAAGAGGTCAAAGGTCATGTTAAGGAAAATTATGTTACCACGCTAACTTGTGAACCAGTGATGGGATTTTGACTAAACTTGGTGTAAGTATATATTTTGATGCAAAGATGAACTGATTAGATTCTGGGGTCAAGAGGTCAAAGGTCATGTTAAGGAAAATTATGCTACGACTCTAACTTGAGAACCATTGATGGGATTTTGACTAAACTTGGTATATGTATATATTTTGATGCAAAGATGAACTGATTAGATTTTGGGGTCAAGAGATCAAAGTTCATGTTGAGGAAAATTATGCTACGACTCTAACTTGAGAACCATTGATGGGATTTTGACCAAACTTGGTATAAGTATATATTATGATGTCAAGATGAACTGATTACATTTTGGCATCAAGACGTCAAAGGTCAGAGTTTGTGATAGGTTTTCATTAACCCGTTAACGAACAGCTGAAGGGAAGGAACTAAGTCAAACTTCGTACAAGTATGTACAGTATAATGATGTAAAGATAAACAGAATCGATTATAGGGTCAAAAGTTCAGAGGTCAGAGGTCCCATTATGTAACAATTCTGTTACTGCGCTAACTTGTGAAAAGTGATGGGATTTTGACTAAACTTAGTATAAGTACATGTTATGATGCAAATATGAACTCATTCGATTTTGGCATCAAAGATCAAAGAAAGGTCAGAGGTGACATTAAAAAATGTGATACTTAATAACACCTGAACAGATTTAAATTAAACGGGGTGCAAGTATGTATGATGATGTAATGATGTGGGCAGAGGCATATCGGTTGATGTCACGACGTCAAAGTGTGTTCTAGTTTTCACTAAATTTAGTGCTAATTCATAATAACCACAGTTATAACGATGACCAAAAAGTTAAATGTGCACTCACAATTCTAGGATCGACGAGTGTTTATACTTATATCCCTTCCTGACGTCATTCAGAAGGTTTTTGTTCCCAGGAAATGAATGTACATGTCTTTGCATTCCTATGAAAAATAAATGGAGATCTGGAGCTCTGCTTTCACACTGTCCATTGTCCATTCCAGTGTGTTCCTTTTGTTTCTTCAAGAAGTGGTTATCATTGAAAAACCATTCTGTGTGAGCATCATTGCATGGTATTGAGAATATGTAGGAGCTTATTATCTTCATATTCTTGAAGTGTATCTGGGCTTTGATGAAAAGTTTCAGATACCTCTCTCACTCGTATGGCAGTCTTTCATTTCAGGAGAGCTCATTCCAGCTTCTTCAATGCCAAATTATTCGTACAGACGAACGTTTAACAGGGTCAAGCAACAGCATCGCGTAAAGATGTCATTAGGAAACAGGACAAATAGGATCTTTGTTGGCATTCACAGAGCCAATACAAAGGAGATATGAATTAAATGTAAAGTATATAACCAAAGAAGATCAACAATCAAAAGTTAAATTGTGGGTCATAAGGTTGGGTGGCTCAAGAGGAAAATAGAGGACATAAAGGCGTCTGGTTTCGTAAAAATAGATACGGTTTAATTTCTGTCCGTCTGTCAGTGTCTAGAAATGTCAGTTTATGATCGACGAACAATTTAAATTGAATGCTATATTTTGAACACGAATCGGACCATGAATCGTAAAACAACCTGCCGTTTAACAGTAATTTGTCCCGATTGGACATGCGCAGAGAAGATTGAAATGAATTTTTAAGTGGTGAAGCTGCTTCAATATTTGGCTATGTCCTTCCATGTATCAAAATGAAGAAGAAGAAGACTCTATATAACACCGCGTTTAGATCTAAATGGTTCTAAAGGGTAATCATGGGTTCTAAAGGGTTCTAAAGGGTAATTTGAAAGGGTTCTAAAGGGTAATTTGAAAGGGTTCTAAAGGGTAATTTGAAAGGGTTCTAAAGGGTAATTCTAAAGACCTCTAAAGGGTTTTGTAAAGGGTAATTGTAAAGGGTTTCGTTCGTTTCTAGGCTTTTCCGATTTCATGTTAAAAATGGCCAACTGAACCGCTTCCTCCGATTGGTGCGATTGGTGCGACTGAACCGACAGGTGTGGGTTTTTTTTGTTCTGTTTTTAATTTTTTGGGTGTCTGCCTGCCCGGCAGTCAGACAGACATTCCAAACATGAAACTTGCTGTTTGTAAGGACAATAAGGATATCACAAAGGACACATACAACAGGTACAAGTAACTAATGTCATGTTACATAAGGTGGTGTCAAAGACACCGAATCAATGGTGGCAAAACGGTGGTAAATTCCGGAATAATTTATTTATACGACTTTTGCAATCTTTATATTATTTCAATTGAATTATAAACTTGAATCATGTGGAACACAAATTGCCTTCTTTGCACTTTTGAAACAATTCTCTTTATCAGTACTTGGACGTGTTAAATAAGGTGGTGTATATGTGTGATGTGCAAGACTGCATATAGCACTAAACCTTTTTTACTCATATGTTAAAATCATTATTTCAGTATGTGGTGTAACATGTTCTCTGAACTCTCTAGGTTTGTAAGGCATTGATGTTGGCTGACTTCCAAGCACATTGAATATGACATAGGTCAAATGATAGGCTGAAAAAGGCAGAGAGAGGAAGTGGAAGATCAGCAGAGCAGGTTCTTTTAGGACAGGTGAGCTAATGCCATCCGGTTCAGCTGCAGAATCAGAGATGAGGGTTCATAGAAACCTCTCCACCTTCACAGGTGCAGAAGACACACATAACCAAAAGTTAACATTCGGGATATTTCTTTTTAATAACCAATCCCATAATTGAAATAATTTTTGAGTACCAAATTGTTTAAAATCACTTCTTAAGAAGTAACTCGTCAATAAAATAAGTAAAGTGCACAATTTGGGATTCAACTAGAATATGCATTTAATTATTTTCGTCTGCGTGGTTATGTCTGCATCCAGTTAGCGAACTTTTCCTTGAACTCTGAATGCAAACATTTCCTTATCTTTCACATTCCTTCTATAATCTCTTTCTTCACTTCACGATGAGTTCTAAAGCAAGCATCAAGTCTAGCATGACTCCTAACCCCATGCCAATGCTCACCCTAACCTTACAATTAGTGCTAACACGACCCCTAACCCTCACCTTAACACAAATGATAACCTATCCCTAAACTTACCCTGCTACTATTGTGAACAATACCCATAACCTTAACCCAACTACTAGTGTTAGCATCAACCCAAATGCTGTAATTTTTCATCATTTTAAGGTAGCTGCTTTGTGAATAGCACCACCAACATAGCCAATAATCATGCAACAGATAATTATTATCAATGATTTAAATAAGAGATATTTAGATAAAGTGTAAAGTGATGTATGCAGGGGTGAGCTCTTAGCTTTTGTTTTTCCATTTTTTTCATCCTTTATGAGAATGTTGCACAATTCCGTACAACTGGATATTGAACTTGACGACTTATCCGAGACATTCCACCTATCCGTGACGGTTATGTATCTGGACTACAACCTCCTCACTCTCATTCACACGGTGGAAGCAAATGTAAATCCCATTCCCTCTCATTCAGTCACTTTAATTCCCTCCCAATCTCAATACCATTGTTCTCTCAAGCCTACTTTACATTCAGTCTCTCTATTAGTCAGGTTCACTATGTTTTTTCGTTCAAAATTTTGGTAGATTAGCAAAACTATACATTTTTGGAATATTCAGAGCATGAGGAATCCAAAAATTAATGTTTACATTTGCGTAGACACCTTTGCGAAAATGACACTCAGGACAGTGATGAAGATCTGTAAAAGCATATTCCTGAACGGTATAGACCTCGTAGATCCTGTGTATAGGACTTATAGTTCAATCTGATACTACCTATAACTTCCTATAACAACCTATAACTTCAAAGGACTTGCAATATCATGTATTATGTAATAGTTATATCACAAATATAAAGACAATGGTTTTCAATTACCTTTGTTTGTTGCTTTTCTATCATCCTGAGCACTATTTTGAGGCCTTTATTGGATTCCTTGACCCAGAAAACATAGGATTAGCATATTTAATTAAGTTCCTAGGTTGACTAGAAGCCGAGATCGCGCAAAATATTTATTTTATGGCGGCCATTTTCAAAATCCAAAATGGCGGCCATGCAGGTATCTGTGCAAATGCCAACATTGATTTTCAGATTCTCCATGCTCTGAAGATTCCAAAAATGTACAGGTTTGCTAATCCCAACATTTTGAACGAAATTATATTTGTTAACATAGTGAACCTGACTATATCCACTATAAGGATTACATGCAGTCGTGGCCAAAAATAATGGCACCCTTGCATTTCTTTCAAATAATGCACCATTTCTTCCAGAAAATTGTTGAAATTAAAACATATTTTGGTATCCACATTTGTATTTCTTTGGTTTGCAGTGGAACAAAACAAAAAAGCGGAAAAAATTATTAAATCTTAGCTTATTACCTTCGCAAAAGCGGAAGGTTATGTTTTGATCGCTGTGTATTTATTTGTATGTCTGTGTGTGTGTATGTTAATCGCATAACTCAAAAAGTATTCAACCGAATTGCATGAAATTTGGTGGGATGATTGGTTATTATACGGGACACATTTGATTAGATTTTGGGAAACAGATTTGCTCAAATTCTGACTATTTTTAACTCGATCGTATTTCACTCAAAGTTATGAGCGACTGAAGAAGAAGATGTCCATCCAGGACGTCATCACTATAACGCGATCTCCCGCGATCATTTCAACCTCAAAAAAAATTATAATTGCAGATTTGACAATAGATGAGGCATATTAACAAACGAATGAAACAGATTTGCTCAAATTCTGACTATTTTTAACTCGATCGTATTTCACTCAAAGTTATGCGCGACTGAAGAAGAAGATGTCCATCCAGGACGTCATCACTATAACGCAATCTCCCGCGATCATTTCAACCTCAAAAAAAATTATAATTGCAGATTTGTCAAGAGATGAGGCATATTAACAAACGAATGAAACAGATTTGCTCAAATTCTGACTATTTTTAACTCGATCGTATTTCACTCAAAGTTATGAGCGACTGAAGAAGAGGATGTCCATCCAAGACGTCATCACTATAACGCGATCTCCCGCAATCATTTCAACCTCAAATGAAATTCAAATTGCAGATTTGTCAATCGGGGAGGCATATTAACAGACGAATGAAACAGATTTGCTCAAATTCTGATTTTTAAAAATCGATCGCATTTCACATAAAGTTTCACATCGCATACACTCCCATGCCAAGTAGAGAACAGTAGCTGCGGCGAAGGTATGCGCTCTACCGAGTGCCCGGATTCTAGTTCCACACAGAAATCCTAAAATGGCCTGGACAATATTATTGGTACCTTTTAGAAGTTGTCAGAAATAATTAGATTTCAAGCAGGTGATTCTCCTTTACTTGAGAATTGAACTCACCTGTGGTGAGTTGCAGGTGCCTGGAATATAAAAATCACTCATGCAAACAGTTTGAATAGAGAAAAGGAGTCATTCTGTTGTTTTGTGTCACTGTGTGTACCGCAATAAGCATGGAGAAAATAAAGAAAACCAGAGCATTGTCTGAGGAGGTCAGACACAAGATTGCAGCCAAGCATGGACAATCTCAAGGCTAAAAGTCCATCTCCAGAGACCTTGATGTTCCTGTATCCACCGTACGCAATGTTATCAGGAAGTTTAAGGCCCATGGCACTAGCCAACCTCCCTGGATGTGGCTGCAAGAGAAAACTTCATCAAAGATTGCAGCGAAGGATTGTTTGAATGGTGGAGAAAGCATCTCGATCAACTGCCAAACAGATTCAAGCTAAACTTCAGACACAAGGTACGACAGTTTCAACTCACACCATCCGCCGCTAACTCAATGAAAGGGGGTTCTATGGTAGGAGACCCAGGAGGACCCCACTGCTGAGATAGAGACCCAAAACACCTGAACAAGCCAAAATCATTCTGGGAGAATGTCCTGTGGACAGATGAGACCCAATTAGAGCTTTTTGATAAAGCACATCATCTCTATGTTTGTAGAAAACAAAATGAAGCCTTCAAAGAAAAGTACACCTTCCCTACAGTCAAACATGGAGGAGGTTCAGTGATGTTGTGGGGTTGCTGTGCTGCCTCTGGCACTGGGTAACTTGAATATGTGCATGGCATCATGAAATCACGAGATTACCAAGGCATTTTGGAGCAGAATGTTCAACCCAGTGTCAGAAAGCTGGGTCTCTGTTGAAGGGCATGGGTCTTGCAGTAGGACAATGACCCCAAACACCCTTCAAAAAGCACCCAGGAATGGTTCAAGACAAAATGCTGGACTGTTCTGAAGTGGCCAGCAATGAGTCCAGATCTAAATCTCATTGAACACCTGTGGTGAGATATGAAAACAGCAGTTGGGAGAAGGGACTCTTCAAATCTGGGAGAACTGGAGCAGTTTGTACAAGAAGAGTGGGACAAACTGTCAGTAGAGAAATGTGGGAAGCTCCTTCATGGCTATCGGAAGCACTTGACTGCAGTTATTTTGTCCAAAGACTGTACTACCAAATATTAAGTCTTGGGTGTCAATAATTTTGTCAATGCCATTTATTTTTATTTTCTGATTTAAAAGAATATATTAAGTTCTGAATCAAAAACAAAGGTTCTGTAATATTAACAGTGAAATAAAGAATTGTGGAGACGAAATACCTTTGTCAATTTCAACTTATTTTTCGAGAAAATTGTGAGTTCTTTGAAAAAGGTGCAAGGGTGCCAATATTTTTGGCCACGGCTGTATGTGTCGCAAATGCCATATGGGTGGATATGTGTGCATTACAAGTCTACATATTATTATAATACTAAATGAGAGAAGGAATAGAGAATTCAGGGAAGAGGATTGAGGATAATTTCATACTTTTAGGAAGAGATAAAATGATTAATGCACTCTCAACAACACAGAGGAGTGGTTGGGGGGCAACGGAGATATGGGAGATCACAGAAAGATGCTTCCCTGAGACGTTGTTTTGCAAATGTGAAAGCACCTTGTGACAGTGAAAGAGGCCTCCAAATGAAACTTGCTAAGCAGGAAATCATGCTATCTCGATCAGACATTCATAATTATTGTTGGCGAATACATATTGGACCAGGATTATATTGTGAATTCGGTCCTCTGGTTGTGTGAAGATGACGTGCTGCTGATGTGGTGACCCTTTACTTAATGGCATTAGTTTGTAACTTGGCCAGGGTGCCAGTGATATCTCACCTACTCTGAATCAAAATACACCATGGGATCTATAATGTTCACAAAAGTAATGCTGGCAGATTGGTCCCCAGCTTAAATCTATCAAAGGGACAGCACACTATGTGGTGCAACACCCTGCTTGTCAAGCACGACTAATCTGACATTTTATACTCTGGTTGGGGATCAAAACCAGATAAGACAGCTCCAAGGAAAGTGTGCTACTCCTGCCCCATCCTGCAAGACTTTGATTGCTTAGCTGATGATAACGTACTGATGATGGATCGCACAGCCTGAGGACATGGCAATGGATCTATCATGGCTGGTGAATATTACGGTGGTAAAGATCTTTTATTAGAAGTTAATCCCATGGCTGAGTTCTCACCATATGCTTGACGTTATCTTACCCATTATGGAGCACAAGCAACCGAATGGTGTCCTTTGGTTCGGACTTGTTTTGGGATTGTTCAAAAGCTATGCAATATGTGTAGTTCCAGGCCACAACAACGGAGTATTATACTTGAGCGGGTCTTTTCATGGTGTGCCTGGTAACCACTGGACTGATCCATGTGGTATCCTATTATATGCATATTGGGCCAGGAGTTGATTATGAGTTCCATGCACAGGTAGCATCATTTCTGGGGGATACAAATATACCGTGAATGGCATTGGTCGTTTTATGTAAGAGCAGGAATTCATAATTTGTTAGGGTGCCCACTATACCTCGCTTACCTTTTACGAAGCATCCAAGGATCCAGCTTTTACTGTGGGATCTCTTCCATTGCATCCTAGCATCCAAGGAATGATCGGACCCCGATGAGACAGCTCAAAGGTGTGTGTGCTACCACTGCACCATTCTGCAAGGACATTGATAAAGTAGATAGCGTTGCACTTGGTGCTACTCACCATTGTGGTAGTCTGGATTCACCATGAAGAATTATTCTAGCTCATCCATGAGCCTTGAGTCTGTATATTTAAAAAACTTCAACTTAATCTCCCACTCCAAACAAGAACTGAAGTGCAATGCATTACTACCTCGGCCACCGAAGGTGGATGCAGGTTATGGTTTCACCACTGTTTGTCTGTTTGTCTTTGAGCAGGATATCTCAAAAAGTGATGGATGCATTTGGACAAATCTTGGTGGACATGTTGTGTGTGTGACAAGGATGAAGTGTTTCGATTTTGATGAAGATCCGGTTCTGGATACCGTAATTATTTAAGCGATTCTTCACCATTGAGAGATAGGGCCAAACACGATAATCTACAGTAACCACAATATCTCAAAAGTTATGGATGGATTCCCATAAACGTTGGTGGACAGGTTTAGTGTGTGACAAGGAATAACTGGCTCAAGTTTAGTTAAAATCTGGATCCGGATCTGGATACGTGAATTTTTTTAAATTTTCCGAGTGATTCTTCACCATTGAGAGATAGGGCCAACATTACATATGTTGTAATATGTAATGTAGACGTAGACGTAGACGTTGGTAATTACAAAGTACCAACGTCTAACTCTAATTTTCCGAGTGATTCTTCACCATTGAGAGCTCGGGCCAACATTACATATGTTATGATATCTCAAACAGTTATGGATGGATTCGAATGAAACTAGGTGGATGAGGTGTTTAGGTGACAAGAACAAGCCGATTAGATATTTTTTAAGGTTCAGGTGCAGATTCGGCCTATCAGTGGGCTACAAAACGTAAACTGCTCAGCCTGACAGAGGTATGCGTTCTGCAGAGTGCCGTTATAGTTCACGATGCAGTTATAAACTTGCTGGCTGAAATTTTTGTGAGTCATTGTGATAATTAACTAGCGTAACCAATTATTGTCCCCCCTCGCTCAGCGGAGCGAAAGGGGGACTATGGCTTTCCCCTCCGTCCGTGTCCGTCCGTCCGTCCGTCCGTGCGTGCGTGCGGCGTGCGTGCGGGCATGCGTGTGTGCATGCGTAAGCGAAGGACCGCATTCGAATTTGGTGTGTGGGTGCAACCCACATCAAAATCCAAGATGGCCGCCGCCATGTATGTCTGATGCCATATATGTCTGAACCTTGTAACCTGCATATCATGAAAAATAAGCGAAGTACCAACTTCTAATCTGGTATGTGGGTGTATCTAGGCATAAGGAAGAACGCTATTGAAAATTGGGGCGCCACGTCAAAATCCAAGATGGCCGCCGCCATGTATGTCTGAACCTTGTGAGATGAATATCTTGAAAAATAAGCGAAGTACAAACTTCTAATTTGGCGTGTGGGTGTATCTCGGCATACGGAAGAACGCTGTTTAAAATCGGGTCGCCACGTCAAAATCCAAGATGGCTGCCGCCATGTATGTCTGAACCTTGTGAGATGAATATCTTGAAAAATAAGCGAAGTACAAACTTCTAATTTGGTGTGTGGGTGTATCTCGGCACAAGGAAGGACGCTGTTTAAAATCGGGTCGCCACGTCAAAAGCCAAGATGGCCACCGCCATGTATGTCTGAACCTTGTGAGATGAATATCTTGAAAAATAAGCAAAGTACCAACGTCTAATCTGGTGTGTAGGTGTATCTCGGCACAAGGAAGAATGCTGTTTAAAATTGGGTCGCCACGTCAAAAGCCAAGATGGCCACCGCCATGTATGTCTGAAACTTGTGAGATGAATATCTTGAAAAATAAGCAAAGTACCAACTTCTAATTTGGTGTGTGGGTGTATCTCGGCATAAGGAAGAACGCTTTTGAAAATTGGGTCGCCACGTCAAAATCCAAGATGGCCGCCACCATATATATGTCTGAACCTTGTGAGCGAAATATCTTGAAAAATAAGCGAAGGACCAACTTCTAATCTGGTGTGTGGGTGTATCTAGGCACAAGCAAGAACGCTGTTTAAAATTGGGTCGCCACGTCAAAATCCAAGATGGCCGCCGCCATGTATGTCTGATGCCATGTATGTCTGAACCTTGTAACCTGCATATCCTGAAAAATAAGTGAAGTACCAACTTCTAATCTGGTGTGTCGGTGTATCTAGGCATACGGAAGAACGCTATTGAAAATTAGGTCGCCACGTCAAAATCCAAGATGGCCGCCGCCATGTATGTCTGAACCTTGTGAGATGAATATCTTGAAAAATAAGTGAAGTACCAACTTCTAATTTGGTGTGTAGGTGTATCTCGGCATAAGGACGAACGCTATTGAAAATTGGGTCGCCACGTCAAAATCCAAGATGGCCGCCACCATATATATGTCTGAAACTTGTGAGCGAAATATCTCGAACAATAAGCGAAGTACCAACGTCTAATCTGGTGTGTGGGTGTATCTAGGCATAAGGAAGAACGTTATTGAAAATTGGGTCACCACGTCAATATCCAAGATGGCCGCCACCATATATATGTCTGAACCTTGTGAGCGAAATATCTTGAAAAGTAAGTGAAGTACCAACTTCTAATTTGGTCTGTGGGTGGGACATATGTCGGTGGGACATAAGGAAGAACGCTATTGAAAATTGGGTCGCCACGTCAAAATCCAAGATGGCCGCCTCCATGTATGTCTGACCCTTGTGAGCGAAATATCATATCATAGCATGTTTTCTGCGTGTTCCACTTTGTCAACTCAAATCACTTCCCCGACGGGGGACCTAGGCGTAACGCTTGTTACAATATTGCAAACCTCGTGCAGATGTTGAAGTGCGTTTCCAAAATCGACAATCTGCTTGTTGTTTTGCCAGCATTATGTGGATGTTGAAGCTCGATCTTCTCTGAAACTAAATTTGTTGTGTCTATTTTGCCATTTATTGCCAGAAAAACACTTCCAATGTTTTGAACATGAAATGAGGATTGATCCTTTGCCTGCTGGGAAACTGTAGAGGAGAAAGAGTTGAGGTGAAATGTCTTCTACAAAATATGCATAGATGTTGTTATTTCTGAGCTGGCATCAAGATCCAGGCCAGCCACCAAAATGAATGACTTTCTGTTTTCTGTGGCAATACTTAGACTTGACAGAGCATGGACTGCAAACCAAAGCAAATGGAGTTCAATGTACAGCAAAAATCTGATGCCTTTGACTTACCTAAAGGCTCTTTACAAATGCAATTTTTGTGACAACACCTTGCTTTGTTTGGACTTTTCTTGGACTGCAAGATAGTAAACTAGAAAGGTACTCTGCAGAATGCAGGATAGGGCAGTTTGGACTGAGGTACTTTTCCCAATTAGCTTATGTGTAGTAGCCAAGGTTTATTACCTCCGCCACAGAAGGTGGATGAAGGTGATGTTTTCATCCCTGTCTGTTTGTCTTTCTGTTTGTGAACAGGATATCTCAAAAAGTTGTTGACAGATTGGGATGATATTTGGTGGAAAGGTTTGGGTATGTGACGATGAGGAAAAGGTGACATCAAGGGTCTTGCTTATCCGACGTCTCGCTGGTATGACCTGGGGAGCCGCCGCCAAGACCCTACGAATATCCACGCAAGCCCTGGTCTTCTCTGCAGCCGAATACTGCGCCCCAGCCTGGAGCAGAAGCCCACACGTGAGAAAGGTTGATGTTGCCATTAACAACGCCCTCCGCATTGTAGCTGGTTGCTTGAAGCCCACCCCGGCATTCCACCTGCCAGTCCTAGCGGGAATCGCCCCGGCCGGCCTCCGACGGGAGGCTGCTACCCTCGCCCTGGCAAGGAATGCCCAGAAACACGACTGGCACATCCTGCACAACACCACAACGATAGTGGCGCCCCAAGCAGACTCAAGTCCCGCCATCCCTACAACAAGGCGGCACAAGAGATGCTCAGTTCTATCCCTGAGGACCTGTCTAGAAGCGCATGGCTGGTGGCATCTTGGAAGCAGGTGTGGGAAACGGCCGGGCCCACCCGCATCCACCGCTACATCTGGGACCCAGGAGGTGGCGTCGTAGGAGAAGATCTACCACGCCTGCAATGGACCTTGCTGAACCGTCTACGTACGGGGGTCGGCCGCTTCAAATCATCGCTGAAGATGTGGGGCCTGGCAGACAGCGCCGTGTGCGAGTGCGGCGAGCCTGAGCAGACTGCCGAACACATAATTACCACCTGCCTCCTATACAGACCACCTTCAGAAGCCGGCCTCTTCAACGTAGGACCAGAGACGAGGGCATGGCTGCACGACACTGAGCTGGCCATCTGACGATACATGAAAGAGAAAGAAGATGAAGAAAAGATTGGGTTTTGTGGAAGAGATCCGGATCAGATAATTTTAAGCGCAGCTGGAACATAGTTCCCGGGAGCTTATGCAATGGCGCGTCGTCCGTCCGTCCGTCCGTCACTCCGTAAACACTTGCAACTTCTTCTCCGAAACCGCTGATGAGATTGTGACTAAACTTAGCACAAATGATATTTGGTATGTTGTGACTAAAGTTTGTTCACGGCATGAAAATAAATCTGGGTTTAAGGAGGTCTGCCGGGGGTCAAATGGATCCAGGTTTGACCCCATCAAAATAAGTATTTGCTTTCTTCTCTGAAACTACACACACTATTTCGATAAAACTTGACCACCACCTTCATCACCCGTGTTGTACCAAAGTCTGTTGACGGTATTTTTAAAAATCGGGCCCTGGAGGGTTGCTCCCCCAAAATAGGTATTTGCTTTCTTCTCAAAAACTACGCATACAATTCCAATGAAACCTGACCACAATGTTCCCTTCATCACCTATAATGAAGGCTGGTGGCATCGTCACCAAACACCAAGCAAACACCAAGCATCACCAAGCAAACATCAACGTTTGTTCACGGCAGGAAAAAAAAAATCAGAGTCTAAGGGGATGTCTGGGGGGTTTGACCCCCTAATATAGGTATTTGCTATCTTCTCCGAAACTACACACAATTTTGATGAAACTTGATCACAATTTTCATCACCCGTGATGTACCAATGTTTGGTCAAGTCATTAGAAAAAGCAGGGTCTGAGGAGGTATGTATACGGGGCGGGGTGGATTGCACCCCAAAATAGGTATTTTTTTGTTTGTTTGTTTAAAGTCTTATGATTACGTTAGTAAGATTGTACATGCTGCCCTGTATACGAGCAACCATTGAGATTGGTTTAAAATACCTTCAGTCAGTGTAGACTAAAGTCAGTGTACCCTGCTTTATTCTACCAGGTGGGTATGAGGGGGAGGCAGTAGGATGAGAGAGGGAGGCAGTAGGATGAGAGAGGGAGGCAGTAGGATGAGAGAGGGAGGCAGTAGGATGAGAGAGGGAGGCAGTAGGATGAGCGAGGGAGGCAGTAGGATGAGAGAGGGAGGCAGTAGGGTGAGAGGGGGAGGCAGGTGGGTGAGATGGGGAGGCAGGTGGGTGAGAGGGGGAGGCAGGTGGGTGAGAGGGGGAGGCAGGTGGGTGAGAGGGGGAGGCAGGTGGATGAGAGAGGGAGGCAGTATGAAGAGAGAGGGAGGCAGTAGGATAAGGGAGGGAGGGAGGCAGGTGGGTGAGAGTAGGAGGCAGGTGGGTGAGAGAGCGGGGCAGGTGGGTGAGAGGGGGAAGCAGGAGGGTGTGAGAGAGAGGGAGGGGTGGGATATGGGCATAAAAGGGTTGGGGGAGCATTAGTCATTAAATGGGGTGGAAAAGAGAAATTGGGATAAAAGGTTGGGGGAGAGAGAGAAAAGGTGAGGAGAGGAGAAAAGGTGAGGGCCAAGTGAGAAAAGGGGGGACGGAAGCAAAGAAAGAAAAAGGGGATGGAGGAAGAGGGAGGAGAAGAGTTTGCTATTTCTTGTTTATGGCATGTGAATGGTGTTCAAAATTGCCTCAGCAAATCACTGCCATTTTCCGTTTAATTGTCAACGGGAAGTCCTCACGTGTCGTTTGCCTCCCTCAGTTGTTTCTGACTCCGCAAGTACCTCGGTCCCACATAAATAACTAGGCATTGAGCAAACGACAGGAGAGTGAGCTACCACAATAAATTCCTCATCCACATGTTGCAAATGAAGTGTTTTGGAACAACATTTAGAACCTCCAAAGCTGCTGTTTCTTGTAAATAGTCGCTTCTGTTAATCGCAAACCGTGTTTGGCAAAA
The DNA here is from genome assembly GCF_964187855.1 of Myxine glutinosa. Lineage (NCBI taxonomy): Eukaryota > Metazoa > Chordata > Myxini > Myxiniformes > Myxinidae > Myxine > Myxine glutinosa. The sequence continues at coordinate 81,568,065 of NC_136272.1, forward strand.
CGTCTGCGATTGCCTCATTTTCTTCCGAGCTCCACCATAATTGCTCTCGTGAGAGAAGGAGGACTTTACCGCTGAGGTAAACCATAACATGAGGAATTTTAAATCGGCTCCTAATAAACTAAGGGCTATTTCTTCGAGCACTAAGCAATGAAATTGTCATATGCTATATTAAAATGATGGATGACTCCCAAACCTTGCGATGTTACGCTACCACCAGCTATTTCCTTGTGCATTGTTGCTATGCAGTCACATTGTTAATTTCCCCACTTTTCATTTTTTTTCCTTCTTGTATTTCTGCAGATTTGCAGGAATTCCAGAATGAACACCGTGGAACTGTGGCTATACGTTTGGGCCAAGGAGTGATGCTGATGTGTGCCCCGCCCCCGCATGCTGGAGGTAGTAGACCATTGGTGGATTGGAATGGAAGATGAGGCTTGTTTTAAGATTTGCACTGCATGACATAGTCTCTTGAATGCAACTTTTTTGATCATCACTTGCTGCTCTAATTTTGAAAATGTATCGACTTCTCCAGCAGGTAACCTGCCTCATATTTATTTTGAGACAAACCATTTATATTTATGTGTGCAAGTACGACTACATCTTCAACAGCCTAAATTATTCCCACGTCCTTGTGAGGTCAGCTGGGGAACATTGTAAGTTCATGTCTTTAAAGAACTAGCTGTTCAGGCCTCATGTTGTTTGAGGAAAGGAGATTTTGGCAGAAATATATAATTTGAAAAGGGATCCGGTGATCTCGCCTACACTTCATGAAAGACGCTCAACAGCACCCACAGTGCTGGCAAACAGGTCGTCTGGCTTAACTTTCCTCTGATGGATGACACACATTGATGGATCGATCTGCAGAGAAAGCAGAGGGACGAGAGGGTGAGGAGAGGGCTACAGGTGGGTGTATACATACATACGTACACACATATATATACAGTGCATTCAGAAAGTATTCAGACCCCTTCACTTTTTTCACATTTTGTTATGTTGCAGCCTGATGCTGAAATCGTTTAAATTCATTTTTCCCCTCATCAATCTACACTCAATACCCCATAATGACAAAGAGAAAACAGGATTTTAGAAAGTCTTGCAAGTTTATTAAAAAGAAAAAACTGAAATATCACATTTATGTAAGTATTCATACCCTTTGCTATGACACTTGAAATTTAGCTCAGGTGCCTCCCATTTCTCTTGATTTCTCTTCAGATGTTTCTACACCTTGATTGGAGTGTACCTGTGGTAAATTCAATTGATTGGATATGATTTGGAAAGGCACACACCTGTCTATATAAGGTCTCACAGCTGACAATGCATATCAGAGCAAAAACCAAGCCATGAGGTCAAAGGATCTGCCTGCAGAGCTCAGAGACAGGATTGTGATGAGGCACAGATCTGGGGAAGCCTACAAAAAAATATCTGCTGCATTGAAGGTTCCCAAGAGCACAGTGGCCTCCATAATTCTTAAATGGAAGAAGTTTGGAACAACCAGGACTCTTCCTAGAGCTGGCCGCCCGGCCAAACTGAGCAATCGGGGGAGAAGGGCCTTGGTAAGAGAGGTGACCAAGAACCCGATGGTCACTCTGGCTGAGCTCCAGAGATCCTGTGTGGAGATGGGAGAAACTTCCAGAAGGACAACCATCACTGCAACACTCCACCAATCTGGGCTTTATGGCAGAGTGGCCAGACGGAAGCCTCTCCTCAGTGAAAGGCACATGAAAGCCCGCTTGGAGTTTGCAAAAAAGCACCTAAAGGACTCTCAGACTGTGAGAAACAAGATATTCTGTGGTCTGATGAAACCAAGATTGAACTGTTTGGCCTCAATTCTAAAGGTCATCTCTGGAGGAAGCCAGGCACCGCTCATCACCTGCCCAATATCATCCCAACGGTGAAGCATGGTGGTGGCAGCATCATGCTGTGGGGGTGTTTTTCAGCAGCAGGGACTGGGCGACTGGTCAGGGTTGAGGGAACAATGAATGGAGTAAAGTACAGAGATATCCTTAATGAAAACCTGAAACAGAGCGCTCAGGACCTCAGACTGGGCCGAAGGTTCTCCTTCCAACAGGACAATGACCCGAAGCACACAGCCAAGACAATGCAGGAGTGGCTTAGGGACAACTCTGTGAAGGTCCTTGAGTGGCCCAGACAGAGCCCTGACTTGAACCCAATCGAACATCTCTGGAGAGACCTGAAAATGGCTGTCCACCGACGGTCCCCATCCAACCTGACAGAGCTTGAAACGATCTGCAGGGAAGAATGGCAGAAAATCCGCAAATCCAGGTGTGCAAAGTTTGTCGCGTCATACCCAAGAAGACTTGAGGCTGTAATCGCTGCGGAAGGTGCTTCAACTAAGTACTGAGTTTAGGGTCTGAATACTTATGTAAATGTGATATTTAAGTTTTTTCTTTTTAATATATTTGCAAAACTTTCTAAAATCCTGTTTTCTCTTTGTCATTATGGGGTATTGAGTGTAGATTGATGAGGGAAAAAATGAATTTAAACGATTTCAGCATAAGGCTGCAACATAACAAAATGTGAAAAAAGTGAAGGGGTCTGAATGCTTTCTGAATGCACTGTTTATATGTATGTATATATATATATTAGTGCTGGGCCGATATCGGAATCGGCATTCAGAACAATGTGATATTTGCTTATTTTTGGTCATCTGCACTGGCAGATTGGAGTCAGTGTGGAGTACCGATGACTGATTGCAGTTGTACTGTAATCTATAGAACCCACAAATCCTGAGAAGCTTTCACCCTTGTTTAGGACAAATTTCAATGAACAGATTAGATAAAGAACGTTGCATTACAGACGATTCAAGGAGATGTGCATTCATGTTATTCTTTATAAACACCTCGCAATCGTCGTGTGATGTGGAGAGAGATTTGGCTCGGTGATTTGTAAAATATGTTTGTATGGCGAACGGCTTGGAAATCGGGTGTTATCAAAAGTATTTTGCTTTCAAACTCACAGTGAGAAACAACATACATTTCAAAACACCTATTGCTTCATGCAAAATAACCTATTCCTTTAGAAACAGACGCGAGTACAAATAAAACCGCAATCACTCCTACTGTACTCTACTTCTTGGCAGAGTTAGTCTTGATGTTAAAGCGCGGCGTTACGCGCGCTGCTTGCGAGCAAGGAGGAAGCGGACAAGCGGTAACTTATAAGCGTCTTTATTTCAGGAGCTCACTGTAACACTGGCGCGCTCCGGGCTGCGCGCCCGGTGTATATCATGAGGCCACGCCTACCCCTCGGGCGTGGCCACCGCCCACTTGGTGCGCGGAATGATGTCACCACGCCAGTGGGCTTTTGTGTCCGCCACACGCGCCCCCCCAGAATTCCCGCGCACCTGGAGGGCCAGTTTGCGGGGCAGACGAATGACCCGGCCGAAGCGCCCCCTGGCGATCGGCGGCGTCCGGGGTGCAGGGATGCCAGGTGGGATGCCCCTGGCTGCCCCTGGGATGGGTGCAGGACCGGGGGGCGGCGTGGCGGCGGGGCTGGGCGGTGCCGGGGGTCCGCCCGCAGGGGGGCGGCCCCGACGTGGGGGTCGGGCCACTGGCGGTGGATGGTCCACGTCGAGGTGGGCCGGCTTGAGGCGGTCTACCGAAACGCGGTCAGGAGTACCGCCGATGTCCAGGGTGAAGTGCTTTGCCCCGGTCTCCAGCACGCGGAAAGGCCCGTCGTAAGGGGGCCGCAGTGGTGTCCGGCGGGCATCGTGGCGGACGAAGACGAACTCCGCCGTGCGAAGCTCCGGGGCGACGTGCGTCGGTGGGTGCCCGTGGCATGCCGTTGGCACCGGGGCGAACCTCTGGGCGGTCTCTTGCAGAGCGGAGCGCTGCTGTGCCGCGGACCATGGTGCCGTGGAGTCGGGGAGGAACTCGCCCGGCACCCGCAGCGGTTGCCCGAAGACCAACTCCGCCGCGGATGCGCGCAGGTCCTCCTTGGGCGCCGTCCGGAGGCCCAGCAGGACCCAGGGGAGCCTGTCGACCCAGCCGCCGTCGCGGAGGGTGGCCCGGAGCGCGGCCTTCAATGAGCGGTGAAATCGCTCACACAGGCCGTTAGCCTGGGGGTGGTAGGCCGTGGTTCGGTGCAGCCGGACCCCGAGCCCCTGCGCGACCGCCCCCCAGAGCTCCGAGGTGAACTGGGGGCCGCGTTCGGACGAGATGTCTGAGGGGGCGCCGAACCGGGCGACCCAGGTGGCGATGAAAGCCCGGCCGCCGTTGTCGACGCCAAGGGCACGGCCTCCGGCCACCGGGTGGTGCGGTCCACCATGGTGAGGACGTAGGTGAAACCCCGCGCGGGGGGCAGAGGTCCCACCAGGTCCACGTGGACGTGGTCAAACCGGCGTTCCGGCACCGTGAACGGGGCCAACGGGGCCTGGGTGTGCCGGTGCACCTTGGCGCGCTGGCACGCGAGGCACGTCCTGGCCCAGCCGCGGACGGCCTTCCGGAGGCCATGCCAGACGAACTTGTCGGCGATCAGCCTTTGGGAGGCCCTCGCGCCCGGGTGGGACAGGCCGTGGATGGCATCAAACACCTGGCGCTGACAGCCCGCGGGCACGATGGGGCGAGGACGCCCGAGGGAGACGTCGCACAAGAGGGCCGTGCCCGCGCCGTCGAACGCCACCTCGGTGACGCGGAGGCCCGTGACAGCGGTCCGCAAGGCCTGGACGTCGGGGTCAGCGGCCTGGTCCGCTGCCATCCGGGCATAGTCGATGCCGAGGTGGACTGCGTGGGCGACGGCCCGGGGAAGGCAATCCGCCACTGGGTTGTCCTTCCCCGCGACGTGCTGGATGTCCGTCGTGTACTCGGACACGGCCGAGAGGTGACGCTGCTGCCGGGCCGACCACGGCTCGGTGACCTTGCCCATCGCGAAGATCAGCGGCTTGTGGTCGACGAAGGCAGTGAACGCACGGCCCTCGAGCAGATGGCGGAAGTGCCTGACCGCCAAGTGAAGCCCGAGCAACTCGCGGTCGAAGGTACTGTAACGGCGTTCGGGCGGGCGAAGCTGCCGGCTAAAGAACGCCAGCGGTTGCCAAGCTCCACGCACCCATTGCTCATGCACCGCGCCCACCGCGTAGTCCGAGGCATCGGTGGTGAGGGCGATCGGTGCATCGGGCGACGGGTGCGCGAGCATGGTGGCGTTAGCCAAGGCGAGCTTCGCGCCCGTGAACGCCGTGTCCATCTGCTCGGTCCAGGTAACGTCGCCTTTGCCCGGCTTACCTCGGAGAGCTTCGTGCAGGGGGCGCAGGAGCTGGGCGATACGGGGCAGGAACCGATGGTAAAAGTTCACCATGCCCAGGAACTCCTGCAGCCCTCTGATCGTGCGGGGGCGCGGAAACCCCTTCACCGCCTCCACCTTGGCCGGCAGGGGGACGGCTCCGTGCCTGGTGACACGGTGCCCCAGAAAATCGATTATGGTGGCGCCGAACCGGCACTTTGCGGGGTTCACAATCAGGCCATGCTGGCCCAGGCGTTCGAAGAGCGTGCGGAGGTGGCGTAGGTGCTCTTCGCGGGAGGCGCTGGCGACGAGGATATCGTCCAGGTAGACGTAGACAAAATCCAAGTCACGCAGGACGCTGTCCATCAGTCGCTGGAACGCCTGAGCCGCATTCTTCAGACCGAAGGGCATGCGCAGGAACTCGAAGAGTCCAAATGGCGTGATGACCGCCGTCTTCGGGACGTCCTCCGGCCTGACGGGGACCTGATGGTAGCCGCCTATGAGGTCCACATTCGAGAAGAAGGACATGCCCGCCAAACGGGCGGAAAAGTCCTGAATGTGGGGGACGGGGTAGCGGTCGGGAGTCGTGGCGTCATTGAGACGGCGATAGTCCCCGCACGGTCGCCATCCCCCGCCGGGCTTCGGCACGATGTGCAGCGGCGACGCCCAAGCGCTCTCTGAGCGCCGAACGATGCCGAGTCGCTCCAGGGTAGCGAACCCCGCTTTTGCCACCACCAGCTTCGTCGGCTCGAGGCGGCGTGCCCGGGCGTAGACCGGTGGCCCGACGGTGGGGATGTGATGGGCCACCCCGTGCTTGACGGCCCCCGCCGAGAAGGTGGGCCGCGTGAGGGCCGGGAAGCCGGCGAGGAGGCGGGTGAATGCATCCGCTGCCGGAAGCGTACAGACCAACGTGGCCGGAACCGAACCGTTCGGCAAGCCGCTTGGCAAGCCGCTCGTTGAGCTGGGCAACGCACAAGCGAGCGAGCTGAACGTCTCGGCCTGGACAAGACGTCTGCGCTTGACGTCGACCAGGAGCCCATTAGCGCACAGGAAGTCCGCGCCAAGCAGTGCCATGGGCACGTCGGCGGTGACGAACGTCCATCGGAAAACCTGCCCTCCGAACCGCAGAGAGAGGCAGCGTTTTCCGTACGTACGGATGGGCGTCCCGTTCGCGGCAAGCAGCGCGGGGCCCCCACCCGCGGCGTGCTTGTCTGACGTGCCGGCGGGAACGACACTCACCTGCGCTCCCGTGTCGCACAGGTAACGGTGCCCGGAGAAGGTGTCCGTTATGAACAGCAGGCTGCTCGAACGGCCGGCGCTCATCGCCACTATTGAGCGCCGGCCCGGGCATTTCCCGACCTGTTGAAGGAGCATGGCGGATGACACTGCCGAGCTTCGTGGCCGAACTTGGCATGGAACCAGCACCAGGTGGTGGAGCTGGAGGAGCGCGGCTGGCTCTGCCAGGCCGGTGGAGTTGGCGGGTTTCCCCGCGGTGGCGGTTTTCGCCGCGGCGGTGGGCGGGGCGTGGCGGCGGTCACGAGGTGCGTATCAGCATGCTGCGTATGCTGTATAAGCTGATGCTGTGGATCAGCAGCATCAGCAGCAGCATCAGCAGCATCAGCCACGAGGGCCATGACGGCCACGCCGACTCTCGCCCGCGTGTCCGAAGCGGCGAAGTACTTGTCCGCCTCGGCTGCCAATGCTCGGGGTTCCGTTAGCCCGGTCCCGGCCAACGCGAGGCGAACCTGCGCTGGAAGTTGGCGACGGAAAAGCACCCGGAATAGAGAACCGGGGGCTTCGTCGCCCAACAGTGACAGCATATGGTCCATTCGGACCGACGGGCGCGTGTCACCGAGCTCGGGGAGATCCAGGAGGCGGTCGGCCCGTGCGTCGTCCGTGAGGCCGAACGTGGCTAGGAGTAGCCGCTTGAGTGCCTCGTACTTGTGGCCGTCCGGTGGGTGGCGAAGGACGGACACAACTCGAGCGGCCGTGCCGGGCCCGAGGGAGGCGACGACGTGGCAATAGCGCGTGTCATCGCCGGTGAGGCGCCGAAGCTGAAATTGGGCTTCGGCCTGGACGAACCAGACTTCGGCCTGAGCCTCCCAAAATTCGGGAAGTTTGATGAAGTTGGCCATGGCAATGGCGTCGCGTGTGGAAGGATCGCTCCGGCAGATCCAACGTCGAGGGGGTCACCAGTAAAGCGCGGCGTTACGCGCGCTGCTTGCGAGCAAGGAGGAAGCGGACAAGCGGTAACTTATAAGCGTCTTTATTTCAGGAGCTCACTGTAACACTGGCGCGCTCCGGGCTGCGCGCCCGGTGTATATCATGAGGCCACGTCTACCCCTCGGGCGTGGCCACCGCCCACTTGGTGCGCGGAATGATGTCACCACGCCAGTGGGCTTTTGTGTCCGCCACAATGTCATACATTCCAGGTGTGCATAAAAGTGTCTGTTAAATTAACTTTTTCACATTTAAAAGGCGGACTGACAGTATTCTGCCCCCGCCCAACCCCTCCCCTCCCCCGAGCAAATTGGTGCACATTTTACATGCAGTCTTTAAGATTACTGCTTTAGTCCTCATGCCATATGCTGTGGTGTGCTCCCACGAGATATGTCGTGATCCCGAGATCTCACGGCATAGTATTTCACAAAACATGGTACCAAACACACATGGAGGTCTACTTGTTCCTCCTTAATTTTGTTACTTAATTTTGATCCTCTGTTACCCTCGTTATTCCCCAGTGCACCCCTACGAGTTCCCCCTCTAATGCAACCTTAACAGTTTCCATTTTACGCTCCATCGTATTTATGTGCTCACTCATTGCCCATTGAGAATCAAATGAATTTTCCACAAGAATCATTTTATTCCTCCCTCATCTGCAAGCATGTGTTCCTCATGCAACATATAACAAGCACCATTTAAAATCACATGTTCATTAGGAGTTCTTGCTTTGGGACAAGCATCCTATCGCTGATATGATTGGTTGCCTGGCATTGTAATGGTTCCGAATGATATCATTAACCTTCAGAAAATCCTTAGCTGAGGATTTCCTCATGGATGTTTATGCAACAGCACTTAAGGAAATCCTTAGCTGAGGGAAACCTTAATGGAAATCTTTCCTTAACCCATAAAGCACGTGGAGTCACGATTGTGTGCTCGATGCATGTATGCAAATTAGTTTAAACTGACATCAACCCAAACCACAAATCATGACCTTTCTTACAATGTATAATACTGGTTGACTTATGAAAGCTTGTCTTAAATTGGTGGAGAAAAGACGATAGACGATGACGAGGGGCTGGGGGGGGGGGGGGGGGGGGGAGGGGAGGAGTTGGGAAGGAGGGGGGGGGGCAGGTCTCCTTAACTTTAAGGGACGATTTAAGTGAAACCTTAAAAATATTTGTATGCGCAAGCATCCTTAACTTTTCCCTTCAAGGTGCTTTATGCAACTGGGCCCAGGCCCTCAACCTGCCCTCCCAACCCCAAGTCCTCAAGCCACCCCCCCCCCCCCCCCAATTCCAGGTCTTGAAACCCTTCCCCACCCTGTCTTCAATTTCCCTTTCAAATCTTGTTTGTTTGTCAAATCTTGTTTGTTAATCTTTTGTAAAATGAATGAATGAATGAATGATCGTTTTAAGGCCATTTCCCCCGCTAGAGCAGGGGTTAGCCTTGCGGGCCCCATGACAATCATGGTTCCCTGTTTGAGGCAATGTTTTTATTATATTATTTATATTATTTATATTATATTATTTATTTTATTGTTAAATCTTGTTTGTCAAATCTTTTTTGTTGATAACAATGTTGAAATTAAATAAATAAATAACATTTAATTTACAATCTCATGAGAGTCCATCAGCTCGCAATTCTTCAGTAAAAATGTAGCTGTTAAGGTAGCTAAATGATAAAATCATACAAGGTCATTTGTATTGGAAAATATAATAAGCAACTGGAACTCCTTGGACAAAGACCTTTATAATTTAGTGGGTTTTATGGTCCCTGGTTGAGTAGTTGAACAGAAAACCATTGGATAGACAGAGAAACAAACAAGAAAGATGACATGCACAGCATGATACTTGCAGAATCCATAAAACAAATTTGACCTGAAAAATAATTGGTGGTTGATTTCAATTACCAAATATGCAAATCCTCTTCAAATTTTAATTCAATTGGGTGAAAATTGACGAGTTTAGAAATGCAGGCAATGTTGACCTTTTGGCCAATGCTGACCTCAAAATAATTGGTGGTTGAATTCAGTGGCCTGATGTACAAATCCTCTTTCAAATTTCAAGGCAATCAGATGGAAATTGACAATTTTAGAAATCTGGCTTTATGTTGACCTTTAGGCATACGTTGACATCAAAAATAATTGGTGGTTAAATTTGCAGACTTTATGTGAAAATCCTCTTCAAATTTCAAGTCAATCGGATGAAACTTTTACAGTAAAAAAAACGTTTTTGACCTTTGGCCTATGTTGACCTCTTGACCTTTTGACTTCAAAATCAATCGGTTTCTTGCTTTTGACCAACTCTACCATTTTGTGAAGTTTCCAGAAGATTGGTTTAAAATTGTGACCTGTAGGCGATTGACATACAGACAAACAGACAGACAGACAGAATAACGCACACGACCAACCATTCAACCGATATACTTAAAATATCTTCGACTTTCACAAGTAACAAGCAAAATAAGCATGTTATTATATAGGATACAGGGTGGACCATAAAAAGTGCAAACTTTGATCATGCTGAAATTTTCATAATAACACGGTTGTGAAATTTTTTCTAATTTCCTTATTGCCTGTGACAGTTTTTTTTTTTTTTTTTTTTTGCATGTATTAAAAGTAATGGTGCAATTTAGTATCGAGTCGCCCATCTTTATTTATGATATGCACATTGAAACAAAGTCACTGAAGAGAGTCAGAGAGCATTTCATAGAAGATTCCCAGCATCTCGTATACCTGCTTACAATACAGTAAAGGCATTAGTGCAAGCGATGAAAGATACCTGTGCATTACAAAACATGAATAAGGGTCGTTTCGGACAGATTTTTGGTGTTCGTGGCCTAGAGACTACTGAAGCTGCACTGCAACGCATGGAGAGAAGTCCACAAATCAACAAGATGACTCTCAGCTGAAACAGGTGTCAGCCACACATCAGTACTGCGAATACTGATGGAAGACTGGGCAAAAATTCACCTTTTATAATAAATAAATAAAAAAAGCTCAAAAAATTCAATTTTTCCAAGCACTTTATGAAAATGATCTGAGAAGATGGTATGAAATTTGTAACCGCTTTTCTGAATCACTGGAAAATGAAGGCATCCAGATTGATAACATCATTTTCCCTGATGAGCACCATATTTGCATTCATGGAATGATGAATAAACATAACTGCAGATTTTATTCATTGGAAAAGCCACAAGTAACATGAAGAAACATCACTTCACTTTGACAAAATCACTGTCTGGTGTGGATTGAGTTTGTCATGAATCTTACGGTCCCTGTATCTGAATAGCAAAACGGCAGAAACTGTAACCTCAAATTGTTATCTTCAGAAGGTGAAGCCATTGCCTATGGAACAGGGTGAGAAATAATGAAAATCTGTTTCAACAAGATGGAGCCACATCCCACATATCTAATGAATGCCTTGCTTGGTTGAGGGAAAAGATCCTAATAGCTTTATCCGTCACAGAGCTGAATTCCTATGCACCCCCAGATCACCTCACTTGTAACCACTGGAATTTTTTTTTTTTTTTTTAAATGTGAACTTGTAAAAGGGCGACTTTCAGTTGAAACCAACCACAAATGCTAATTTGAACGATACATTTATTCATTATCCTGGGATTCATGCAAAACACCACTCAGAAGGCCAGGTTATTGCACATCGACTATAATGGCACTCGGGAGAGCGCATACCGACACCAGGCTGAACAGTTTACATTTTGTATTCGTTGAATACAAAACCCGATCTGCATCTGGATCTTAACCAAAATCTAATGGACTTGCTCTTGTCACCGACCCAACTGATCCACCAAGTTTTCCACTCTCTGCCGCTCCATTCCTCCTCCCTCAGATCGGCAGTCTGCAGCCTCCTCACTCTCTGAAGACTTGGACAAAATCACAGACTGGTCAAACAAGTGGAACATGTCTTTCAATCCTGACAAATCTCACACTCTTACTATGTCTCTCCGAAAAGATCGACTGGACAACCCTCCCATCTACTTTCTCAACAATCCTCTCCAAGAAGTTCTGTCGCTCGAGCTTTTGGGTCTCACTATCTGCCATGATCTTTCTTGGGAAAACCACATTTCCAAGCTGGCCTCCAAAGCCAGTCGCCGACTGGGCATCCTCCGTCGTGCGAAGTCCTTCCTCGGCACACCTGAGCTCCTCACCACATACAAGGCTTTCATCCGCAGCTCAATGGAATACTGTTCTCCCCTATGGGCCGGTGCTCCTGCCTCACACCTAGCTCGGCTTCACGCTGTTGAAACCAAAGCTTTCAGAATTATTGGAATCTCCCACGATAAAGCTATCTCTGAGGGCCTTTCACTCACTCACCGCAGGCAGGTAGGTGGTCTTTCTGTCTTCTACCGACTCCTCTCCGGCCTTGCACCCCCAGCTCTCTCTGTGCTCTGTCCCCCAAATATTCCTACAGGTCGCACAAGATCTGCCAGCAACCCTCTGATGGTTAAACTGCCGAAATCTCGGCTCTCTGCTCACCTTCACTCTTTCATTCCTCTTTTCTCCCGCCTCTGGAACAAACTCCCTCACTCCCTTCAATCCCACTCCTCCCTCCAGGTCTTTAAAACAGCTGTTCACCACCATCTCTTATCTTCCCCCATCCAAAACCTTGATCTTTTCTACCCCCGCTAATTCACCCCAGATCCACCTTGTTTGAAATTCCAACTTCTTTCCTGGAAGTCCTGGCAGTGTCCATATGTTTTATACCTCTCCCACCGCCCCCTTCCCATGCCCCCCCCCAAAGCCCTCGCCCTCTCTCAGATCTCTCGATGTCTCCATGTCTCTCGGTCCCTGCTCTCAAATGTTGTGTTTGTGTCCTTCCCCCTCTCTCCCCATCTTGTCTACCGCTCCCGATGTTATATGTTTTATGTGTCGGTTTGTCTTTCTGTGTGATTAATGTTCGCTCTTTCACGAGCCTCGATCTTGTATACAAAAAAAACAAACAAAAAAAAAACCCTGTCCACAACGTTTTGAAATATCATGCTACATACTATTTTTGGCCTTTTCACTCCATGGTGAAGAATCACTTAGAAAAAATGCTCGTATCCACATCCATATTCGGATCTTCACCAACATCGAATCATTTTGTCCTTCGCAAACACCAAACCTGTCCACCAAGTTTTGTCCAAATCCGTGCATAACCTTTTGAGATATCCTGCTCACAGACAGACAGAAAAACAGACGGGGGCAAAAATATAACCTCTGTCCACCTTTGGTGGCAGAGGCAGGAATGTATAAGGACAGAGGGGAGGTCAAATTAAGCACTTGGACTAAGTATTGAAGCATGAGGATTGTACAAATATTTCACATTACAAAATTCTCTCATAGCTGCCTCTGGTGTTGAATTAACATTCATTGTTTTATTTACCTTTTGGTGGCCCACCCTGTATATATCTATTTGGATGTGTGGGTAAATTTACTCATCTATTGATCAAAACTTGTGTCCAGCTCGGTTGTAGATAAAACCAAGCTTAAAAGTAATAGAAACATGCAAAATGGATTTTAATTCGACACACTGTAGGCAGATGGGGGTGAGAACAAGTCTACCGTGCTCATGCCATGCGACCACAAGTCTGCCATCTCAAGGCTGTCTTTCTTTGATGTTAGGCAGCTTGGCGGAGGCTTATGGAGGGAGAACTGCATGTTTACAGCTAATATCTGGGAAATTCGGCCATTGAGGAATGTTGTTGTCTCAGTAACCAACCGGGGTCTCCTTTGGCTGGATCACGGGGGCCCAACTTTATGATGTCAATGTTGATATCTCCTCAAGGCTCCCCTTCCTCCTTCTCCACCCTCCTCCTTCTCCACCCTCCTCCTCCCCCCAACCTCCTGCCTCGGCAACTTCAAACTCCGCTGAACACTATATAAATGCTTTTTGTACAAGGACTCAGGGAGAAATATATGCTGGTGACTCGTGGTCCTGTATTTGTTCATTGTTTCTGAGTACTTCTGCTGTAATTAAAGTCATACCATGCTTTCTCCCTCTTCTGAGAGTAATAAATGCCTTGGATTAAACCACGACAAATGGAGGGCAATTAATTTACTCTTCCACAGATGTGAAATGATGTGTATATATATATATATATGTATGTGTGTATGTGTGTATATATATATATATATATATATATATATATATATATATATATATATGTATGTGTGTATATGTATATATATATATATATATATAATGGTATCTGTAATCTGGTTCTCCAACCTAATGAGCGGACAACATGACGTCATCGCCATGCACGTCCGCCTTGCCTGCAAAGTTCCAGAGGAACCATCTAGCAGTGCGTCATTACGGATTATAAATACAGATACTGTCACACTGATTATAAACTGATTAATCAGAATCACTGATTATAAATACAGCAGCAGCTGTATGGGACACCTTGCTGGCGGTTCTCCACTGATGATATGAAGGTCGCATAGTGACTGATATATATATATATATATATGAATATATATATACATACAGTCACCTGAAAAAGTAAGTACACCCCATGTAAAGTTATGACTTTTTCAACACATTTCAACATGCAGCTATTTGATCTTCATTTCAACAATATTGATGGATAAAGGTGATATAATATAACAAATATCATGAAACATTTACATTTTGTAGTCCATTGTATAATTTAAATTAACATAAATGCAAATTTCGCATGTGGAAAAAGTAAGTACGCCCCTACATTTATCACTACTTCAAATACCTAAAATTAGAATCAGGTGCACCAGCTCAGGTGCAAATGATTAGAACATCGTTAGAGAGGATCTTGGAGGAACCTGTCTTATTTAAACCTCAGACATTTAGTTTCGTTTGCTCTTTGCTGTTGAAGTGTGCAGCGTCACCATGACTAGATCAAAAGAGCTCTCTGAGGCCTTCAGAAAGAAGGTTATAGATGCCTACGAGTCTGGGAAGGGATTTAAAAAGATCTCTAAACAATTTGAAATCAATCATTCGACTGTCTGGAAGATCTTCTGCAAGTGGAGAAGATGCCAAACAACTGCCAACTTGTTCAGGCCAGGCCGCCCCAGCAAGTTCAGCCCAAGATCAGACCGCAAGATGCTGAAAGAAGTCTCTAAGAACCCCAGAATGTCATCACGGGACCTGCAGGTAGCTCTTGCCACTGTTGATGTCAAAGTGCACGAGTCTACCATTAGGAAGAGGCTGCACAAATTTGATCTCCATGGGAGGTGTGCCAGGAGGAAACCTTTGCTGTCCAGAAAGAACCTCAGGGCAAGACTAAAGTTTGCCAATGAACACCTAGGCAAAGACCAGGCCTTCTGGAACAATGTGCACTGGACAGATGAGTCAAAGGTAGAGCTATTTGGCCACAGTACCAGAAGACATGTTTGGCGAAAACCAAAGACAGCATTTGACCACAATAACCTGATACCAATTGTAAAGCATGGTGGTGGAAATATTATGGTTTGGGGCAGCTTTGCTGCATCAGGGCCTGGGCAGCTCTCCATCATAGAATCCACTATGAAATCTTCATTGTACCAGAGGGTGCTTGAGGATAATGTGAGGCCATCTGTCGGAAAGTTGAAGCTCAACCGAAGGTGGACCTTGCAAGATGTCAATGATTTACATACCAGTAAATCCACTAAGGAATGGCTGAAAAGAAAGAAATGGAGGGTTCTGGAATGGCCAAGTCAAAGCCTGGATCGAAATCCCATCGAGATGTTGTGGGGGGATTTGAAACAAGCTGTGCATGCAAGAAACCCCTCAAACATCGCACAGCTGAAAGAATTCTGCATGGAGGAGTGGGCAAAAATTTCTCCCAGTCGATGTCAGAGACTGGTAGACAGTTATAAGAAACGCCTACTTGAGGTTGTTTCTTCCAAAGGGGACAATACTGTTGTGTAAAACCAATCAGGTCCACACAACTTTAGTCCAACGGTTTGGTTTAATTGCATTTAGATCATCACATCATCCTGTAAAGTAGAAAATACAATAAGTATACGATGTGACATCTCATGGGTCCATTCATATCATTCAATGCAAGCAAGCTGGATAATCTATGCAGGCGTACCGTTAGCGAGTCTACCAGATGTAACATGTCACAGGAGAAGTCTCGGAGCACCGTTCGCAGCAGCGGGTCTTATAGTCACGCCCCTAGCGGTGTCAACGAGCAGCGAGCATCACCCCGGGTTCAGTACGAATACGATTTCACTACATTCTCCCCCCCGTCAGAATTATACGGCAGCGCGGCTAAAGCGAGTGAGCGTCAGCACGAATAGGGTGCGGAACATCAGTCGACCCAACCGTATCGGGCCGGGCGGCGAATTTCTCTGCCAGCACGCGTCCGAAATTCCCCGGGTACGGCATCACGTATCCCTGTGTCCCCGGCGTCAGAGGCGCCAACAGGGTCGGGTGACGAAGGGGGTAACTCCAAGTCGTCGGGCCCAGGTAGTCTCGGCGAGGGGAGGGTCGGTAGACTGTCGGCGATGGGAGCGTCGGGAGAGGCCATAGTCTCATAGATGGGTTCGACCGGTTCGTCCGATTCCCTACTTAGGTCGTCGACCCCGCAAGGGGCAAGGTGACGGACGGAGACAGTAGTCTCACGGCCATCAGTCGTCATCACACGAGCATGCTCAGGATTAGCCTGGAGAATCTGCACTTTGTCCACTAGGGGGTCGTACTTGCTCACGCGAACCGCCCGTTTAAGCTAGGCCGGCCCGGGCCCAGCGAGCCAACTGGGCAAAGACCGTATACACCCCGAGCTCCTGGGGTGGTGGAAAAGTCGCTCGTGGGGAGTTTGGTTGGTTGCCGTACTCAGGAGAGCCCTGATCGAGTTCAACGCCGCAGGTAGCGACCAAGCCCATTTATCGAGGCCCCGGCCGAGGGTCCGGAGGTGGAGCATGACGGCCCTCCAGATAATCCCGTTGAAGCGTTCGATCTGCCCATTAGCCTGGGGTCGGTACGGCGTGGTGTAACTAGACGCAATGTTATTTTGGAGCAGATAGCCGTGCACCTCCTGAGACAAGAAGACCGCACCCCGGTCGGTATGGACATAGGCCGGGTAACCGAACATTGAGAACAAGTTCTGTAAGCATCGCATCACCGTGGCAGCAGTCATGTCCGCGCACGTATAAGCAAAGGGGAATCGTGAGTACTCATCTACGATAGTGAGCAGATAGCGAGAGCCGCTCGACACCGGCAATGGGCCCTTGAAATCCATCGCCAAGAGTTCCCACGGGCGTGTAGCCTTCACCAGAGTCCCCATGGGAGGGTTATAGAAACGCGGTTTGATTTCCGCGCAGATAGCGCAGTCGCAACAGATACGGCGGATATCGTCAATCGAGTATGGGAGATTCCCACTCCGCACAAAATGAGCGAAACGCGTTACGCCGGGATGGCCCGCAGTGGCATGCAGCACCCGTAGGCCCTCCAAAGAGGTGATACCGGCACATGTAGCTGGCCGTGATAAGGCATCGGCGGCCTGGTTATCCTTGCCCGGGCGATATTTGATGGTGTAACAGAAGTCGGCGAGTTCGATACGCCAGCGAGTGATTTTCTCGTTCTTAATGCGCTGGGCGTGTAAGGTGTCGTACATGAACGCAACGCTTTGCTGGTCCGTGATGATTTGGAAGCTCCGCCCGAGTAAGTACGGGCGCCATCGCCGAATAGACTCGACGATCGCATACGCTTCCTTTTCAACGGACGAGTGTCTCCGCTCAGCGGTGGTAAGAGTCCGAGAACAGAAAGCCACGGGACGCTCCCCTTGGGAGAGGGTGGCCGCGATGGCCTGGTCCGAGGCATCACTTTCGAGGACGAACGAGCCGCTCTCGTCGATTGTCGCCACGGCGGCTCGGGCGATGTCGGCCTTAAGGCCGCCAAAGGCCGTCAATGCGGCCGGACTCAGGGGGAAGGTGTCGCAGGCCACAAGGGGGCGAAGTTTCGCGGAGAAACTTTGCACCCATTTGGAGTAATGGGCGAACAGCCCAAGGACGCGCTTCAGGGACGCCCGATCGCAGGGAGGGGCCATGTCGAGCAAAGGTCGCAGACGCTCCTTATCCGGAGCGACAGAGCCATGGGTCACGGTGTACCCCAGAAGATCTATCGTGCGTAGGGAGTATTGGCACTTATCCTCGTTCATGGTTAAGTGATACCGCTGCGCGACCTCAAGGAAGCGCTTCAGATTAGCATCATGGTGCCCTTGGTCATATCCACAAACCGTAAGTTAAGTTATCGAGGTAGACGAAAACATCGGTTAAGTGCTCCCGCGCAACGAGGTCATCCATGGCCCTCTGGAAACAAGCGACCCCGTTCGTTACCCCAAAAGGCAGTCGCGTAAATTGGTACAACCGCTGCCCCGACTCAAATGCGGTATAGATACGATCCGCCCTAGAGATAGGGATCTGGTGGTACGCACTACGGAGATCGAGAGTGCTATAGACCGAATACTGGGACACCTGTTGCACTAGCGCGTCCATCCCCGGAAGGGGGTAGGCATCCAGCTGTGTAAAGCGGTTAATCGTTTGGGAATAGTCGATTACCATGCGTCTGCGATGGGCCTCGCTGCGCACCACCAAGACCTGGGCGCGCCACGGCGACCTACTAGGTTCTATGATGCCGTCTTTCAAGAGCTGAGCCGTTTCGTCCGCAATAAATTGCATGTCAGCGCGAGAGTAGCGTCGGGATTTTACCGCGACAGGGGTGCAGTCGGAGGTTAGATTGGGGAACAGCGAAAGCGGCTGGACGTCCATTTGCGCTAGGGCGCACACCGCAAGCGCGTCGTCCGCCCCACAACAAGAGTGTCAGGCCCACCAAACTCAATTACCAGACGTCCATGCAGCTTAAGAAAATCGTGTCCTAACAGAATATCAGCACATAATGCGGGTAAAACCATAAGGTGTACATCAGGGAAAACCCGTCCCTTTAGCACGAGTTTCAATCGGCATTCCCCCTTCGTGCTGAGTCGAAGCCCCTGGGAAGCCATGAAGATCCGTCTCGTAGACCTCCAGATCCGCCATCCATGCCTGAGCACAAGTCGCTGGTCGATAAAACTATCCGTAGATCCTGTATCCACCAAGGCCCGAACACAATGGCCTTCGACCATGAGGGGAATAAGGGCTTGAGCCAGGCCAGACGAGGCTGCTGGGAGCGGGACTGAGCCCCCCGAATGGGTCGGACCAGCCTCGCGGGTGGATCCTACGCCAGCAGCAGTTTTGCGGTCGTGGCCGGAGTCTGTGTTGACCATGGGGAATCCATTATCGTCATCAGAGGGCTTTCCCAAGCATTCCAGTGTTTCGCGATTCAAAAACTGACAATTCTGACGGGAAAAGGCCTCCGTAGTATTTGAAATCGCCTTTTGACACTTTTGGCAGAAAAAGGCTTCCGTAGTATTCGAAATCGCCTTTTGACATTTTTGGCAGCAAAAGGCCTCCGTAGTCTTTGAAATCTCCTTTGTCGGGGCGTGGGCCGCCGTTAGCTCGTGGACGACTCGAGTAGAACGTTCCGCTGGGGCTTGGCGTGGCTTCAAAGCCCCTTGCGTGGCCCGGAGTTTGGTCAAGGACACGTCCTTTGTGCCCGATGGAGGATGAGACGATGGTGGCTGTCCGGTGACGCCCGCCAAGGACGTCTGAGCGCCCAGGGGCCCGCAGAGAGGGGCCCTCCCCTTCGAAGTCGGGTAAGGCGCCGGGTGTCGGGCTCGGCTCGCGGGCTCCGCAATGAGCCCATTCAAGGTCGCCGCGCCCGCGCGACCGCGACCGCGCGAGTCAATGAGCCGCGAGCCGCGTGCCGTTTTCCTGCACACTTTCGCGTAATGACCCTTTTGCGAGCACAAATGGCATATAGCGTCTCGTGCCGGACACACGACCCGGGCATGACGTGGCCCCCCACAGAAAAAGCATGCGGCCCCGCGTAAGGCCTTGGGTCTGGTCGTAACGGCAGCCGTCAGGGCTGGGTCTTCCTCCGGAGCATCCCGGAGTTCAGCGAGCGGATCCGCGTCCTCGGCGGTAGCACTCTCTGGCCGGGCGTGTAGTGTGGTGCCCGCCACGAGGCGCGTGCGATCATAGGTGTTCGATTGCATCCGCGCTTCGGTGTATACTGTCCCTTGCTCGAGTGCCGTAGCGAAGGTCAGGTCGGTCTTCTCCAAGAGTTTGAGCCTTAGTTCCTGGGAGGAGACCCCTGCAACGAAGGCATCTAAAAGACGATCATCCTGAGCCTGCGCGGGAGTCCGTGGCTCCTTGACGCTGTCCAGCAAAAGCTGCCGGAGCTTTTGGGCGTAGTGGTCCATCGCCTCGTTGGGTTGCTGACGTCGCGTTTGCAGCAAATATCGTGCATACACCGGGCTTTTTTCCTTTATGTACAGCCGTTTGAGCTCCGCGATGGAAAGGTCATACGTCGCGCATTGAGCGATAGCGTTGTATACCCAGTAGTCGATTTTTGAATGGAGAGTTGCTAGCTTCGCGGCAGCCGTCGGAGCGGTCTGAGGCTCATCAAAAAGATTCTCCAATTGTCTGAGCCAGTGCTTCAGCTGCAAGCCTCCATCCGGGGCTTGCGGGTCGGCACTGAATACGGACACCGTCAGCGTCTTGTTGCCAGCCATGTCTGTAGATCTTAAATGCAATTAAGTGTTGTGTAAAACCAATCAGGTCCACACAACTTTAGTCCAACGGTTTGGTTTAATTGCATTTAGATCATCACATCATCCTGTAAAGTAGAAAATACAATAAGTATACGATGTGACATCTCATGGGTCCATTCATATCATTCAATGCAAGCAAGCTGGATAATCTATGCAGGCGTACCGTTAGCGAGTCTACCAGATGTAACATGTCACAGGAGAAGTCTCGGAGCACCGTTCGCAGCAGCGGGTCTTATAGTCACGCCCCTAGCGGTGTCAACGAGCAGCGAGCATCACCCCGGGTTCAGTACGAATACGATTTCACTACAAATACCACCTATTAGAGCCAAGGGTGTACTTACTTTTTCCACATGCGAAATTTGCATTTATGTTTATTTAAATTATACAATGGGCTACAAAATGTAAATGTTTCATGATATTTGTTATATTATATCACCTTTCTCTATCAATATTGTTGAAATGAAGATCAAATAGCTGTATGTTGAAATATGTTGAAAAAGTCAAAACTTTACATGGGGTGTGCTTACTTTTTCACATGACTGTATATATATATATATATATATATTGTTACAGACGCGGCTTTTAGATGTTATATGGACCGAGCGGTGGTGTATTTAACCGCGTCCGAACAGTTACTCCCCGATTAAAACCCGATTTCACCCGACGTTGACCAGATCGCCCCACGGATATTCAATCGGGAAATCTCTAAAGCGATCGCAAGAGAATGAAAAAGAAGAAGAAGAATACGGAGGAAGAACAGATTTATTATACACACACAAGCAATATTTTAGAGCGACCAATATTATTTACAGCAATAGATGGAAAAGAGCAGTCACACAGTGCATTGTTAACTTATTCTATTTCATTTACTTAATCCCCAAGACAAACGAGTAGGACAGGACGTTCACACTCACACGGTGGATATTGCAGGAAGGAATAGCTGAGGTGGACGCGTGGAGGAAGGCAAGGTCGGAGGCCGCAGCACCCCTCGCGGTTTTGGCGGGAAAACCTCCGTCGCGTATCCGCGGCCGTCACGCGCTGGCTCGGCACACCTGCTCCTCTTCCTGGGGTGGAGCCGTCTCCCTCCGTTCAGCGCGTCTCTCCAACGACAGGGGGGTATTGCAGGCAGGCAGGTAGGTAGGTAGGTAGGGCTTGCGGTGGATTGCGCTCCTCTTCCAGGTCATCCCCCAGCGTATCTCTCAAGGCCTCTCTCCAGTCATCTCTCATCTGGACTCGTAAAGCAGTCCCCTGCAGTCGCTTTTATCACCTCCGGCGGAATTAAGCCGCCGGCTCCGAGGGCACGCCTACCGGGTCACTCACCGCGGTGTTGATTGGCTGTTAGGGCCCGTTCACTCCTGCCCTCTTCTGACGAGGTGGAGCCACGCCTTTCTTCTCCAACCTTACCTCGTGGCCAATGGTGGTTTGAAGAAAACCAGCCAAAATGCGGAAGGCAATTGGAAGGGAGGTTTTGGGGAAATTGGAAGGGCCTACGCTTATTTTGTTTGATACAATGCAAAGTCAATCTAGTGGAAAACACATACTTAGCCTACATGGAATAAGGAAATACACTATTTAAAAGATATATCGTGACCTGCGTGTATGTTCTATGAAATTAATTAGGAGGACGGCTGCGACCATTATTTACATTACCAGGATGTTACCATACCAAAACCATACTCTTCACATCCGTTACCCTTCCTCCAAAATTGTTACACTCCTCAAAACCCGTTACACTTCTCAAAACCCGTTACACTTCTCAAAACCCGTTACACTTCTCAAAATCGTTACACTGCACCCTCCTTTCTTCAGGCACGTCCTCGGGCCTACTAGACTTAACTGAGTGTGACATGTAGGTGTAATTCCCTCTACAATTAACCTGACCCTGAGTGTGACAATTTTAAAACACAAATAAGTATGTCCCCCTATTGCATTGCATCCTGTCTAACAGACTCAAGCCCACAGCTAACCGAATTACGGGATTATTCTCAAACTATACATTTACGGTGGGGAGCATTATTTACAATGACGTGATTTCTTATTTACAACGCAACCCAGGACCTGTGTTTTTCTCTTTTTTTTTTTTTTTTCTTTTTAGGGAACAAGAAAAAGAAATTCCTGTTGGGAGGGAGGAGACAGCACGCATTGCATCGATGCACCAGTACCAATACCACCAAAGCACCCAAAAGCACCCAAACACCACAAAGCACCCAAAAACACCATCCGGTGCGGTTACCATGGTTCATAATAAACACAACAAAACAACTGGTGGTGGTCTTCTCTTTCTCTGCTGGGCCGATGTTCTTCCCGACGTCTTCAGGCTTCATGCGGCCTATTTGGACATAATAAAAAGCACAACTTGTGTCCATTTTTATTTAGGGCCTCAGGGGCCAACTAAGGGTGGTCCACCTCCTTGGCATAGGTGCCACCTTACCGAGGTCCGCAAGCAAGATTCCCTGGCCACTATGGCCGGTTTCCAACAGAGGTGCCCTGCCCCAGAACCTGGGGTCCATCAAGTGGTACTTGGCCGCAGAACAGCGGTCCATAAAGTGGTACATCAACGCAATGCATGCTGGTTCTGGGAATCTCGGGCGCACAATGGCCACCTCACGCACGCTCCCATCGGCACCCAATGGCGCACAGGTCATGTGGGAGACAAAAGAAAGACAATTGAGCGAGGGGTAAGGTCACAAGGGTACACGTCAATAAGGCAATGCAAGGTGAAATGCGTACGGAGGCCGAAGTGAGAAAGCTCGTCCCTACCGTACGTCACCCCCCTGTCACCTACCCTACCCTTGTTCCCACCCCATATGTACAAAAATCTACACATTTACAAATTCGTCACTACTGTCACGTCTTCCCCATATTTCCCTTATACCAAATTCGTCTCCACAATCCCGTTACTTCAAAATTTGCCATCACCAATTCATCATCAATCCTCATAAGGAGGGAGAGATGGAATTACGCACAATGTCACACCCACGTCATGATGCGTCTCACAATCCAAACATTTGCATCATAAAAAATAATCAAAACATGGCATGGTGTGGAGTACCTGTCACCTCAGGTGAGTGGATGCAGATGGTGTGAGGAGATCCTTCATCCTAACTATCCTCTAAATGATTTTAACACACTTTACACTACCCGGGGTCTTTCCCTGCCAATTCATTGGCCAACTTACACTATGGGTTCTAATAACCAATTCCCATTGGCCAAACTGTGGTGCTCCTCAATTTTTGGGGTCTCACTCCCCCGATTCATCTCCCGGTGCTCTAGCACAATTTCTGGGCTGCGACGTGTACCTCTCCCAACAGGTCTACCCACCTGCACACCTCCACCACTGTAGTTGCCACCCGAGCTTACCTAGCTCCTCACCCTAACCTATCTAACTGGGGGCAGCCCCTCTCCTGGCTCTGTCACCCCTTGGTGCCCTTTGGCACTGGGCTACCCGGGTCCGTCCTCCGGATCCTCGGGCCCCATCCACACAACTACTACCGGCTCCCAGAGCCCACCTGCGGCCTCACCTGGCCGACATCCTTACAGTGGTGGAGTGCCCAACCCAACTACACACACTAACAGGCTACACGCCCAGCCATTTCCACAACACCAACGCACCCATCCACATACCATTCTGTCACCCG
This sequence comes from Myxine glutinosa, assembly GCF_964187855.1. Classification (NCBI taxonomy): domain Eukaryota; kingdom Metazoa; phylum Chordata; class Myxini; order Myxiniformes; family Myxinidae; genus Myxine; species Myxine glutinosa. Next base: position 81,591,773 of record NC_136272.1, read on the forward strand.
CACCACAGATGCCAATATCCAACTACAATTTACCTATACCCTCTACCTACCACTTACACTACCCGCCCCGGGTATCCGTGATGGGGGTCCACTCTTCCCCCATTCACACCTTCGCACCATCCACTCCACTCCACAATTTCCACCATACTCACTCCACGACCATCCATTCCAATACTCCATACCATTTATTCCATACACCTGCCCTCCATTCACCTGTCGTTGCACACCTGTGCAATCTCACCTGGTGCCACCTGCACCCTCCTTTCTTCCTGGACCACTTGGTCATCACAATACACAATCACCATCACTCACTCATACACTGCTCCATCCACCTGTTCAGTTGCACACCTGTGCAATCACACCTGTTCAATCACTCCCACACACGGCATCATCTCAGCTAACTCCTCCCCTCTGAAACTTGCGCTTCCCAGTCGTCCCTTTAAACTATTGCGCTCCCACGTCATTATCAACCACACTAACCTACCTGCGTCCCCACTACAGGTATCAGTCACTAACTAACCTTATCGTTACCTAAGGTCATCTTCGCTAGATCCCTATCATTATCCAAGCCCTCCCTGGCTCGTTTTCACTGCCATAAACCCCATAATCTATAGCGCATTTGCCCCACTGGTGAGGGATGACAGAGTTGCCATCCCCCCCACAGCGGGGCATCTCCTACTACCATCCCCCCAGTCCTCTGACGCTACGAGCCCCCGTCGCAAGAGGTACTGGGTCCTGCCTCGGCATCTAGAGCCGAGGCGATCCATGAGGGCGCCTGCTCGCCGGCATAAGGTCTTATCCGGTCGGCATGGACGATCCGAGGGGGGGTCCGTGGCCCCATTTTGATCTTAATGACCACGTCACAGATTTGCGACAGGACGACTCCTGGGCCTTGCCAGGGGGAGGTGAGTTTTGGGCACCTTCCCTTCCGCCTCCGGGGATTAAAGAACCAAATCTTCATCCCCGGAGCGTATTGACTCCCCTGGCTCCGGTCGTCGTACCTGCGCTTCATCTTGGCCCCCGCCAGATGGAGCTGGCGGCGGGCGAAGGCATGGACCCGCTCCATGCCTTCCTCCAGGTGACGTGCGTACCCCTCCCTCGGCGGTGTATCCGTGGTGTCTGGCACGGGACCGCATAGCAAGTCGGCGGGAGCCCGTAACTCCCGCCCATACATAAGCAACGCTGGACTGCATGCGGTGGCCCCGTGCTGGCTAGTTCGGTAGGCCATCAACAGGTACGGGAGATGTTCGTCCCAGTCATCCTGACGGGTGGTGGTGAACAATGCCAGTTGTTGGATCAATGTTCGATTGAACCTTTCCACCATCCCGTCAGATTGTGGCCGCAAGGGCGTGGTCCTGGTTTTCCGAATTGACAGGAGTCTGCACACATCTTTTAGCAATTGGCTTTCAAAATTTCGACCCTGATCGGTGTGCAGCTCCTGTGGAATCCCGTGCCGACATACAAATCCTTCTACGAAGGCCTGTGCTACCACCCCTGCTTCTTGGTTGGGGAGGGCATAGGCCTCCGGCCACTTGGTGAAATAGTCCATTACAACGAGGATATACTTATTACCTTGGCGGGTGCGGGGCAGCGGTCCTAGAATATCCATAGCCACCCGCTCAAGGGGGGCCCCCACCTGATGTAATTGAAGGGGGGCCCTCATCCTCCGTGCTGGTCCCTTTTTGGCAGAACAGGCGTCGCATCTCCGACACCAGTCCTGTATGTCACGCCCCATATTCACCCAATAGAACCTCCGGCGGACCCGAGATATTGTCTTTGTCCTGCCCAAATGGCCGCCGGAGCGGGTACCATGCACCTGTTGCAATATGACGTTCTTGAATTTGTCAGGGACTATCACCAGCCAGGAAGTTCTATCAGAGGGAACCTCCACCCACTTGCGATATAAGATGTTGCCTTTCAACTCCAGGGTCTGCCACTGAGCCCAATATGCCTTTGTTTGCGCCCCGAGGGGGGTGACCTCTTCCCCCTTTGGCCTTTGCCCCAATTTGACCCATTGGAACACCGGCCCCAGAACAGGATCCTCCTGCTGGGCCGTGCTCCAAGCCAACTCTCCAAATTCCTCGTCCGCGGTTAGTGGCAAAATTGGCCCTCTCACCCGGGTTGCCCGGACGACGAGAATCGGGGCGGAATCGCCCAATTGTTCCCTCTCCTCGTGTCTCGCACAAAATTTACAGTTTTCCCCCAGACAAGGACGCCGAGAGAGTGCGTCCGCATTACCATGGGCCTTCCCGGCCCTATGGGCCACATCAAAATCGTACTGCTGCAACTTTTCCAACCACCTTGCAATTTGGCCCTCCGGTTCCTTGAACCGAAGGAGCCATTGCAAGGAGGAATGGTCAGTTCTAACCAAAAATTTCCGCCCGTACAGGTACGGGTGGAAATGGTTCATGGCAGCCAGCATGGCCAATAACTCTTTGCGAGTGACGCAATAATTTCGCTCGGGCCTACTTAAGGCCCGACTATAGTAACCAATCACTCTCTCCACGCCCTCCTGTGTCTGGGACAAAACTGCGCCCAATCCTTCCTGGCTCGCATCCGTGTCCAGGGTAAATGCCCCGTTACTAGTGGGGTAAGCTAGAAGGGGTGCGGATGTTAGACACCCCTTCAATTTCTGGAAGGCCTCGTGGCACTCCGGTGTCCAATTAAATCGCGTCCCCTTCTCCGTAAGCCGGTGGAGGGGACGGGCCAACTCCGCAAATTTCGCCACAAAGCGCCGGTAGTAGGAGCAGAGTCCCAAAAATCCCCGCACCTCTTTGATGGTACATGGTGCGGGCCACTCCTCTACCGCTTTAATTTTGTCTGGGTCCGTTTTTACCCCCTCGCGGCCGATCACGTGACCTAGATAGGCCACCTCTCTTGCAAACAAAGTGCACTTACTCGGGTTCAGCTTCAACCCTGCCTGTCCGAGGCACCCGAACACCTGGTCCAAATTCGCTACTGCCTGGGGGAACGTTTGGGCATGTACCAGGACGTCATCCAGGTACACCAGGCATGATTGCCATGGCATGCCGCCTAGTACATGCTCCATCAATCTTTCAAAGGTGGCGGGGGCGTTACACAAACCAAACGGCATCACAGTAAACTGGTACAGTCCCTTACCTGTGGAAAATGCCGTTTTCTCCTTCCCTGCCCTATCCATCTCCACCTGCCAATACCCACTCTTGAGGTCCAAAGTTGTGAACCAATTTGAGCCCGCAACGGCATCGAGGGTGTCATCAATCCTTGGCAGGGGATATGAGTCCTTGAGTGTCACGTTGTTTAGCTGGCGATAGTCCACGCAGAACCGCGTGGTCCCATCCTTCTTTTTGACCAGCACAACAGGTGACATCCAAGGACTTCCCGAGGGCTCGATCACGCCTGCGTCGAGCATTTTTTCAACCTGCTCGTCAGCTTCCGCCCTCTTGCTCCAAGGGAGCCGTCGGGCGGCCTGACGAATAGGCCGGGCCTCACCGGTGTGGATCTGATGTTTCACCAGGCCCGTACGTCCAATATCCTCGGTGGACAGGGAGAAGAGGTCCAAATGGGACCCAACCAGTTTGTGTAAGGCCTCCCTCTGGGTACCTCCCAACTCTATGCTACTACGATTTACCATCTCGCAAATGGAATCGGGCCAATTCCTAGAACTTATTGAAGGCTCCCCCTGGGGCCGGCTCGGCTGGACGTTCTCGCCCCTCACTGACGCGACTTCTCTAACTGGGGTGCAGCCAGCTACCTTCGTGCCCCTCACTATAGTGCGTGGTTCTGTGCTAATATTAATTACTCGGACGGCCACCACCGGCCCGTCCGTTTTTACAAGGGTACGGCCCACGATTAAACCAGGTATGGATAGCGCTGCCACCGGTTCGACCAGGCCGCAGGACTCCTGCCATGTCGGGCGAGCTGACCATCGGGCCGGCACTACGGCCTCGGCCCCCGGAGGGATGGTCACGGCCTCAGGAGCCTCCAGCTCCACCCTCTCGGCCGTGCTCACCCCCTCCAATGGTAGCTCTTCCACTCCCCATCGCAGGATCCCCCGACTCAAGTCGATTTTACAACCGCTGGCAGTCAACAAATCCAACCCTATTAAGCATGGGTCGCACACCTCCGCCACCCAAACCTCTATCTCTTGCTTTACCGATCCCAACTTGAGGGTCACAAAACCACGCCCTATGATCGGAGCCGTTGCCCCGGTAGCCAACTGCAAACTATGATTTTCCAGACGCTGGATTTTACCCCAGCCGTCTGCACTCGAATTAAGGACCACGGGGCTGATGATCGTGGCGCTGGCTCCCGTGTCCACCACGGCGTCTACCCCCACGCCGGCAATTTTGCACCGAATTGTCAAACTACCCGTCCCAATTTGGCCACAATGAATGACCTGTCGCGTCAACGAGGGCTTCTCTCCATCCCCTACTGCCGAACACCGCCCTGCATGCCCGGCACGTTCTAGTTTCCCGGGCCCTGGCGGGGGGGTGTCTGTGGTCGGCTAGGCCGATCGATACTGGGCGGAGTTGAGGGCATCGGTTGGCGGGAAACGTCCCGGCGCGGAGCTCGACACTCCCACGCACGGTGACCCATCCGAGCACAGTTATAGCACCTCACCTGGTAAGGTGCTTGCCTCCGGTATTCCAAATTCCCCCCCCTGTATGTCCGAATTGGGGTACTCTGTCGGGGACTACCGGGTGCCACCGCTGGGGCCGCCTGCCATGGTCCAGGTCCCGCCAGGCGCCGATCCACTAACCTCTGGACCATGCTTTCCAGATCAGGGCCCCCGTCGGGGGCGGGCCCCCTTGGGGGGCCGCCCCCCATCACGGGCCCCATCTGACGCACCGCCACTGCATGGCGCTCGCCTCCCCGGGCCAGGGGCCTCGCTGCTTCCCAACGGGCTGCAGCGTCGGCCGCCTGACTCATGGTCTGCGGGCGCCACATGGCGAGCTGTTGTCGGAGCTCCAGATCCGGAAGGGCCTGAATAAAATGATCCAGCGCCAGGCTTTCCTGGGAACTCGCTGCCATGTCTGCGTGTGCAATCCCTACTGCGCGGCGAATATCGTGAGCAAGTTCCCCGATGGTCTCCTGGGGCTTGCGTTTACGCTGCGCAAGTTGAGCTTTAACAAGCTCGCTTTGCTGCTCGATACCGAAACGGTTAATTAAAGCCGCACGGAGAGCTGGCAGGGTGAGAGCACCCGGTGGTAAAGCTGTCAGCACCTCCGCCGCCGCACCGCGCAGTGCCCCCACCAGGTGTACTCCACCTTCGTCCGGATTCCAACCGTTGCCTTTACACACATACTCAAACTGCGCCAGGTACGCCCTCAAATCACTCTTGCCGTCATACGGCGCGAGTGGGACCTTGTGGGCGCCCGAAGGTCGGACCCCGCGCGTCACTCCTTGCGGGATCAACGCGGGACCAAACCGCTCGGGCTCCCACAGTACGCTATTCCCGGGGGGCTCCCGCGCATCCCCCGTCCCTCCAAACACTACCCCTCCCGGTGTCGATGCCTGGGTCGCCCCTCCGCAACCCGCTACCCATGCCATACCCCCACAGCCTTGCTCACCAGCACCCCCCTCACTTCCCATAGCCAAACCTCCTTGCACACCTCTTCTGTCCATACACTCCGGACCAGTCATACATCTTACCATTGGTCCCTCACGAACACCCGGGTCTACACCACCCCCCAAGCCGACTGAATCTCCCCTCACATCATGTACATTGCCACTCACCTCCGTACCTCGTCGCACCTCCTCTGCCACCTGCAAACTTTTTATTTGGTTAGTGAGCACCGCATCATGATTTGAACACAGACCTTGTACATATTCCATGACTTCCTCCTTTATCTCCCTCTTAGCTTCCCTCCGTCTCTTCTTAATTTCACTCACCCCTTCTTCCACCTCCTCTAATTTTTCCTTTACCTCTTTCAGCTCCCGGTGCGCCCCCTCGATTTCTTCCTCCATTGCTACTTTAACCGTTTCTATGTGCGTCCTTACCTCCCGGTCCTTCGTCTCCATTACTTCTGTCACCTCTTCCAACCTCTTCGTCAATCCCTCATGTACCATTTGACATTCCTTTTGTGTCGCTATTAATTCATTTTTAATGTCCTTTTGTGTTGCTTTTAAACCCCCGATGATTGCAGTGTTCTTTTCCACTTGGTCCGCTAGTTCTTTTTGTCCCACCGTCAGCTGTTCTACTCCTTTCGTCAGGTCTTCTATTCCCCCCTGTAACTTTACCGTATTATTTCTCACCTCTTTCTCGATACGCTTTTCGCCTCGCTTTACCTCCTCGCGTAGCCCCGAGACCTCCTCACTCACCCCTCGTCGTATTTCCTCCATCTGGTTCCCCATCTGTTCGATTTCCCGGGCGGATTGTTCCCCCATTTCCCGCAATTTGTCCTCCATCCTATTTTCTAACCCCATTAACCCATTTTTCACCCCCTCTAACTGATTCTCTTGAGCGGCCATTCTGTTTTCTACCCCCATTAACCCATTTTTCACCCCTTCTATCCCATTGTCTAATCCCTCAAATTTCTTGTCTAACTCCTTAAAATTATTGTCTAACCCCTCACCGGTACCCCTCGCTTCGTCCCTCATTACCCCCATTTGGTTTCCCATTACCCCCATTTGCCCCATAATTCTGCTTTCCATTTGTTCCATACTGTCGTTTTTTTTCTGCATTTCCACCATGAATTGGGTCATGAAGGCTTGCATTTGGGTCGCGCTCATTGGTTCCGCGACCGTGGCCTCCTCAACCACGTGCGCGAGGGCGCCATTTTGTGCGTCTGAAACCTCCGCAACCACATTGCCATTTTTCTCCTCCTCCCTTTCCTCCACATACATTTCCCCGAGGTCCTGGGTCGATTCCACCCTGTCTATCTCTCCCACCGACATCCGATCGCCTTGATTGTCCATGGCGCGATCTCAAAATTCGGGTTTTGCTTTATAAAACAAAATAAATTTCGGCAGCTCGTAATTTTGACCAAAAATTTTTTTTTCTAGATGTTTTTAAAAATTTGGTTCGGGACCCGAATCCCACTCCTGACACCAATTGTTACAGACGCGGCTTTTAGATGTTATATGGACCGAGCGGTGGTGTATTTAACCGCGTCCGAACAGTTACTCCCCGATTAAAACCCGATTTCACCCGACGTTGACCAGATCGCCCCACGGATATTCAATCGGGAAATCTCTAAAGCGATCGCAAGAGAATGAAAAAGAAGAAGAAGAATACGGAGGAAGAACAGATTTATTATACACACACAAGCAATATTTTAGAGCGACCAATATTATTTACAGCAATAGATGGAAAAGAGCAGTCACACAGTGCATTGTTAACTTATTCTATTTCATTTACTTAATCCCCAAGACAAACGAGTAGGACAGGACGTTCACACTCACACGGTGGATATTGCAGGAAGGAATAGCTGAGGTGGACGCGTGGAGGAAGGCAAGGTCGGAGGCCGCAGCACCCCTCGCGGTTTTGGCGGGAAAACCTCCGTCGCGTATCCGCGGCCGTCACGCGCTGGCTCGGCACACCTGCTCCTCTTCCTGGGGTGGAGCCGTCTCCCTCCGTTCAGCGCGTCTCTCCAACGACAGGGGGGTATTGCAGGCAGGCAGGTAGGTAGGTAGGTAGGGCTTGCGGTGGATTGCGCTCCTCTTCCAGGTCATCCCCCAGCGTATCTCTCAAGGCCTCTCTCCAGTCATCTCTCATCTGGACTCGTAAAGCAGTCCCCTGCAGTCGCTTTTATCACCTCCGGCGGAATTAAGCCGCCGGCTCCGAGGGCACGCCTACCGGGTCACTCACCGCGGTGTTGATTGGCTGTTAGGGCCCGTTCACTCCTGCCCTCTTCTGACGAGGTGGAGCCACGCCTTTCTTCTCCAACCTTACCTCGTGGCCAATGGTGGTTTGAAGAAAACCAGCCAAAATGCGGAAGGCAATTGGAAGGGAGGTTTTGGGGAAATTGGAAGGGCCTACGCTTATTTTGTTTGATACAATGCAAAGTCAATCTAGTGGAAAACACATACTTAGCCTACATGGAATAAGGAAATACACTATTTAAAAGATATATCGTGACCTGCGTGTATGTTCTATGAAATTAATTAGGAGGACGGCTGCGACCATTATTTACATTACCAGGATGTTACCATACCAAAACCATACTCTTCACATCCGTTACCCTTCCTCCAAAATTGTTACACTCCTCAAAACCCGTTACACTTCTCAAAACCCGTTACACTTCTCAAAACCCGTTACACTTCTCAAAATCGTTACACTATATATATATATATATATATATATATATATATTTATTTATATATAATCAGTCATTATGTGACTTCATACCATCAGTGGAGAACTGCCAGTAAGGTGTCCCATACAGCTGCTGCTGCACCTTACTGGGAGCGATAAGCACCGCCTTCCACACGGTAACATTATCTCTGGTATCCACTCACTATATGGAGTCGACCTGGATGCGGTTGGGAGTACGGTGTGTGTGTGTGTATATATACTGGGTACCAGCAATGTCACAACAATGGTGCCTTTTAGTCCCCAGCAGGGCATTTCCCAAGGAGGAATTTCCTCCTTCCCATGGATGTCAACGAAACAATTTATTGCAAAAAGGTGGAAACCGCAAACCATAGCAATGGAGAGGGCTTGGCATTTCACTCGCCATCTAATTGATGTCTGTTTTCCATTGTGACTTTCTGGATTGTTTTTATGCTCCATTGGTGATTCAACAATAGCTGCAGTGTATTTGATGTAAAGGATTCCATGCTATTCTTTTTTTACATTTGTTGTGGGGTACTTTGAATGGGTTCTGCCTTTCAGTAGCATTTTGTGTCCACCAAAGGTTTCCAAGAAGGCACTCAGTGTCGACCATAATGTAAATATTGGCATCAAATGTAGGTCACGCCATATGGATTGGATGATTATGCCCCCGATTGTAAGTGGGGAGCCAGCCGGGTATAATCATGTTACAGATGCAGGCATGACCAGACTCGGTGGAATAATGGTTGGAGCATCTGCTCTGAGCCTGGGAGGTTGGCGATTCAAACCCTGGCTTAATCATACCAAATACTTCAAAAATGTTACTTGCTGCTTCCTTGGACTTGATGCTCAGCATTTAAGATTGATTAGAGCACAGACAAACAGCCATTGGTTGGCAACCACCATGTAGGTTTGAGTGGCCTAATGGCCTCCTGTGTTGAATTTCCTTGTAAAGGGAACATGTATTATTAATCCAAATCCTGATGACTGCTGCATTTAGCTCGATTTGAACTTGCAACCTCTGGGATGCCAGGCCAGAGTTTTCTTTTCTGTGCCACCACCTTTTTGAAGTTTGTCCCACCGATTGAAGTTTGTCCCACCGATAAATCGCACTACTTAATGCAAGTTGGTCCATCTGATGTGAATTTTGATGGAAGGCCTTTAGTCCTGCTTTCAGTGTTATTTTGGCAATCTGCTGAGAATACACATCATATGACACTTTCATCATATGATTTTACACTTCTCATGAATCTGAATTGCATTGACTCTATATGTTAAAATATCCCCGAGTGGGCTGACAATCATCTCAAGGTTGCAGTTCAGATCACTGATCACTCCGCACTTGGAGCCCCTCTGGTATCCTGGGAGGGCCCCGATGCGAAATCAAAACATCTAAAAAACGTAGACCATAAAGTAGAAGAGCTGTATCGGGTTTCAGAGCAATCGGATGATAAATAAGGGACAAGTCGGGATCCTAAGTTTCAGGAGGTAATAACCTGGGAACCCCCAATATCCAACATTGAAAAACCGAAGCCTGAGCAATTGTGCGGGCTATACAATTGTATCCATGTGTCATGTTTCAGAATTATCAGCTGGAAGATAAGGGTGGAGTCACAAAAAGTTAGCGGATGGACAGATTCATGGATGGATGGACGGACGGACGACCGGACGGACAGACATCTGGACATCACGACCCATTTTATAAGTCGATCTCTTCAAGAATCGAGATGAGATGATCTAAAATAGCTGGATTTCTCCGTCTGTTTGTCTCTTTCGACCTATTGATTGCACAGCTGGCCTGACTCCACCCACAATTGTAACCTGACAATCTCCATTTTGGTCGCTACTTTCGTAAGCTTCATCAGGCTTCATGCTTTATGCTTTATCAGGCTTTCTGCTTTCATCAGTCTGCATACCTTAGTAGGCTTCATGCCTTTGGCCTCGATCAGGCTTCATGTCTTAGGCTTTTCATCAGTCTGCATACCTTTGGTACGATCAGGTTTCATGTCTTAGGCTCCAGGCCTCTGGTGTACATTTGAAGACTGGACAACGTGTCTTCTATCATGAAATAAATGTACGTTTTGATCACAACCCTTGCAGAGGAACTTAGATAATACCTGTATTTTGGAAGCGACTGAGGCAGTGATATACTGTACACCGCCAAAAGAAAACTTTCGTACAAACAAGAGGACTTCTGAGTTTACGTACATTTAAATATTGAGCAATGTGTAGTCTCTCATGAAAGGCGTGTTTTGATGACAAACCATACAAAAACCACCTTTTAGAGGCCATTTTTCCCCGCAAGCGGGGGTTGGCCTTTTTCGGGGACCGTGGTTGTTGTTGTTTTTTGGTCCCCTTTTTGAAGCAATGTTTTACGGCCGGATGCCCTTCCTGCCGCCAACCCTTTTTGTCGCTACCATACAGAGGAACGAAAATAGTCATGATTAATATTTGAATCCTATATTTGCACACTATTCAGCCTTGAAAACTAGGGTAAAAAACAAGTTTCTTTATTAAAAACAGTACAGTACTGTTTTTTACAGTACTGTACTGAAGCACAGTACTGTTTTTAATAAAGAAACATTTGGTTTTTACCCTCGTTTTCAAGGCTGAATCGTGCGCAAATATGGGATTTAGATACAAACTGTATTTCACTTCTGCATGGGCATGTAATTCACGTTGCTGTTGTATTGGGAAGAAATTGCCCAACTAGTTCCAAGGAGCTCCATACTGTCAAGCTCATCACATGTCTTACCAGGTCTGAGTGATTTCATGGCAAAGCACTTGCACGTGCTATAAATTCGGCCAACTTCACAGCGACAGGGCCATTTGACTGCCATACCAGTTTCCTCACTTATTGGTTAATGATGTGTGACAGTGCTGAATATATCACAAAACGTCAAATCACAATTAAGCATCGCACGACACACACTACGCTGGGAGCTTGATTGCCTCCCACATTACAAATCATAAATTGCAGGTGAGAAATGGGATTTTTAATGTAATGTTGATTTAAAAAATGCTTCGGCTTTGCAAAAATGTCCTGAGCATACCCATGTGATCTTTTAGATTCGTATTATATTCTTAAATCTCGTAAGTTATGCCTTGAAGGTCCATGTCTACCTACAATTTCAGCCTATTTTCCTAATTAACAATAATAAAGGAGGCTCGTACTCTTGACGTAAGTTTGGGGCATTCATGACAAGTGGAGAAATGCTTCAAGACTTCAACCTTGCAATCCTGGAAGGTCACCACATTGTCCCAGATTTACCTGAATCCCTCACAATAATTCTTCTACACCCCTTCCATTCTCTTTTCCCTTTAAATGGTATGAATGGAAACCCTTATTGTATCTCATTAATCTTTGTTGAACCCCTAATTTTTTTTCGTGAAGCAGGCCTGTGCTTCTTCATTTTTCTTTTTTAGTCATCATTGCTATGCTTATCTTTTTGTATTCTTACACTAATCAATAATTTTATGCTTCCGTTGACGAAGTCGCTGGAGGCATTATGTTTACAGGTTGTCCGTCCGGCTGTCCGTCCGTCCATCCGTCCGTGATAGGTTTTCGTTACCGCGATAACTTGAGAATGGCTGAAGGGATCTTAGTCAAACTTGGTGTAGGTGTGTATAATGAGGTAAATATGAACTGATTAGATTTTGGGGTCACGAGGTCAAAGGTCAAAGTCTGTACTATGTCTATAGCTTGAGAACGGCTGAAGTGATCTAATTCAAACTTGGTACAAGTACTACGTATGTATAATGATATAAAGATTAACTCATTAGACTTTGGGGGCAAAGGTAAAAGTCAAAATCTCTAATAGGTCTATAACTTGAGAACGGCTGAAGTGATCTAATTCAAACTTGGTACAAGTACTACGTATGTATAATGATATAAAGATTAACTCATTAGACTTTGGGGGCAAAGGTAAAAGTCAAAATCTCTAATAGGTCTATAACTTGAGAACGGCTGAAGTGATCTAATTCAAACTTGGTACAAGTATGTATAATGATATAAAGATTAACTCATTAGACTTTGGGGGCAAAGGTAAAAGTCAAAATCTCTAATAGGTCTATAACTTGAGAACGGCTGAAGTGATCTAATTCAAACTTGGTACAAGTATGTATAATGATATAAAGATTAACTCATTAGACTTTGGGGGCAAAGGTAAAAGTCAAAATCTCTAATAGGTCTATAACTTGAGAACGGTTGACGTGATCTAATTCAAACTTGGTACACTTCTGTATAATAATGTAAAGGTTAACTGATTAGGATTTGGAGTCAAGAGGTCAAAGGTCAAAGTCTGTAATAGATCTATAAGTTGAGAATGGCTGAAGGGATCTAATTCAAACTTGGTACAGATATGTATGTATATATATATGTATATATATCTGTATATATATATATATATCTATATATATATATATATATATATATATATATATATATATATATATATATATATATATATATATATATATATATATACAAGATTAACTGTAAATGATGCAAAGATTAACTGATTAGATTTTGGGGTCCTGAGGTCAAATGTCAGAGGTCATGTCAGGTAAAAATGTGATAAATTGTGAACAGCCAAAGGGATTTAAATTAAAACTTGATATAGGTATGTATAATGATGTAAACATGAACTGTTTAAATTTTGGGGTAAAGAGGTCAAAGGTCAGAGGTTATGTCAAGTAAAAATGTGATAACTTTCGAACAGCTGTATGGATTTAAAGCAATCTTAGTGCAAGTATTATAAGGATGTAATAATGTGGGCGGAGGCATATATCGGTCGAGGTGACGTCGAAGAGTATCGTTCGAGTTTTAAAATAGCATTGCTACCTAAATCGTATGGCAATCTCCGCCTGTTATTACTGCAATGCAAAATTTTAATATGTATTTCTAAAAAAAAGAATCATTAATCAGAGGCAAATCATAGTTGAAGTGTGTGATTTTATGAATCATATAATTTGCATACCCATTGTTAAATAAATCAAGTTCTACTGCAATTTTTAATGCAAATTTGCTTGATTCCTGTTTTTAAAAAAAACTACTACATTGTTGCTCACCTTTGTGGTATCTTGTCTTGTGTTCAACTAATGTCTGGATCAAACGAAACTTTGTTTGAAAATAAGAACCTCTGGTGTCTCGGTCTATTAACCTTTCAGTTGTGTGTTCAAAAATTGTTTTATCCATCCTGATTGAGCTTGTTTATGCAATTAAAAAGATAAGCAACCAAACTTTGGAACTCAACAGCGCAGAATTAAACAGCATGAATAAAATTGGGTTCACCTGTTTGGTGTTTCTTTCTGAGCCAATATATGACAGTGCGAAGACCCGTAGATTAAAATGTCAAATATTGTGTTGAATTATCCCTTGTGTTTTTCTTGTGTTGAAATATTGTGTTGAAGTCTTGTAAAAAAATTCACTGGCGTCTCCTACATATTTTCCCCTGCTTGAAATTTATGTGCGTTTATCCATGAGTGTTACAACAATGACAAAATTTCTGAAAAACTGCAAGCAAAAGTACTTTATAAAAAACAAAAAATCATACCATTTCAACATACAATCAAGTTCAGGCAAGGTGGAATAACTTGTCATGTCATTAATTATTATTTTTACTTTTTAAAGTAAAGTATATATATATATATATATATTTATTTATTTTATATTTATATAATATATGTATACAGTCACGTGAAAAAGTAAGTACACCCCATGTAAAGTTTTGACTTTTTCAACATATTTCAACATACAGCTATTTGATCTTCATTTCAACAATATTGATAGATAAAGGTGATATAACATAACAAATATCATGAAACATTTACATTTTGTAGTCCATTGTATAATTTAAATAAACATAAATGCAAATTTCACATGTGGAAAAAGTAAGTACACCCTTGGCTCTAATAGGTGGTATTGCCCCCTTTGGCAGAATCAACCTCAAGTAGGCATTTCTTATAACTGTCTACCAGTCTCTGACATCGACTGGGAGAAATTTTTGCCCACTCCTTCATTCAGAATTCTTTCAGCTGTGCGATGTTTGAGGGGTTTCTTGCATGCACAGCTCGTTTCAAATCCCCCCACAACATCTCGATGGGATTTAGATCTGGGCTTTGACTTGGCCATTCCAGAACCTTCCATTTCTTTCTTTTCAGCCATTCCTTGGTGGATTTACTGGTATGTTTAAGCTCATTGTCATGTTGCAAGGTCCACCTTCGGTTGAGCTTCAACTCTCCGACAGATGGCCTCACATTATCCTCAAGCACCCTCTAGTACAATGAGGAATTCATAGTGGATTATATGACGGTGAGCTGCCCAGGCCCTGATGCAGCAAAGCTGCCCCAAACCATAATATTTCCACCACCATGCTTTACAGTTGGTATCAGGTTCTTGTGGTCAAATGCTGTCTTTGGTTTTCTCCAAACATGTCTTCTGGTACTGTGGCCAAATAGCTCTACCTTTGACTCATCTGTCCAGAGCACATTGTTCCAGAAGTGCTGGTCTTTGACTCGGTGTTCATTGGCAAACTTTAGTCTTGCCCTGATGTTCTTTCTGGACAGCAAAGGTTTCCTCCTGGCACACCTCCCATGTAGATCAAATTTGTGCAGCCTCTTTCTAATGGTAGACTCGTGCACTTTGACATCAACAGTGGCAAGAGCTACCTGTAGGTCCCGTGATGACATTCTGGGGTTCTCAGAGACTTCTTTCAGCATCTCGCGGTCTGCTCTCGGGCTGAACTTGCTGGGGCGGCCTGGCCTGAACAAGTTGGCAGTTGTTTGGAATCTTCTCCACTTGCAGATGATCTTCCGGACAGTCGAATGATTGATTTCAAATTGTTTGGAGATCTTTTTAAATCCCTTCCCAGGCTTATAGGCATCTATAACCTTCTAACTGAAGGCCTCAGAGAGCTCATTTGATCTAGGCATGGTGACGCCGCACACTTCAACAACAAAGAGCAAACCAAACGAAATGTCTGAGGTTTAAATAAGACAGGTTCCTCCAAGATCCTCTCTAACGATGTTCTAATCATTTGCATCTGAGCTGGTGCACCTGATTCTAATTTTTGGTATTTGTAGTGATAAATGTAGGGGTGTGCTTACTTTTTCCACATGCGAAATTTGCATTTATGTTTATTTAAATTATACAATGGACTAGAAAATGTAAATGTTTCATGATATTTGTTATATTATATCACCTTTATCTGTCAATATTGTTGAAATGAAGATCAAATAGCTGTATGTTGAAATATGTTGAAAAAGTCAAAACTACATGCGGTGTACTTACTTTTTCACGTGACTGTATGTGTAGAGCTATTGCAACCAACCCGAGACCCGAGAGTAGGGCCGTTTCACTTTTCAAATATCTCTGGTGAAGGGTCGGGGCCTTTAAAGATTGAGTTCGGGCAAGGTGGAATCACTTATTACTACCCTGATCCACATGACCTGGGTCAGCACAGTGCTGAGTCCATGTGTAGAGCTATTGTAACCAACCCGAGATTAGGGCCGTTTCACTTTTCAAATATCTCTGGTGAGGGGTCGGGGCCTTTAAAGATGGAGTTTCGGGCAAGGTGGAATCACTTATTACTACCCTGATCCACATGACCTGGGTCAGCACAGTGCTGAGTCCATGTGTAGAGCTATTGTAACCAACCCGAGATTTGGGCCGTTTCACTTTTCAAATATCTCTGGTGAAGGGTTGGGGCCTTTAAAGATGGAGTTCGGGCAAGGTGGAATAACTTGTCATGTCATTAATTTTTTTTTAAACTTTTTAAAGTAAAGGATAGACACTTAAATGTCATTTTTAACACCTTATAAGAACTGTGCACGTTTATTGTCATGCTCGCACCCATTCCCATTTAATATACACTTCCAGGGAGAGTCTACCTTCAGTGAAGAAATATTGAAGAGAATAAGCATGTCAGCAAAATCAAGAAAGCAAAGCAATATTTCCCCCATTCTGTCTTTTGTCACATACATCAATACATCCTACTTCATGAAATGGCTTTTCAAAAATCAATCAGAAATTGTCATAATTCCAATTAATGGAACGCAACTTGAACTAGTCCTGGCGAACCCAAGACGACTGTGGAACAGACTTCCCCAGGCCAGCCCATGTTTATATGAAAAACTCGCCATCATTGACCGTAATTCAAAGTATTGACATTTTATTTTTTACCAAATGAATTGTGCAATATTTTGGCCAATTTGTGACATACACAAGGCACCTATTCCTCCATCACTTTTCCTATCGCAATTTATGCTTTCCTATATTCTGTACATATTTTAGAATGTGATACAAAGCTTAGTGTTAATGTGCTTCTTTATTTCCATAAATTGGATGTTTATGTGGCAACAGGGATTGCATGATGTACATCTCTTCCTGATGCTCTATGTGCTCTATATTCCTCTTGTATATTTCAAATACTTGAATTGCCAACTGCTCATGCTTCAACTTATCTTGATACTAGCAGAAGTACCCGGCATTGCCGGGCGGGGGAGGGGAGGGGGAAGGGGAGGGGAGGGGAACAGGGGGGAGGGGGGAGGGGGAAGGGGAATGGGTAGGGAGAAGGGGAGGGGGAGGGAGGGGGGAGCGGAAGGGGGGAAGGGGAGGGGGAAGGGGGGGAAGGGGAAGACGGAGGGGGGAGGGAAGACGGAGGGGGGAGGGGGAGGGGAGGGAAGGGGAGGGAGAAAGGAGAGGGGAGGAAGGGGAGGGCCAGTCAACAATGACGTTGCAGTTCTCATGGGAGGAGAGCAGCACAACAATCGCGACATCGTCCTGCATCTTCGCAACAACAGCACGAAGCGGATTTTGGAGACTCACCAATCCTGTGACGCCCTCCAGTACCGGCGTTGCCGGGCGGGGGAAGGGAGACCCGTACATTCCCAACCCGTACATTCGCCCTCTCGACTCAAGCTCACTCGGACAAAAGCCTCGCACAAATTACACCGTGAAGGCCCAATGGCCATGTCTATGCCACAAATCAAGTACGTGAGCGAGTCTGGCGCACTGAATTGAAAATATATAGAACGCTCATACTCCGTGAAAAGTGCAGCCGCCGTGTCGCCATCTTGGTTAGCGCAACTTGCACGACTCGACCAACTCGCTTCGCGGATCTTGTTTGTTTTGAACGTGTCCCAGATTTTAAAAGCGAGACAACTGTTAAAATGCCATTTTGTGCGGCAATAAACTGCTTCAATCGGTTAAGGAAGGGTTGTGGAAAGACGTTTCACAGCTGTTTCAAAGACGTTTAATTCATATTGCACAAAATCAACAAAAATCGACACAAAACACGATCGCACAAAAGGTGAAAAAACGCAATCGCTTTTCGCTCTGAATTACGTGCAAATGCGTGACGGAAATCACCATCGCCCAGCATCGAGTGCCAACCAAGATGGCACCCGGTAGCTGCATCTCCACCTATGTGGTGTGAATGGCAATGGTCATTCTATATATTTTCCGTTCAGTGGTCTGGCAGCAAGAATGGAACATCACGTGATCACTCTGAGCGAATCAGCGAGCTGCTCTGGCACCGGCTAAGTTTCCATGTATAATGTTCCTCGCTGAAATGCGCTGAGGTAAATATGAATAAAAAATATGGATCTCGGCAAATATTTTTAGGTAAGCCATGTCCTTCCCAGGCTCAATGGCTATGTCTATGCCGAATATCAAGCACGTGAGCCTTTCCGTTTCGGAGTCTATCGGTAACGCGCGCACACACACACACACACACACACACACACACACACACACACACACACACACACACACACACACACACACACACACACACACAAACTGTGTTTTATTTATATAGATAATGAGTCATTTATAGTAATAGGTACCATCCTCTTAGTACCGGTGTGTACCCTGGTTAGAATAGGTATACCGTATCCCTGCTTGTCGTAAGAGGCGACAAGGAGGGTTGGCGTCAGGAAGGGCATCCGGCCATAAAAACATTGCCTCAAAAAGAGAACCATGACAATTACAACTACATATGGGCTGGGTACAGCCTGAAGTGGAGATCGGTTTCTGAGGTTTGGGACATGGAATGTAGGGACAATGACAGGGAGATCAGGAGAAGTGGTGGAAGTATTGGTCAGAAGAAGAGTGGACATATGTTGTGTGCAAGAGACGAGATGGAAGGGAAGTGGTGTGAGAATGGTGAAGGGTAGGCAGGGACAGAAATACAAGTTTGTGTGGCAAGGGTGCCCGGAGGGCGTGAATGGTGTTGGTGTCCTGTTTTCTGAGGAGTTTGTAGACAGTGTGGTGAGTGTGACTAGAGTGAGTGATAGGTTGATGATGGTGAAAATGATGATTGGAAAGCTCTTGGTGAACGTCATCTCGGGATATGCTCCGCAGGTTGGTCGGAGCGATGAAGAGGACAAGTTCTGGTGTGCGATAGAGAAGCTGATGGAAAACGTGAAAGATGAGGACGTTGTTGTGGTAGGAGGAGACCTAAGTGGACATGTGGGAAGGAGTATGGGCGGTTTTGAGGGAGTTCATGGGGTTACGGATGTGGTGTGAGAAATGGAGAAGGTGAAAGGATTTTGGAGTTTGCTGATGGAGCTGATTGATTGATTTGTAATACTCAGTTCCAGAAAGGGGATAATAAGCTTGTTACATACACGTCAGGTGGGTCGACGACAACCGTTGACGACCTGATGGTGCGTAGGTGAGAAAGGGGGCACATCCGGGACACAAAGGTGATCCTGGGTGAGGAGGCTATTTCACAGCACCACTTGGTTGTCTGCGACATAAGGGTAAAAGGTGCGAGGAGAGCTCGGCGGGTGAAGTACCAACCGAGAATGAAGGTGTGGAGGTTGAAAGAGGTGACAGTAAGGGAGGCATTAAAAGAGAGGCTGAGTAGGGTAGAGGATGATGTGGTTGAGCTTGAACGTGGTTGGATGTCAATGAAAGATAGTCTGTTGGGAGCGGTTGGTGAGGTATGTGGATGGACAAAAGGACCACCGAGGCACTCGGAAACTTGGTGGTGGGATGATGAAGTTGGATAGAGGATTGACGAGAAGAGGATGAAGCTCAAGGAGTGGCAGAAGGCGAAGGGTACGGAAGCAGAAAAGTACAGCATGAAAGTTAAAAGGCAGCCAAGAAGGCTGCAAAGAAAGAGGTAGCAAAGGTGCAGGAGGCATGTAGGAAAATGTTCGGAGAACGCTTGGATTTGGAAGAGGGTCAGAGAGCGGTATTCAGGATTGCAAAGCAGATAGCGAAAGAGAGGTGTGATGTGATGGGGGTGAGTTGCTTGAAGGATGAAGTGGGACAAATCGTTGTGGACCCAGATGGAATTAAAGGAAGATGGAAAATATAAATGCTGTTGAATACAGAGAATGAATGGGATGGCAATATAGAGAGTAACCCAGTTTTAGGACCGGCAGTGAAGATAACTGAGAAGGAAGTTGAGGAAGCGATAAAAGCAATGAAGAGTAGAAAAGCGGGAGGGCCGACGGGAGTTGTGGGAGATATGTTGAAGGCAGCAGGAAGTTGGGGTGTGAAGAGAATGACAGAGATCTGTAATCTGGTGGTGAAAGAAGGCTGCATTCCAGTGGATTGGGAACTGAGTACGCTCGTCCCTCTATACAAGGGGAAAGGTGACCCTCTGGAGTGTGGCTCGTACTGAGCTATTAAGTTATTGGAGCATGGAATGAAGGTATTGGAAAGGGCGTTGGAGATGAGGATAAGGAAGAAGGTGAAGATCGACGAAATGCAGTTTGAATTAATGCTAGGAAGAGGAACGACAGACGCGCCCTTTATTGTGAGGCAGTTGCAGGAGAAGTACATGGAGAAGAGGAAGAAGCTGTTTCTTGGGTTTGTTGATCTGGAGAAAGCATTCGATAAGGTTCCACACGAAGTATTGACATGGGCATTGAGGAAGTTAGAAGTGGAAGAATGGTTGATCAGAGTAGTGATAGCAATGTACAAAAGAGCGCGCACAGCTGTAAGGACGAAGGACGGGAACAGTGGTGAGTTTGAGGTGAAGGTGGGAGTGCATCAGGGGTCGGTACTAAGTCCACTACTATTTGTAGCTGTGATGGAGGTGCTGGCTCAGAACGTAAAGGAGGGTTTACCGTGGGAGTTGTTGTATGCAGATGATCTTGTGTTGATTGCAGAAAGTATGGATGGACTGAAGGAGAAGATGAACAAGTGGAAGGAATGTATGGAGACAAAAGGTCTGAAGGTGAATATCGGAAAAACGAAGGTGATGGCAAGTGGTAAAGCATGTGGTGAGATGGAAAGAACTGGGAAGTGGCCGTGTGCTGTGTGCAGGAAGGGTGTCGGAGTGAATTCCATTCAATGTACAATGTGCGCTGAGTGGGTTCATCAAAAATGTAGTGGTTTGAGAGGGTCATTAACCAGTGTGGCAGCTACATTCAAGTGTAGGGTGTGCAGAGAGGGAGCTGCAGATGGCGGAAATGTTGAGTTCGATCTTGGAGATGGCGTGAAGCTGGAAGGTGTGAAAACATTTTGTTACCTTGGAGACATGCTGAATGGAGAAGGTGGATCAGACTCGGCAACGGTTGCTCGAGTGAGATGTGCATGGAAGAAGTTTCGGGAACTGAGTGGCATGCTGACGAGGAGGGGAGTATCATTGAAGCTGAAGGGAAAGGTGTATGCTGCATGTGTGAGAAGTGTTATGATTTATGGGAGCGAGACATGGGTAATGAACGTAGAGCAGCAACGAAGGCTGGAAAGGGTGGAAATGCGAATGGTTCGGTGGATGTGTGGAGTATCGTTGAGAGAGAGGAAGACAAATGATGAATTGCGAAAGATGATGGGAATAGAGCCTGTGATTGATGCTGTGAAGAGAAACAGGTTGAGATGGTTTGGTCATGTGTTGAGGAAGGATGAAAGTGACTGGTTCAGAAGAGTGATGGAAATGAATGTAGAAGGAAGTAGAGGATGGGGAAGACTGAGAAAGACTTGGCTAAAGATGGTCGAAGAAGAAATGCGGGCAAGGGGATTAACAAGGGGAGATGCAGAAAATAGGGCAAAATGGAGAACATTGTCATGGGGACCGCAAGGCTAACCCCGCTCTTGCAGGGAAAATGCCCTTAAAATGCTTGTTGTTGTTGTTGTTGTTGTTGTTGTTGTTGTTCATGCAAGAAACCCCTCAAACATCGCACATCTGAAAGAATTCTACATGGAAGAGTGGGCAAAAATTTCTCCCAGTCGATGTCAGAGACTGGTAGACAGTTATAAAAAACGCCTACTTGAGATTGTTTCTGCCAAAGGGGGCAATACCACCTATTAGAGCCAAGGGTGTACTTACTTTTTCCACATGCGAAATTTGCATTTATGTTTATTTAAATTATACAATGGACTACAAAATGTAAATGTTTCATGATATTTGTTGTATTATATCACCTTTATCTGTCAATATTGTTGAAATGAACATCAAATTGAACATCAAATTGGAACAAAAAATTGGTCTTTCCCTCGCGGTCCCCCTGTACTGTCTTTGTCTTTCCCTCGCGGTCCCCATGTGCTGTCTTTGTCTTTCCCTCGTGGTCCCCATGTGCTGTCTTTGTCTTTCCCTCGTGGTCCCCATGTGCTGTTTTTGTCTTTCCCTCGCGGTCCCCATGTACTGTCTTTGTCTTTCCCTCGCGGTCCCCATGTGCTGTTTTTGTCTTTCCCTCGCGGTCCCCCTGTACTGTCTTTGTCTTTCCCTCGCGGTCCCCATGTGCTGTTTTTGTCTTTCCCTCGCGGTCCCACTGTACTGTCTTTGTCTTTCCCTCGCGGTCCCCATGTGCTGTTTTTGTCTTTCCCTCGCGGTCCCACTGTACTGTCTTTGTCTTTCCCTCGCGGTCCCCATGTGCTGATTTTGTCTTTCCCTCGCGGTCCCCATGTACTGTCTTTGTCTTTCCCTCGCGGTCCCCATGTGCTGTTTTGTCTTTCCCTCGTGGTCCCACTGTACTGTCTTTGTCTTTCCCTCGCAGTCCCCATGTGCTGTTTTTGTCTTTCCCTCGTGGTCCCACTGTACTGTCTTTGTCTTTCCCTCGCGGTCCCCATGTGCTGTTTTTGTCTTTCCCTCGCGGTCCCCCTGTACTGTCTTTGTCTTTCCCTCGCGGTCCCCATGTGCTGATTTTGTCTTTCCCTCGCGGTCCCCATGTACTGTCTTTGTCTTTCCCTCGCGGTCCCCCTGTACTGTCTTTGTCTTTCCCTCGCGGTCCCCATGTGCTGTCTTTGTCTTTCCCTCGTGGTCCCCATGTGCTGTCTTTGTCTTTCCCTCGTGGTCCCCATGTGCTGTCTTTGTCTTTCCCTCGTGGTCCCACTGTACTGTCTTTGTCTTTCCCTCGTGGTCCCCCAGTGCTGTCTTTGTCTTTCCCTCGTGGTCCCCATGTGCTGTCTTTGTCTTTCCCTCGTGGTCCCCATGTGCTGTCTTTGTCTTTCCCTCGCGGTCCCCATGTGCTGTTTTTGTCTTTCCCTCGCGGTCCCCCTGTACTGTCTTTGTCTTTCCCTCGTGGTCCCACTGTACTGTCTTTGTCTTTCCCTCGTGGTCCCCCAGTGCTGTCTTTGTCTTTCCCTCGTGGTCCCCATGTGCTGTCTTTGTCTTTCCCTCGTGGTCCCACTGTACTGTCTTTGTCTTTCCCTCGTGGTCCCCCAGTGCTGTCTTTGTCTTTCCCTCGTGGTCCCCATGTGCTGTCTTTGTCTTTCCCTCGTGGTCCCCCAGTGCTGTCTTTGTCTTTCCCTCGTGGTCCCCATGTGCTGTCTTTGTCTTTCCCTCGTGGTCCCCATGTGCTGTCTTTGTCTTTCCCTCGTGGTCCCACTGTACTGTCTTTGTCTTTCCCTCGTGGTCCCCCAGTGCTGTCTTTGTCTTTCCCTCGTGGTCCCCATGTGCTGTCTTTGTCTTTCCCTCGTGGTCCCCATGTGCTGTCTTTGTCTTTCCCTCGTGGTCCCCCAGTGCTGTCTTTGTCTTTCCCTCGTGGTCCCCATGTGCTGTCTTTGTCTTTCCCTCGTGGTCCCCATGTGCTGTCTTTGTCTTTCCCTCGCGGTTGTCAGCTCTTTCACGAGCCTCGATTCAGTATAGAAAAAAATAAAAATAAAATAAAATAATAATAGCTGTATGTTGAAATATGTTGAAAAAGTCAAAAATTTACATGGGGTGTACTTACTTTTTCACGTGACTGTAAATAAACATAAATGCAAATTTACTTTTGACTCACCCTGTATGTATATACAGTGGAACCTTGACTTACGAGTTTAATTCGTTCTGTGACCGAGCTCGTAACTCAATTTGCTCGTTTCTCAAATCAAATTTCCCCATTAAAATGCATTGAAATGCTATTAATCCGTTCCAGCCCCCAAAAAACCACACCAATTTTGTTTGTTATGTGTTTTTAAATAAGAAAAATGTACTTTATAAATAACAAATAATGTATAAACAAGCACGACCTCGTATATACTGTACATAATAAAAGAGAATGTAAAGAAATAAACTGGTTTTATTAAGTGTATTTACCTTGAAGATCAGACGAAGATGCTGGCGGAGGTAGAGGAGATAACTTTTGCCTTTTTCGCCACACTTTCCTCGCTTTCACTTGCAGGGCGTTTCAAGAAAAACCTGTCCAACGAGGTTTGTTTCTTCCTCCCTTTCAAAATGTTTCGAAAATGAGTGAGGCAAGTGTCGTTACACAGCGCCAACGCACGACCTGTTGCAACTTTTTCAGGGTGTTTCTTTTCAATAAACTCTGAAATTTTCTCCCACATTCCCAACATTTCCTTAATCTCACTTGTAGCGATAACCACCTCCGCCTCTGGCTCCTCCGCGTTAATTTCCTGCAAAACCTCCGTCTTCTGCTGCTGCTGTAGCTTCTTTAATTCCTCCGTTGTCAGTTCCTCGTTGTGCTTCTCGACGAGGTCGTTAACGTCTTCTTCATTCACTTGCAGGCCCATGGACTTTCCGAGGGACACAATCTCCTCCACCACTAACACTTCAGGTTCGAATCCTTCAAAGTCCCTTTCGGACACAACCTCAGGCCACAGCTTCTTCCATGCAGAGTTCAAGGTGCTCCTTGTAACACCCTGCCAGGCCATGTCGATAATTCTGAGGCAGGTCACGATATTGTAGTGATCCTTCCAGAACTCTCGAAGGGTGAGGTTTGTGCTCTCCGTAACCTCAAAGCAGCGCCGGAACAGGTGCTTGGTGAAGAGCTTTTTGAAATTTGAAATCACCTGCTGGTCCATGGGCTGCAGGATAGGGGTGGTGTTGGCTGGAAGGTAGAGGACCTTAATGAACTTAAATTCTTCAAGGGTGTCGGCTTCGAGGTTTGGTGGGTGTGCGGGAGCATTGTCAAGGACGAGAAGGGCTTGCAGGGGTAGGTTATTTTCCAAAAGGTACTTCTTGATGGCAGGACCAATGACCAGGTTTACCCACTCCACAAAGAACTGCCTGGTGACCCACGCCTTTGCGTTTGCTCTCCACATAACCTGCAGTTTTTCTTTAAGTATCCTATGAGACTTAAAGGCTCTGGGGTTTTCAGAGTGATATACGAGTAGCGGCTTAATCTTGCAGTCACCACTCACATTCGCGCACAGTGCAAGGGTTAACCTATCCTTCATGGGTTTGTGGCCTGGCATGCTCTTCTCCTCTGCCGTTATATATGTCCTCCTCGGCATTTTTTTCCAGAAGAGCCCTGTCTCGTCACAGTTGAAGATTTGCTGGGGGATGTATCCTTCAGCTTCTATCAGTTTGGCAAAAGTTATAATAAAATCTTCAGCTGCCTTCACATCCGAGCTTGCTGCCTCACCATGCCTGACGACGGAGTGAATGCCGGTCCTCTTCTTAAAATTATCAAACCATCCCCGACTGGCTTTGAATGACTCTTCCGATGCCTCGTCCGTTGATGTTCCCGCCGTCTGCTGCACCAAATCCCCGTAAATGTCTCGGGCCTTCTCACAGATGATGCTCTCGGTCACGGTATCTCCTGCGAGCTGCTTCTCCGTCAACCACACAAACAACAACTTCTCCATCTCTTCATGGATAGAGGTCCGGAGCTTTGAAATAATCGTAACGCCCTTGGCTGGCGTTATAGCCTTTATCGACTCCTTCTGCTTCAAAATCGTACATATCGTAGAAGTACTACGATCGTACTGCCTCGCCAAGTCGACAACACGCACACCTCGCTCATGTTGTTCGACGATTGCGTGTTTTATAGCCAAGCACATCATCCTCTTCTTCTTCTCAGCACTGCCCTTGGCACTCAATTTCTTAGGACCCATGGTTAAAACTAAGAAATTTTCCAAAATAACCAAAATGCGAAAACAAAACAGCAGCGATATACGGCAGAGATACTTGCACGGCAAGATAACCACGTGACCGGAACCCACCTGGTGGCGGGTGGCGTAAGCTCCAAAATAACCAAAATGCGAAAACAAAACAGCAGCGATATACGGCAGAGATACTTGCACGGCAAGATAACCACGTGACCGGAACCCACCTGGTGGCGGGTGGCGTAAGCTCCGAAATAATCAAAATGCGAAAACAAAACAGCAGCGATATACGGCAGGGATGCTTGCACGGCAAGATAACCACGTGACCGGAACCCACCTGGTGGCGGGTGGCGTAAGCTCCAAAATAACCAAAATGCGAAAACAAAACAGCAGCGATATACGGCAGAGATACTTGCACGGCAAGATAACCACGTGACCGGAACCCACCTGGTGGCGGGTGGTGTAAGCTCGTAACTCAGATCTCGGCTCGCATCTCAAAGCAATAAACCGCCCGAGCGACGGCTCGTATCTCGGAAAACTCGTAAGTTGGTGCACTCGTAAGTCAAGGTTCCACTGTATTATGTAACCAGTCTCACAACACTACCTTGTAGGATACGCCTCTACCCCCAAATTGTGACAAATGGTATTGCTGTGACAACCCCCGCTCTCGCAGGGAAAATGGCTTTAAATAATGCATGTTGTTGTTGTTTGTTGTACCGTCCTCTTAGTCTGCAGTTGTTTGCAGTTGCCTATATTATATTTCTAGTTCTACTTGATGAAGTTAAACTTTCCTGTAACTTTATTGTTTCATCTTGTAAAGGGGAAATGTGATTGGGATTCTGGAGTTGAACGTATCAATTTCATTGTTCCCTAATGTAATGCTGCGTTGTGGCAAATGTTTTCACATAAAGATCCAAGGTGGAAGTAGCAATCTCAATATTAGGTATGACCTGACCACATCCAGCAGCAGCCACATCATTGCATTGTCATCGCATTGACCACATGAGCACTCAAATATGAGTCTGGGTAATGTCATTCCATTTCCGAATGAGCTCCTGTTCCGGATGATCGAGGATCTGTGGCTGTCTGGCCATGGTTCGAATGTGACAATAAGGATATCCCTGGAATGTACAATTGGATTGAAATCTGGTGAGATGGCAAGCCAGGATTACATGACATGAATGTTGACATTGACAGGAACATTCCTTGTTTGAATCGCCCTGTGGGCAGGAGCATAATCATGCATAATGATGATTCTTGGACCATGTTGTTGAAGGGTAGGCAACACATGTTTCTGTAATATCTCGATAATATGTCGCTCTTCCATCAGATTGCCATAAATATGGATCAAATTGGTGCGAAACATTTCAGTAATACCACCCGACATCACGTCTCCTCCATTTCCAAAATTTGCGGCTTCCTGGACACAGACTGGGGCACATCGCTCATTGCATCTTCTGTAGACCCATGTAATGCCTTTCAAGGAGAAACCTGGATTCATCATTGAACATAGATAGCACTTGCCCATTGCTTCCATGTCAATCGGACATGCTGATTTGACCTCTGCAAGCATGCTTGGATGTGTCGCTGTACAAGTCTTGGACAATTAACACGATGATGAGCATGGATTTCTATATCAAAGACGCCCAAAAATTGAAACTTATCCTGCGATGTCCAGTGAGTGGTGTGTGTGTAGTAGTACTCAGGATAGTTAGGAACTAACCATGTCGATGATTCAATCTAATCTATCCGCCCTGAGCTCGAGTCGTAATATAGGGACATCCATTTCTTGGCACATCTCTTGTTGATCCAGTGGCTTGATAACATATTCTGAGGTCATAAACAGTTCCTTCTCCTTATGTTAAATAGCCTTGCAACATGGCTAATGGGAGACCCTGCTTGAAGATATGCAATGATTTGATTCCTTTCATGGTCTGACAGATGTGGCATTGTAATGGATTGTTAAAAAATATAATCGGTGTTTTTTCGATGCTATTCACACTGGGGTCTCCGACGTTCAAATTTGCTCAGAATGCCTCATATCACCTATGAAAACATAAGGGTGAATGAGTTGTATGTGCTGAACGATTATTGCATGCAACTGGAACTGCACTCAGTAAAGCGTTTGCATACCTCCACCAGGCTGAACGGTTGAACGGTTTATGTTTTGTATCCCACTGATAGACTGCATCTGAATCCGGACCTGAACCAAAATTGAAACAGCTTGTTGTCCCCCGTCGCACAGCGGAGCGAAAGGGGGACTATGGTTTTCCCCTCCGTCCGTGTGTCCGTCCGTCCGTCCGCCGTGCGGGCGTGCATGTGTGCGTGCATGCGTGCGGGCACGCATGCGTGCGTAAGCGAAGGACCGCATTCGAATTTGGTGTGTGGGTGCAACCCACGTCAAAATCCAAGATGGCCGCCGCCATGTATGTCTGATGCCATGTATGTCTGAACCTTGTGAGCTGAATATCTTCAAAAATAAGCGAAGTACCAACTTCTAATCTGGTGTGAGGGTGTATCTCGGCATAAGGAAGAATGCTATTGAAAATTGGGTCGCCACGTCAAAATCCAAGATGGCCGCCGCCATGTATGTCTGAACCTTGTGAGATTAATATCTTGAAAAATAAGCGAAGTACCAACTTCTAATTTGGTGTGTGGGTGTATCTCGGCGTAAGGAAGAACGCTATTGAAAATTGGGTCGCCACATCAAAATCCAAGATGGCCGCCACCATATATATGTCTGAACCTTGTGAGCGAAATATCTCGAAAAATAAGCGAAGTACCAACTTCTAATCTGGTGGGTGGATGTATCTAGGCACAAGGAAGAACGCTGTTTAAAATTGAGTCGCCACGTCAAAATCCAAGATGGCCGCCGCCATGTATGTCTGAACCTTTTGACGTGGCGACCCAATTTTAAACAGCGTTCTTCCTTGTGCCTAGATACACCCACCCACCAGATTAGAAGTTGGTACTTCGCTTATTTTTCGACATATTTCACTCACAAGGTTCAGACATATATATGGTGGTGGCCATCTTGGATTGTTAACGTTCACTGTTATTAACCTTAAAATGTTTACACTTTCCTCTCAAGTTCTGTATTCCGTCGTATATTATAACACCTTTTTCTTATTCTTCTTTAAAAGGCTGCTTTCGACTTGCTCACCAAATCTATTCATCCCAAAAAAAAATTCCATCTCTTTCAGTGCCTCTTTTCTACATTCCCTAAACTCTCCTGCATTCCATCCTCCCTCCAGCGTCCTTAAACGTATTTTTGACTCGAAGGTCACAAGAAACTCATTTTGCCATAAATGTTCGTTTCCCATTAATCGTACACTTTCTAAAATCCAATCTCACCCCTTCCCTCCAAATCTTCCCCATCACCCCTCCCCTCCAAATCTTCCCCCTTGCCACTCCCCTCCTAATCCTCCCCATCACCCATCCCTTTCAAATCTCCCCCCTTGCCCCTTCTCTCCTAAACTCCCCCCACACCCTTCCCCTCCTAGACTCCCCCTTGCCCCTCCCCTCCTAGACTCCCCCCTCACCCCTGCCCTCCAAATCTCCCCCATATCCAATCCCTTTCAAATCCCTCCCCTTGTCCCTTCCCTCCTAAACTCCCACCTCGCCCCTCCCCTTCAAATCTCCCCACCCTCATTTCTTCTCAATTTCCCCCCTCTCGCTCCCCCTCCTCAAAGCGTCCTTCCCGCTTCTTCCCCCTTCCAACTCTCACCGCCATCTCCCCCAACCTTCTGCCTCGCTCTTCCCCCTCCTCAAATAACACCTCATTGTGCCTCACCCAATCACCATCAAACCTTTTGTCCGCCCCATCCTTCCCTTTCTCCGAGCTATTCTGAAATCTATGACACACCTTCAACAGCCCCCCCTACCTCTTCCACATCTTACCCTACCACTCCTCCCCCCTGTTCTGTATCCGATGCTCGCCCCTTCCTCTTCATTAACGGTATGGACCTCAAACATCCGGGGCCTTCGTTCAAACTCAACTGATCTCTCCATACAGGTTGCTTCTGTCAAACCAGACGTGATCTGCTTAACAGAAACTTTCCTCCTTCATTGTGTCTCTGATTCCTTAGTATCTCTCCCGGGTTACTCCCTCCTCCGGTATGATAGACCTGAGCCTCGTCCTGGAGGTGGGGTTGCTATCTTTATCAAAAACTCTCTTCCTCACTCGCCCTGCACTGCACTCTCTCCACCTCACCTCCAGGAATACCTCTGGCTACGGCTTCCCCTTCGCTCCCACCTCTTGTTCATATGTGTGTTGTACCGTCCACCAAACAGTGATGACTCCATCTACATCTCGCTGTCTGATAATATGGACCAACTTCTGTCTACTCATCCGAACTCTCTCTTCCTCATATGTGGTGATTTCAATTGTCACCATGCCAGTTGGCTGGGTGTGGGTACCTCTCTCACCAGCCATGGCTCCTCAGCAAAGGACTTCTGCGACTCACTGGGACTGACACAATCTGTCAATTTCCCGACCCGGATCTCAGTCAACGGAGCATCTTCTCTTCTGGACTTGGTTATGACTAACTTCCCTGAAAATGTCTGCTGCTCTTCTTCTGCTCCAATTGGCTCATCTGATCATGTGCTTGTTAAAGTGGACATCTCTCTGACCATTCTCAGGGAGCCTGCTCAGCGTCGACGAGTCTGGCGTTTCACTCAGGCCAACTGGCACGGTCTTCAAGCAGCCATCAATCATCTGGACTGGTCTCCCATCTCTACCACCTCTGACATCAACTCATCCTGGGAATTCTTCCAAAGTAAATTGCTTTCTCTCATGCACAGATTTATCCCATCTCGTCTTCAGTTGTCATACCCTTCCTTCCCGTCCATGGTACACGGAATCTTGTGGTGAGGCTGTTGCCCAGAAACAACTTGCCTTCGTCTCCTGGAAAGCAAATCCAACGGAAGGAAATCTCATTTCCTTTCAGAAAGCCCGAAACAAGTGTGTGTCCACCCTCAGGAGAGCCAGGAAACAATATATCTCCGTTCTCAAGACCAAACTCTCTTATCTGTCTCCCTCTTCCAAATCCTGGTGGCATCTGGTCAAATCGGTTTCTGGTGTTTGTTCCCTCTCCATCCCCTCCCTTACCTCAAACGGCTACACAGCTGACTCCGCACGTGAAAAAGCTGAATGCCTCAACTCTGTGTTTGCCTCTAAATCTTGTGTCCCAAACCCATCCCTCTCTGTACCCACCATGCCCAGTCGTACCCAGCTGCTCCTGGACTCTGTGTCCTTTCCTCCTGACAAGGTGGAAAAGTTTCTGTCAACCCTCAACCCTCGACTCTGACTCTGCAACTGGACCTGACGGCATCAGCCCACGGGTCCTAAAATCTTGTTCTTCCGCTCTTTCACTCCCTCTCTCTGTTCTCTTCACCCTCTCTTTTGCTCAAGGTCATCTGCCATCTGCTTGGAAATCTGCCAACATCACCGCTTTGCACAAAAAAGGTGCAAAAACAGATCCTAACAACTACAGACCAATCAGCCTTCTCCCAATTATCAGCAAAGTCATGGAATCCATCATTGCTTCGGATATGAAATCTTTCCTCTTCTCCAATGGCTTGATCTCTGATCATCAATTTGGTTTCAGACCAGGTCACTCTACTCTGGACATGCTGCTTCTGCTCTCTCAACAATGGATGGAGGTCCTCACTGCCAAACAGAAAATTAGAGCTGTCTCCCTCGACATATCACGTGCCTTCGATACGGTCTGGCACCCCGCTCTGCTCACCAAACTCTCCTCCTTTGTATTTGGTATCCATGGAAATCTCCACGCATGGCTGGCGGACTTCCTCTCTCGTCGTAGTCAACGTGTGGCCCTGTATAGGTTTCTCTCATCTCCTCTTCCTGTTCAGGCTGGAGTTCCCCAAGGCAGTGTTCTGGGCCCTGTGCTTTTTCTAGTCTTCATCAATGATCTCTCTGACTCTCTTGAAAATCCCCTCTATCTCTTTGCTGATGACTCCACTCTCTGCCGCTCCATTCCTCATCCCTCAGATCGACCGTCTGCAGCCTCCTCACTCTCTGCAGACCTGGACAAAATCACAGACTGGGCAAACAAGTGGAACATGTCTTTCAATCCTGACAAATCTCACACTCTTACGATGTCTCTCCGAAAAGACCGACTGGACAACCCTCACATCTACTTTCTGAATAATCCTCTCCAAGAAGTTCTGTCACTCAAGCTTTTGGGTCTCACTATCTGCCATGATCTTTCCTGGCAAAACCACATTTCCAAGCTGGCCTCCAAAGCCAGTCGCCGACTGGGCATCCTCCGTCGTGCAAAGTCCTTCCTTGGCACACCTGAGCTTCTCACCACATACAAGGCTTTCATCTGCAGCTCAATGGAATACTGCTCTCCCCTCTGGGCTGGTGCTCCTGCCTCACACCTAGCTCGTCTTCACGCTGTTGAAACCAAAGCGTTCAGAATCATTGGAATCTCCCGCGATGACGCTATCTCCGAGGGCCTTTCACTTACTCACCGCAGGCAGGTTGGTGGTCTTTCCGTCTTCTACCGACTCCTCTCCGGCCTTGCTCCCCCAGCTCTCTCTGGGCTCTGCCCCCAAATATTCCTGCAGGTCGCACAAGATCT
The DNA here is from genome assembly GCF_964187855.1 of Myxine glutinosa. Lineage (NCBI taxonomy): Eukaryota > Metazoa > Chordata > Myxini > Myxiniformes > Myxinidae > Myxine > Myxine glutinosa. The sequence goes on from NC_136272.1 coordinate 81,623,868, forward strand.
GCCTGCAACCCTCTTATGGTGAAACTGCCAAAATCAAGACTCTCTGCTCACCTTCACTCCTTCATTCCTCTTTTCTCCCACCTCTAGAACAAACTCCCTCACTCTCTTCAATCCCACTCCTCCCTCCAGGTCTTTAAAACGGCTGTTCACCACCATCTCTTATCATCCCCAATCCAAAACCTTGATCTTTTCTACCCCCGCTAATTTCACCCCAAATCCACTTTTTTGAGGTGACTTTTGTCTTCTTTCCTGGAAGTCCTTGGTGTCCTTGCGTTTTATACCTGTCCTGCCTCCCCCCAGGCCCTCTCCCTCCCACACATCTCCCGATGTCCCTGCTCTCAAATGTTGTGTTTGTGTGCTTCCTCCCCTTCTCTCCCCATCTTGTCGACCGCTCCCCTTTTTATATACTTTGTTTGCTTGTTTGTTTGATTTGTTTGTTTGATAAATGTTAGCTCTTTCACGAGCCTCGACTCTGTATACAAAAAATAAAAAATAAAAATGAATATCCTGAAAAATAATGGAAGTACCAACTTCTAATTTGGTGTGTTGGTGTATCTCGGCATAAAGAAGAACGCGATTGAAAATTTGGTCGCCACGTCAAAATCCAAGATGGCCGCCACCATATATATGTCAACCTTGTGAGCGAAGTATCTTGAAAAATAAGCGAAGTCCCAACTTCTAATCTGGTGTGTGGGTGTATCTATGCACAAGCAAGAACGCTGTTTAAAATTGGGTCGCCACGTCAAAATCCAAGATGGCCGCCGCCATGTATGTCTGAACCTTGTGGGATGAATATCTTGAAAAATAAGCGAAGTACCAACTTCTAATCTGTTGTGTGGGTGTATCTAGGCACAAGGAAGAACGCTATTGAAAATTGGGTCGCCACGTCAAAATCCAAGATGGCCGCCGCCATGTATGTCTGAACATTGTGAGCGGAATATCTTGAAAAATAAGCGAAGTACCAACTTCTAATCTGGTGTGTGGGTGTATCTACGCATAAGGGAGAACGCTATTGAAAATTGGCTCGCCATGTCAAAATCCAAGATGGCCGCCTCGCGTCTTCCACTTTGTCAACTCGCATCACTTCACCGACGGGGGACCTAGGCGTAACGCTTGTTCTTGTCACCTACTGAACGCATACACCAAGTTTTGTTATAATCCGTCCACAGCTTTTTGAGATAGGCTGCTAAATATCAGTCTCAATGGTGAATCCGAATTCGGACCTTCAACAAAATCTAATCAATTCATCCTTGTCAAACACCCAACGTGTCCACCTAATGTCGTCCAAATCCGTTCATAACCTTTTGAGATATCCTGTTCACAGACAGCCATGCAGAAAGACTTGCGTCAACTTTCAGTCACACTTTGAGACGATTATTGACTCTGCATTGATGATCTGGGTTTACAGAAATGTGACTAGACCAGTGTTGAGTGCCACCTCATATCTGAAACACTGTCCCTGCTCACCTCGTCCTTGCTCTGCTTCATCACTTTCCTCCTGCGTGTGCTTCCAACACCATGGTCCACCAATATCAGAGGTCTGTACTCTAATTTCACAGATCTCTGGCAGCTAATCCTCACGGAATATTGTATGTGTCATGGGAAAAAATTATTTTGCAAGATGTCGCAGACTCTTCTATATGTCTTCCTCGTTATGGTCAATTCTGCTAAGACAGGCCTGATTCCCATACTGTTAGAGGTGTTTGTGTGTACATTTGTTCCTACCTTCCCTACAACTCTGCTCTGCACTTGTCCCCTCCAACCCCATCGAGAACATTTGACTTCTTGTATGTCTCTGCATAAACCTATTATTGTCTTTGTGTTCTAACTGGCCATAACTTTTCTCCATTCACCCCTGTTGGCTCTTGCTAATCTATGGAGACTTTTATTGCCACCACAATCAATCGGTTCGGATCATGTTTTTGGATATCTCTTGAACCTTTGACAACAACAAACAACAGGCATTTTAAGGCCATTTTCCCTGCAAGAGTGGGGGTTAGCCTTGCGGTCCCCATGACAATCTTCTCCATTTTGTCCTATTTTCTGCATCTCCCCTTGTTAACCCCCTTGCCTGCATTTCTTCTTCCACCATTTTGACACTGTCTGGTATTGAGCTTTGATTTGCAACTTGCCTAATTTCGTCTATGAGTGGAAACCATCAGTGGCCCTTGATGGTGTCCTCTCCTCCCATACCCCCCCCCCCCTCCCCACCATACACATGAGCTGAGTGACATCTGGAGAAAACCCTGTGAAGTAAATCTTAAGAAGAATAAAGAGAAGGGGGTAATCTGGGATTATGAAATACTATTTTTTCAATCAAAATTATTAGTGAACTTGCACATTTGAGGCTTTGGTCATTATATTTGGTGCTTGTGTATATGAACGTACCCGAACTTTATTTTCCTGCAATGTTTAAGACCCATCGATCATCTTTCACTTGTCACATATACGACAAAGACTGTAGACAGGAAGGACAAATGAAGCGGCACAGGAAATTAAAATTTCCAATTTGGGGTCACAATATGATACAAAACAGTTTGTCCTTTGAAGCAAGCAGGTCTTAAAATAGGAAACCACCTTTAGAGGCCATTTTTTTCCCCACAGAGCAGGGGTTGGCCTTTTTGGGGCACCGTGTCCCCTTTTTTGAAGCAATGTTTTATGGCCGGATGCCCTTCCTGCTGCCAACCCTTTTGGTCACCTCTTTTTTTTCTTTTCTTTTTTTGTATACGAAGTCGAGGCTCGTGAAAGAGCTAACATTTATCAAACAAACAAATCAAACAAACAAGTAAACAAAGTATATAAAAATGGGAGCGGTCGACAAGATGGGGAGAGAAGGGGAGGAAGCACACAAACACAACATTTGAGGGCAGGGACATCGGGAGATGTGTGGGAGGCAGAGGGCCTGGGGGGAGGCAGGATAGGCATAAAACGCAAGGACACCAAGGACTTCCAGGAAAGAAGACAAAAGTCACCTCAAAAAAGTGGATTTTGGGTGAAATTAGCGGGGGTAGAAAAGATCAAGGTTTTGGATTGGGGAAGATAAGAGATGGTGGTGAACAGCCGTTTTAAAGACCTGGAGGGAGGAGTGGGATTGAAGAGAGTGAGGGAGTTTGTTACAGAGGCGGGAGAAAAGAGGAATGAAGGAGTGAAGGTGAGCAGAGAGTCTTGATTTTGGCAGTTTAACCATAAGAGGGTTGCAGGCAGATCTTCTGCGACCTGCAGGAATATTTGGGGGACAGAGCCCAGAGAGAGCTGGGGGAGCAAGGCCGGAGAGGAGTCGGTAGAAGACGGAAAGACCACCAACCTGCCTGCGGTGATTAAGTGAAAGGTCCTCGGAGATAGCATCATCGCGGGAGATTCCAATGATTCTGAACGCTTTGGTTTCAACAGCGTGAAGACGAGCTCGGTGTGAGGCAGGAGCACCAGCCCAGAGGGGAGAGCAGTATTCCATTGAGCTGCAGATGAAAGCCTTGTATGTGGTGAGGAGCTCGGGTGTGCCAAGGAAGGACTTCGCACGACGGAGGATGCCCAGTCGGCGACTGGCTTTGGAGGCCAGCGACTGGAGGCTCTTGCGACTTATAGGGAATTACCAATGAGCAGGTACTCAATTTGCCGACCTCGGAAGGATGACAGGCTGAGTCAACCTCCCTGGTGTTAATTCAGCGATCGACCGGGATTCAAACCCAGGATCCTAGGATCCCAAGCCAGTACCCTAACCGCTTAGCCAGCACCAGGAAGAACCACCTTTAGAGGTTCACTGGTAAAATGTTGGGATAGTTTACACAAAGGATAAAGGTTTACACAAAATAAACCCATATAGAGGGTCAAAGGACATACTACATACGCAAACAGAAACGAGGGAGGCTTAGCTTCTGGTTGTTACGTGTGCAGTGTTCATTAAAGGGCCATCTACATATTACTTGTACAAAACAATGTTACGGAGACCATGGACGGCCATTACCAATGCGCGGACCTTTTACCCATAACCCTTCTGTGAGCACGTTTCCCTATCATAGGTGAAGAACTTCTCAGGTTCTAAGCTCGTCATTTGGCTGTTGGTAGAGTAAGAGGGTCGTTACACAGGGACCACAGCTGTTGCTAATGTTGTGGCGGTTGCAAATGTTGTGGCGGGTGCTAATGTTGTGTGGGTTGCAGTGTCGGCTGAGCAGCACTTTGACAACAAATAGCTTGATGAGAGACACATAAAGAGAAAAAGGGAATGATGAGTATGCTGTTGTTACAAACAACACTAATTAAAAGTTGGCAACAATGATGGATTAGTCTTCAACACAGTAAAAACTAAAAAGTGCAAATACTTTACTCTTAATAAAGCTTTGCTAATTGAACTTACAACCCACAAAGTGCTACGCTCAAGTATGCGCGCATACGCCACAGTAAAGGTGTAAACTGTTGTTTTACCCTTTCTTCTCTGGGTTACACGGGCCCACAGAAGATTAACACAGTAGTTGAACTTTAACATTTTGCTGGACTTCAGCCGCTGCTCCGCAGGATAACCGTCCCGTCGCCCCTGAGCACGTCCTCCACATCAACATGCTCCCAAAAATCCTTTTAGTACTTCAGTGTTCCTGGTCTTCCAGCGTTTTTGCCACTTGAGGAATTCAGGAAAGGATTGAAGACAGGGGCCATCGACGTATGGGCCCATCAAAGTACAATTTCGGCTTCCACCTTTTTGGCGTTAATGGCATTCGGCACGGAACCATTGGGTTGTACCAACAGTTTCTTCCGTTCAAGGCCTCATCTGGTGAAGGGGGTCTTAAATAGGTCTTAAAATAGGGTCCAGGTCTTAAAATAGGGCAAGAGAGAAAAACTACCGGTAGACAAAATGGGGCAGAGGTGCATTTACCCTGTCAATAAGTGTATCGATTAAGAGCAATTCCATAATAACGTCATACCATAGTTGTGTTGAAATTGCACTCTGAATAAAAGTACCAATGCAACTTTAGGTGAAAATATCATGCTTTTTTCATTTTTGACTAGTTTCTAGAATTTTGTTACCAATCAGTTTATTTTATGTTCCAAAGTGTTATGTTCGTTAATATACAGTGCACTCAGAAAGTATTCAGACCCCTTCACTTTTTTCACATTTTGTTATGTTGCAGCCTCATGCAGAAATCGTTTAAATTCATTTTTTCCCTCATCAATCTACACTCAATACCCCATAATGACAAAGAGAAAACAGGATTTTAGAAAGTTTTGCAAATTTATTAAAAAGAAAAAACTTAAATATCACATTGACATAAGTATTCATATCCTGAACTCAGTACTTAGTAGTAGACTTGAACGTTGAACGTTGAATGTGTATGTTGAACGTTGAACGTTGAAAGATACGAACGTTGATCTCGATTAACCCACACGAGGTTTTGGACAACTGCTGGGCTCTTGGAAGCTGAAGGCCGCATTGGGCTTGACGGTAGAGAATCGAAAGGAGGCCGTCTAATCTGCTCGCCTCACGCTTGTTGTGTCTTCGACGCGCGGTGTTCGACACCGCCATTTTGGACCACTTCCCGCATGAGTGGCTACCCCAGTTTCAACAGCCGCCAAGCTCCTGAAAGTACTCTTTGGGACGCCAAACTAAGTGCCGGCTGAAGGGGTTTATTTTCATTTTATCTTTCCCTTGACGCCCCCCCCCCCCCACCCCCCAGAATTTCCATGTTTTAAACGTTTCCCGGTGTGTACCCTGGATAAGAATAGGTACACCGTATCCCTGCGTGTCGTAAGAGACGACTAAGAGGGTTGGCGTCAGCAAGGGCATCCGGTCATAAAAAAAAAAACATTGCCTCAAAAAGGGAACCATGACAATGACAACGACATATGGGCAGGGTACAGCCCGAAGTGGAGATCGGTTTCTGAGGATTGGGACATGGAATGTAGGGACAATGACAGGGAGATCAGGAGAAGTAGAGGAAGTATTGGTCAGAAGAAGAGTGGACATATGTTGTGTGCAAGAGACGAGATGGAAGGGAAGTGGTGTGACAATGGTGAAGGGTAGGCAGGGACAGAAATACAAGTTTGTGTGGCAAGGGTGCCTGGAGGGCGTGAATGGTGTTAGTGTCCTGTTTTCTGAGGAGTTTGTAGACAGTGTGGTGAGTGTGACGAGAGTGAGTGATAGGTTGATGATGGTGAAAATGATGATTGGAAAGCTCTTGGTGAACGTCATCTCGGGATATGCTCCGCAGGTTGGTCGAAGCGATGAAGAAAAGGACAAGTTCTGGTATGCGATAGAGAAGCTGATGGAAAACGTGAAAGATGAGGAAGTTGTTGTGGTAGGAGGAGACCTAAATGGACATGTGGGAAGGAGTATGGATGGTTTTGACGGAGTTCATGGGGGTTACGGATATGGTGTGAGAAATGGAGAAGGTGAAAGGATTTTAGAGTTTGCTGATGGAGCTGATTTGTTGATTTGTAATACTCAGTTCCAGAAAGAGGATAATAAGCTTGTTACATACACGTCAGGTGGGTCGACGACAACCGTTGACTACCTGATGGTGCGTAGGCGAGATAGGGGGCACCTCCGGGACACAAAGGTGATCCCGGGGGAGGAGGCTGTTTCACAGCACCACTTGGTTGTCTGCGACGTATGGGTGAAAGGTGCGAGGAGAGCTCGGCGGATGAAGTACCAACCGAGAATGAAGGTGTGGAGGTTGAAAGAGGTGACAGTAAGGGAGGCATTAAAAGAGAGGCTGAGTAGGGTCGAGGATGATGTGGTTGAGCTTGAAAGTGGTTGGATGTCGATGAAAGCTAGTCTGTTGGGAGCCGATGGTGAGGTATGTGGATGGACAAAAGGACCACCGAGGCACTCGGAAACATGGTGGTGGGATGATGAAGTTGGAAAGAGGATTGACGAGAAGAGGAAGAAGTTCAAGGAGTGGCAGAAGGCGAAGGGTACGGGAGCAGAAACAGCAGAGCATGAAAGTTATAAGGCAGCCAGGAAGGCTGCAAATAAAGAGGTAGCAAAGGCGCAGGAGGCATGTAGGAAAATGTTCGGAGAACGCTTGGATTCGGAAGATGGTCAGAAAGCAGTATTCAGGATTGCAAAGCAGATAGCGAAAGAGAGGTGTGATGTGTTGGGGGTGAGTTGCTTGAAGGATGAAGTGGGACAAATCGTTGTCGACCCAGATGGAATTAAATGAAGATGGAAAAGATATATGGAAATGCTGTTGAATACAGAGAATGAATGGGATGGCAACATCGAGAGTAACCCAGTTTTAGGACCGGCAGAGAAGATAACTGAGAAGGAAGTTGAGGAAGCGATAAAAGCAATGAAGGGTAGAAAAGCGGGAGGGCCGACGTGAGTTGTGGGAGATATGTTGAAGGCAGCAGGAAGTTGGGGTGTGAAGAGAATGACAGAGATCTGTAATCTGGTGGTGAAAGAAGGCCGCATTCCAGTGGATTGGGAACTGAGTACCCTCGTCCCTCTATACAAGGGGAAAGGTGACCCTCTCGAGTGTGGCTCGTACCGAGCGATAAAGTTATTGGAGCATGGAATGAAGGTATTGGAAAGGGTGTTGGAGAGGAGGATAAGGAAGAAAGTGAAGATCGACGAAATGCAGTTTGGATTCATGCCAGGAAGAGGAACGACAGACGCGCTTTTCATTGTGAGGCAGTTGCAGGAGAAGTACATGGAGAAGAGGACGAAGTTGTTTCTTGGGTTTGTTGATCTGGAGAAAGCATTCGATAGGGTACCACGCAAAGTATTGACATGGGCATTGAGGAAGTTAGGAGTGGAGGAATGGTTGATCAGAGTAGTGATGGCAATGTACAAAAGAGCGCGCACAGCTGTAAGGACGAAGGACGGGAACAGTGGTGAGTTTGAGGTGAAGGTGGGAGTGCATCAGGGGTCGGTACTAAGTCCACTACTATTTGTAGCTGTGATGGAGGTGCTGGCTCAGAACGTAAAGGAGGGTTTAACGTGGGAGTTGTTGTATGCAGATGATCTGGTGTTGATTGCGGAAAGTATGGATGGACTGAAGGAAAAGATGAACACGTGGAAGGAATGTATGGAGACAAAAGGTCTGAAGGTGAATATCGGAAAGACAAAGGTGATGGCAAGTGGTAAAGCATGTGGTGAGGTGGAAAGAACTGGGAAGTGGCCCTGTGCTGTGTGTAGGAAGGGTGTCGGAGTGAACTCCATTCAATGTACAATGTGCGCTGAGTGGGTTCATCAAAAATGTAGTGGTCTGAGAGGGTCATTAACCAGTGTGGCAGCTACATTCAAATGTAAGGTGTGCACAGAGGGAGCTGCAGATGGAGGAAATGTTGAGTTGGATCTTGGAGACGGCGTGAAGCTGGAAGGTGTGAAAACATTTTGCTACCTCGGAGACATGCTGAATGGAGAAGGTGGATCAGACTCGGCAACGGTTGCTCGAGTGAGATGTGCATGGAAGGAGTTTCGCGAACTGAGTGGCGTGCTGATGGTGAGGGGAGTGTCGTTGAAGCTGAAGGGAAAGGTGTATGCTGCATGTGTGAGAAGTGTTATGATTTATGGGAGCGAGACATGGGTAATGAACGTAGAGCAGCAACGAAGGTTGGTGTTACATATTTATGTGAATGTATGTGAATTACCATTCAGGTCTTTGCTTATCCGTGTGTAGTATATTAAGTTGTTGTGTAGTTGTTGTGGTTGGAGGGTCAGGAGCCCTTCTGAGGGAGTGGCCGGAAACGGAAGTGACCGGAAACGGAAGAGGAAAAGACACGAGGAAAAAAGGACGAGTATTATTCTTCCTCGCCCCGCTCCGACAAAAGGTGGGATCGACCTTGCGCTGCGGGGAAACGCGGCGTTCCGATCCGAAGCCTGTCTGGCGAGAGGAATTACCGGGACGTGTACCTGCCCGGTGGAGACGGCAAGTTGACGTGGGGCCGTGCATCGACCCCGCGCCTGGCCTCGTTCGCGGCACCGTCCAAACAGACGCGTGCGGGTCGCACGTTGGGGCCTAACGCGCCTTGCAAGCGGCGTGGGGTTTGGCTTGCTTTACCGTATCCGCTTCGCGTGGCCACGAGGGGCTGCAGCCACGGTGCCTGGTACGATACCTGCCCGGTGGAAACACGTCCACCCGGGGTTCGTTCTACCGCCCGAGTGCGGTGACGGCGACCATCATCTTGGTCAGGAGGGGCCCAGAGACATTGTGCGGGACCGAGACCAAAAGGGTGTCGTGAGTACTCACCGGGACACACGTATATAAGATGGCCATCTTACTCATAGGAAAGTGCTTGTGAATTGGGAATTGTTGATGGTTGTATATGGTTGATTGCTCGGGGAAAATCTCCGTGGTTGTGTCATTGCAATTGTATGGTCATTCCCATTGAAATATATCCTTGAACGTCAGTTGTCTCTGGGGTGAAATTCATATGGATTGCGTGGCGAAAGCGCATATTTAATACAGCTTTCTGGCGAAGTTCCTCTCACGGTCCGGGGGTCACCGAGACCAGGTATTCACCGAGGGGACCACGTAACAGAATTGGGGCTCGTCCAAATTACGATTTGCGGTTTCGCAATTGGGTCTACGTCCGGGATGTAAAATTGTATAAAATAATAAAATAATAATTTTTTTTTTATTAATTAAAATTTATTAATTAATTATTAATTGGTAAAAAAATTTTTTGAGAAATTGGGGTAAAGTCTTGGGTGAAGGTTAACAGGTGTTAACGATAGGCACCATGGCGTTTGTGGCACAGAACTTTGGGGTAACCCCGAGTGAGGCACAGTTCCGAGCGTTGCTAAAGTCGGACCTCTTGAAATTGGCCAAACATTTTAACTTGGAGGTCCGAACTAATTTGAGGAAGGCAGAGTTGCAGGCCACGGTGATACAATCTATGGTGGGATTAGGAACATGGGACGAGTTAGCCTGGGAGTGGCTACCCGAAGAACCAGAAGACGTTGAGCTCCGGAAACTGGAGTTGCAATTACGGAGCCAGGAACGGATCAAAGAAGAAGAAAGGAAAGCAGAAGAGAGGAGAGAAGAGAAACAAGCAGAGGAAAGGAGAGTGGAACGAGAACTCCAGGAAAGGTTAAAAGAAGAAGAAAGGAAAGCAGAAAAGGAAAGAGCAGAAGAAGAAAGGAAAGCAGAAAAGGAAAGAGCAGAAGAAGAAAGGAAAGCAGAAGCGAGGAGAGAAGAGAAACAAGCAGAGGAAAGGAGAGTGGAACGAGAACTCCAGGAAAGGTTAGCAGAAGAAGAAAGGAAAGCAGAAGCGAGGAGAGAAGAGAAACAAGCAGAGGAAAGGAGAGTGGAACGAGAACTCCAGGAAAGGTTAGAAGGGAGAAAAGCAGAGGAGAGGAGAGCTGCAAGGGACCTCGAAGCAGAGGAGAGAAAAGCGGAAAGGGAATTAAAGGAACGTGACATGGAGCTTCAGCAAGAAATCAAATTCAAGGAGCTGGAGTTAATGAGAGAACGGGGAGAGGCACCACCCTTGCTGACGGGGTCGACACCTAACCAGAAAACCTGGGATGTGGGCAGACATGTGAGGCTGGTTCCACCGTTCAGTGAAAAGGAAGTCGCGAAATTTTTTCCACACTTTGAGAAAGTGGCTCGACAATTAAACTGGCCGGAGGAGGCCTGGACCATACTCGTGCAAAGTGTGCTGGTGGGGAAAGCTCAGGAAATTTATTCGGCGCTACCAATGGACCAATGTGCAGATTATGAGGTACTGAAGAAGCACATCCTCAAAGCCTATGAGTTGGTTCCGGAAGCTTACAGGCAAAAATTCAGGAATGCCAGGAAGAGGGAGAGTGAGACCCATGTGGAGTTTGCCAGAGTGAAAGAAAACATGTTTGATTGGTGGTGTGAGTCAAAAGGAGTCGGGAAAGACTTCGAGACATTGCGGGACTTGATCCTGGTGGAGGAATTCCAGCAGTGTGTCCACGAGGACATCAAAGTGTACCTGCAGGAAAAGAAGGTACCAAAGTTGTGGGACGCAGCCACCATGGCAGATGATTATGCCTTAACCCACCGAATAGGGGTCCACGAACCTAACTCCTCGCCTAGATCTCCGCAGGGGAGGTGGGGAACAGCAGGTGCGGAGAACGACCATACATGGCGGCGGCCTCGAGATGATTATGGGGACAACTATGATACCCCACCGGTTCGAAATCAGAGGGATGCGGGCCCAAGACAAACTTATAGTTCGGGGGGCCCGAGGCAGACCCCGAGTTTTTCCTCCGGGCCTACTTGCGCGTTTTGCAAGAAACCTGGACACTTGATGTCCAGTTGTTACCTCATGAAAAGGGACAACCCAGAGCGGAGTCCGACTATTACAACTCCGAATGCGATGGCTAGCGTAAGAAATCGCCATCAAAAGGGTTACCAACCATTTTTTTCAGAGGGGTTTGTGTCACTGGATGGAGCCTCGACTAACCGGAGACCGGTTAGGATATTGAGGGACACAGGGGCCCATCAATCTTTAATGCTTGAAGGCATTTTGCCATGGTCCGAGGAGACGGCAACGGGGGATAGTGTTCGTTTACAGGGGATCGGGGGCGGTGTTAGTGCTCCCCTTCATGTCATCCATTTGGAGTCCGATTTGGTGTCAGGACCGGTCACCGTCGGTTTACAAGCCACGCTTCCTGTAGAGGGTGTATCTGTGGTTATCGGGAATGATTTGGCCGGGGGTCAAGTTTATGGTAACCTGAGGGTTGGTAAAGAGCCCAGCAGGGAAAATAACACCACACCAGCTCGGGATGGCGACAAAAGTGCCAAGTTATTTGTAGGGGGACTGAACTTCAAAACAGAGGAAGAAGTTCTGACCTCTGTCTTCAACAGATATGGGCCGCTGGTGGAAGTGCGGTTGGTAAGAGACTGGGAAACGCAACAGTCAAGAGGGTTCGGCTTTGTCACGTTTGCCAGCACAAAAGACGCCAGAGAGGCAGAGAAGAATTGGAATGGCAAGGATTTGGAGGGTCGGACCATAACAGTAGGGAAGGCATTTCGTAGGCGTCGAGAGGTCTACAGGAGAGGACAACTGGGCGGTAGTTTTGGTGGTGGCCACAATCAATATTATTATGGAGGCTCCCTGAGTTACGGCCGCTCCCGAAGGAAGGATTGGCAAAGTAGTGGCCGAGAAGGAGACCGCTATTCATGGGACTACAGGGACCAGTGGTCCCACCCTAATTATTAGGGAAGTTCTGAGAAGTTGAAGCACTGAAGGCGGCGGAGCCGCCGAGCCAAGATTCCTACACGAATTAACCGTGAACGCCGTTCCTAAAGGCGTCCATGTAGTGAACTTTCATGCACGGACTAACCGTGAACTCCACGTTCCTCAAGGCGCCCATGTAGAGAACTTTCCTGCACGGACTAACCGTGAACTCCGCGTTCCTAAAGGCATCCATGTAGTGAATACTCGGCTTGGCCTCCCAGAAAAGTGCTATCGAGTTGCTTAACTTTGGATCTTTGATCAACCCCTTAACCTTCATTCACAAGAAACTGGCGGTCAAAGTCAGAGGGTCAGGAGATGGAGTTTGATTTGGCAGGGACAATGTCGTTGCTGGTGCTTAGTCCAGAGTGAGTAATCTGGAGGGGTTGTGGTGAAATTTTGGTTGCTTTATTTTTAAGTGATAACTGTGCCCGGGGGCAACTGATGATGTGGGGGGGGGTTGAGTTATCTGGTTTGTTTCCCCAAATTGGCCGGCAAAGAAAGTTTTCGCTGGGTTCAAACTTTCTTTCTTGAAGGGGGGGAGTGTTACATATTTATGTGAATGTATGTGAATTACCATTCAGGTCTTTGCTTATCCGTGTGTAGTATATTAAGTTGTTGTGTAGTTGTTGTGGTTGGAGGGTCAGGAGCCCTTCTGAGGGAGTGGCCGGAAACGGAAGTGACCGGAAACGGAAGAGGAAAAGACACGAGGAAAAAAGGACGAGTATTATTCTTCCTCGCCCCGCTCCGACAAAAGGTGGGATCGACCTTGCGCTGCGGGGAAACGCGGCGTTCCGATCCGAAGCCTGTCTGGCGAGAGGAATTACCTGGACGTGTACCTGCCCGGTGGAGACGGCAAGTTGACGTGGGGCCGTGCATCGACCCCGCGCCTGGCCTCGTTCGCGGCACCGTCCAAACAGACGCGTGCGGGTCGCACGTTGGGGCCTAACGCGCCTTGCAAGCGGCGTGGGGTTTGGCTTGCTTTACCGTATCCGCTTCGCGTGGCCACGAGGGGCTGCAGCCACGGTGCCTGGTACGATACCTGCCCGGTGGAAACACGTCCACCCGGGGTTCGTTCTACCGCCCGAGTGCGGTGACGGCGACCATCATCTTGGTCAGGAGGGGCCCAGAGACATTGTGCGGGACCGAGACCAAAAGGGTGTCGTGAGTACTCACCGGGACACACGTATATAAGATGGCCATCTTACTCATAGGAAAGTGCTTGTGAATTGGGAATTGTTGATGGTTGTATATGGTTGATTGCTCGGGGAAAATCTCCGTGGTTGTGTCATTGCAATTGTATGGTCATTCCCATTGAAATATATCCTTGAACGTCAGTTGTCTCTGGGGTGAAATTCATATGGATTGCGTGGCGAAAGCGCATATTTAATACAGCTTTCTGGCGAAGTTCCTCTCACGGTCCGGGGGTCACCGAGACCAGGTATTCACCGAGGGGACCACGTAACAGTTGGAAAGGGTGGAACTGCGAATGGTTCGACGGATGTGCGGAGTATCGTTGAGAGAGAGGAAGACAAATGATGAATTGCGAAAGATGATGGGAATCGAGCCTGTGATTGATGCTGTGAAGAGGAACAGGTTGAGATGGTTTGGTCATGTGTTGAGGAAGGATGAAAGTGACTGGTTGAGAAGAGTGATGGAAATGAATGTAGAAGGAAGCAGAGGACGGGGAAGACCGAGAAAGACTTGGCTAAAGATGGTGGAAGAAGAAATGCGGGCATGGGGGTTAACAAGGAGAGATGCAGAAAATAGGGCAAAATGGAGAAGATTGTCATGGGGACCGCAAGGCTAACCCCCGCTCTAGCAGGGAAAATGGCCTTTAAAATGCATGTTGTTGTTGTTGTTGTTGTTGTTGAACTCAGTACTTAGTTGAATCACTTTTGGCAGCGATTACAGCCTCAAGTCTTCTTGGGTATGCCTTGACAAACATTGCACACCTGGATTTGCAGATTTTCTGCCATTCTTCTCTGCAGATCCTCTCAAGCTCTGTCAGGTTGGATGGGGACCGTCAGTGGACAGCCATTTTCAGGTCTCTCCAGAGATGTTCGATTGGGTTCAAGTCAAGGCTCTGGCTGGGCCACTCAAGGACCTTCACAGAGTTGTCCCTAAGCCACTCCTGCGTTGTCTTGGCTATGTGCTTGCGGTCATTGTCCTGTTGGAAGGTGAACTTTCGGCCCAGTCTGATGTCCTGAGCACTCTGTTTCAGGTTTTCATGAAGGATATCTATGTACATTGCTCCGTTCATTGTTCCCTCAACCCAGAACAGTCCCCCAGTCACTGCTGCTGAAAAACACCCCCACAGCATGATGCTGCCACCACCATGCTTCACCGTTGGGATGGTATTGGGCAGGTGATGAGCAGTGCCTGGTTTCGTCCAGACATGACGCTTAGAATTGAGGCCAAACAGTTTAATGTTGGTTTCATCAGACCACAGAATCTTGTTTCTCACAGTCTGAGAGTCCTTTAGGTGCTTTTTTGCAAACTCCAAGCGGGCTTTCATGTGTCTTTCACTGAGGAGAGGCTTCCATCTGGCCACTCTGCCATAAAACGCCCAGATCGGTGGAGTGTTGCAGTGATGGTTGTCCTTCTGGAAGTTTCTCCCATCTCCACACAGGATCTCTGGAGCTCAGCCAGAGTGACCATCGGGTTCTTGGTCACCTCTCTTACCAAGGCCCTTCTCCCCCGATTGCTCAGTTTGGCCGGGCGGCCAGCTCTAGGAAGAGTCCTGGTTGTTCCAAACTTCTTCCATTTAAGAATCATGGAGGCCACGGTGCTCTTGGGAACCTTCAATGCAGCAGAATTTTTTTTGTAGGCTTCCCCAAATCTGTGCCTCGACACAATCCTGTCTCTGAGCTCTGCAGGCAGTTCCTTCGACCTCATGGCTTGGTTTTTGCTCCGATATGCATTGTCAGCTGTGAGACCTTATATGGACAGGTGTGTGCCTTTCCAAATCATGTCCAATCAATTTAATTTACCACAGGTGGACTCCAATCAAAGTGTAGAAACATCTCTAAGATGATCAAGAGAAATGGGAGGCACCTGAGCTAAATGTCAAGTGTCATAGCAAAGGGTCTGAATACTTATGTCAATGTGATATTTCAGTTTTTTCTTTTTAATAAATTTGCAAAACTTTCTAAAATCCTGTTGTTTCTTTTTCTTATGCGGTATTGAGTGTAGATTGATGAGGGAAAAAATGAATTCAAACGATTTCAGCATAAGGCTGCAACATAACAAAATGTGAAAAACGTGAAGGGGTCTGAATACTTTCTGAATGCACTGTATATAGTTTTCTCTGAAATTCAAGGTGGGCTTCTAACAAGGAAGGCACTGTGTGTGGGTTTGTGGTTCTAACTTTGTATTGCCATCTCTGGTGTGAGTTTGATTGCCACAGCTGCTAAGTGGAAATTTCTGCACCCTTCACCGGAGTGGCATGTTCACAACTTGTGAACACACTCATGCTCTGCCAAGAGTGTGGAACTCTAAAACCACCGTCGTATGGCAAATTATACGACAAGGCACAATCTAAGGAGTAAAAATATCAGGATATGCTTTCATTGTCCCCGCCCTGCCGACAAGGTCGGAGACTGGGGACATTAAAAGGAGCTCCGACCAAGGACCAATCATCCATCCATGACCGTTCATCCGTCCACGTACTTTTGTGTACGCTATATTTCAAAAAACCTCTGAACATTTAGCTTTCATATTGCAGATATCTATTCTTCATGACATTATCTCAACCTGATTAGATCACAGCTGTGATTGGCTGAATTACGTTGCCATGGCAACCACCTCGGTAACTTGGCTTGTGTACATGATATTTCCAAAACCGTAGAAGATTTAGCTATCGTATTAGTATTACACATATCTATTCCTCATTCCACCCAAAAGGTGGGGGACCTAGAGTATCAATCAGCTCCTTGTTAAAGTTTGATATAATTTTGCAAATCCTGTACATGATGACAAAACCGTTCACATATCCATTTATGAATTCAGATTTGCCATACTAAAATGCATGGGGATGATACTCCATGATGGCAATGCAACAATTTACCCACTCCACCAACAAGTCACTCCCATGATGCTAACTTCTAATAAACCACAATACAATTGCAGCTTTAGGGAACACAATTTTAGATCATTAATATCTTTCATGCTATCATTTTGAAATGTGCATTAAGGTAATGATGGCATTTTATCATTGACAAAGAACCATTTTGTAATGTGACAAAATGTTCACAAAACGTTCATCTCACATTTGACAATTAAATTAGTTAATTGGGTTGGAAAGAAATGTTAGGAACATGAAACACCAAGGTTAAAGTCCATCATTTTATCCCATAACTTTCCTCTTACAAAGCAAGCATATGGTGTTTTGACGAGATGTTCCATGCATCCATTTCACTTTGTGGTTTTCACATTTGTAAACTAGGACGACACTCAGTAGAGAGCATACCTCCGCCTGGTTGGCCATATCACTCAATGGTGAAGAATCACCTAAAAATCATACTAGCTGTATCCGGATCTTCACCAAAACTGAATCAATTCTTCCTTGTCAAACACACAACCTATCCAACACGTTTCGTCCAAATCCATCCATAACTTTTAGAGATATCCTGCTATGTATCGTTTTTGCCTCTTATCTCCCTATAGTGAAGAATGACTTAAAAATTAAATAATTCTCATTTCTGAATCCATATTCAGAAATTCACCAAAATGGAATCGAATCGTCCATGTCAGACACCCAACCTCTTCACCAAGTTTCATCCAAATCTGTCCACTACTTTTTGAGATATCCTGCTATGTATCGTTTTTGCCCCTTTCTCCCAATGGTGAAGAATCACTTTAAAATTCTGGTAGCCGGATCCGAATCCGGATCTTCACCAAAATCGAATCATTTCGTCCTTGTCACATACGCTACATATCTGCCAAATTTCGTCCGAATCTGTCCACAACTTTTGAGATATTCTGTTCACAAACGGACAAACAAACGGCCAAACAAATGAAAAATCGGTCAGAGACCGAGGACTTGCCGGAATGTACTTTTTTATCGGCCATTTTGGAAAAAATATGGCGGCCGAACCACGTGACAGATGACGTCATCATTATTTGTCTTCTAAACTAATTTATTCCTAGATTATGCTCAAGAAATTTCATCTTGATCGGATGAAGTTTTGTACTTGTCGAATTATGACGTCATAATGGAGGATTATGCTCAAGAAATTTCATCTTAGTCGGATGAAGTTTTGTACTTGTCGAATTATGACGTCATATTGGAGGATTATGCTCAAGAAATTTCATCTTGATCGGATGAAGTTTTGTACTTGTCGAATTATGACGTCATAATGGAGGCACCTATGACATCATCATTAACATATTTTATTCCCCATGGAGAGTTCTTTACAATGAGCCATGTCTCAATTTTTTCTATTCAGCACTTTCGGAGATATAGAGGTGCAAAGTTTTTCGGTTTTTCAAAGATGGCGGCCGAACAACGTGACCGATGACGTCATCATTATTTGTTGTCTAAACTAATTTATTCCTAGATTATTGCCAAGAAATTTCATCTTGATCGGATGAAGTTTTGTACTTGTCAAATTATGACGTAATAATGGAGGCACCTATGACATCATCATTAACATATTTTATTCCCCATGGGGAGTTCTTTACAATGAGCCATGTCTCCATTTTTTCTATTCAGCACTTTCTGAGATATAGAGGTGCAAGGTTCTTTGTTTTTTTCCAAGATGGCGGCCGAACCACATGACCGATGACATCATCATTTTTTTTTTCTCCACCAGTTTATGCCGACCTGGCGCTCAAGAAATTGCATCTTGATTGGATGAAGTTTTGTACTTGTCGAATTATGGAATTATGACGTCATAATGGAGGCCTTGGGCCGAGAGAGTTAAAAATTGGGCACAGTCTATTCCAGGGCAAGGCAAACATGTGTGTAAAGTTTGGCGATTCTATGTGCAACGATGTAGACATAGTACTGCGCACAAACAGACAGACAGACAGACAGACAGACAGACAGACAGACAGACAGACAGACGGACGGACATACAGACAGACAGACATACAGACATACAGACAGACAGACAGACATACAGACATACAGACAGACATACATACAGACAGACAGACCAACCAACCAACATACTTGCCGGAATCTTTTCCGGCAAGTAACAAACAGACAGACAGATGTGAAAACATAACCTCCATCCACCTTTGGTGGTGGAGATAACAAGCGAGCACTTTTGAAGGCTATTTTGTAGTTTGTGGGTTAGGCTGTCATCCGTAAATCATCATATTGTAAATTTTTGCAAAGATGTTTTAAAGTCCACATATTGATGATCGTGACCTGTGTGCACCTGCTTCACCAAATGTAAATATAATATTGTAAAATGTTTTGCCTTAAATGCCAACCGACTTGGAAATTGACCAATGAACAAAACCCAGCGCTGCAATACTCTCACTTCATTGACCCACTACATTATTCCCATCTTGATCACTTCCACCAATGCTTTCTCAGCAAATTGTTTGCAGCATGCAGGAATAATCACTGCTGCCGGAAGATGCACATGTTGCGGTTTTTGAGACGTTAGCATTTAATGGCCTGCTATTTAGTGAACTCCGTGACATCTCGAGGCTCGTTTCCCATGTCTCCATAAAATAGCATGTAAAAAATATGCACAGTGTGGCCTAAAATCATTTTGGTCCATTAATTGTGATGGTTCAGTGAGCGATCCTGATGAATACAGTCGAATATGTATCATCCGCCGGTATTTCTTAGCTTTATTTTTTGATTGCGGAGAGACATCCCTGCTTTCAGTAGCTTTCCAACTCCCAGGCGAGCAATATAATAGCTAGGACTTCTCTAGTGGCCTGGAAAGGCTGATGCTACAAAATGGGGAGCAACAATCCCACCATTTAAACATGAATGCCTCTCTTAATGGATCATTATATCTCTCGAGCCTAATGACAAACTTCAGTTAACACACACCATTCATTGATTGGTTTCACTGCAATGAACTGGAAACGCACCACCATATGCTGTGATATGTTGTTTATTTTAGGGTACGGTCATGGCTTGGTGAATCTGGAAGGATTATGCAGAGGTAGCACACTTACCTGTGAGTTGTCTTGTCTGGGTTTGAATCTCTACCCGACTAGAAACTGTCAGATTGGTGCTTCACAGACAGGGTGTTGCATCGCAAAGTGCGTCATCCATGGGCGTCCCTGGGCGACCCATCTACTAGCATTAGTCGGTGGAGGTTAAAGATCCCACGGTGTCTTTTCGAAAAGTTGGTGTGTTATCTCCGGCACCCTGAACAAATTACAGGAACCTGCCCTGACTACAGCTGGGGATGCAAAGGACAACCATCCAGTGGAATGATTCTTGTTGGGCTGCTAAGGTAAAAAGAAAACAAAAGAAAAGAAAAAAGAAAATGGCCTCTAAAGGTGGTTTTTTAATCATCCAGCAATAAAAGGGCATTATGCGTGTTCCACGTTCCGAGATAACATATTGGACACCGATGACTCGAGCATTCACGAGCACCACCCTCGTACCACAGATAAATCCATAAACCTTTATTTACCATTATTCTTTTGAAATAAATAGCAAAAGTATTGCATTGTTTTTGCACAAAGGTTATTACCAGATATTGACTGTTACTTTGTGATTCACAATGCACGGGTCTCCTTTGAATTGCACCCATTTCATTGCACAACATTTTGTGTCTTTTCCAGCGTTGGTGTTCGAGTGGGTATTTGGTGATTCTCCCAGGAGACCTGTGCAGTCGGATGCTCGCCGCTTCATCTCACAGTCAACAGGAAACCTGTACATAGCGCAGGTAGACAGCTCTGACGTGGGCAGCTACAGATGCATTGTGCGGAGCAAACCAACTGGACGGTTGACAACCAGCCCACCCACACCGTTAACACTCAAACATGGAGGTATGCCTTCTGCTGGCCAACTCGGACACATTTCATATCGGTTTTCTTGTTGACGGCTGTTGCGTTTTAATTCTTTACTTTTGAAATATACCATGGTGAATAATGTACCTGTGAGTTTAATGAGGCCTACATAAGACAAAACTCCTTTCTCATCAGGAAAGTATACAGTGTATTTGGCAAAATTGAGATGGTGCATAAATAATGATCAGAATATCAGCTTCCAAATCTAAATGTAGAAAGTATTTAAACATTTAACATATTCATAATCAATTATTAAACTAATTATTTTGCCTGGATAGCTTCAAACATGCTGCTTGTTTGGGTATGGGTCCCACTTATAGCATTTCCAATCTTGAAATACAGAATCATCAACTGCAAGTCGTATACATTATAAAATATTTACAAGTCAGGAGACGACGATGGTTCACGAGCGAGCGGTATTCAATGACAAAGGTCAAAACCGACATTGAAAATATATAAATAGCAATGTATTATCTGTTATGAGACTAGTTAGCTACACAATACCGAAAATTCGGTTTGATTCCGACAACTTTGAAAATTTGACCTTTGTGACCTTGAAATGTCAAAACGAAGGTTACTGACCTTGAAATGAGATAGAAAGTAATGTATAATCAGTTATGAGGTTAGTTAGCTACACAATACTGAAAATTCGGTTCGATTCTGCCAACTTTGAAAGTGTGACCTTTGTGACCTTCAAAGGTCAAAGGTCGAAGATTCTGAAATTTGTTGGAAAACTTGTATTTCATGATGTATGTATATATATATATATATAGAATGATCGTTTTAAGACCATTTTCCCGCTAGAGCGGGGGTTAGCCTTGCGGGCCCCATGACAATCATGGTTCCCTGTTTTGAGGCAATGTTTTTATGGCCGGATGCCCTTCCTGACGCCAAATATGGCGATAATATGTATGTATGTATGTGTATGTATGTATGTATGTATGTATGTATGTATGTGTATGTTTGTATGTGTATGTATGTGTATGTATGTATGTACGATGTATGTGATAATATAAAAACATGTACGACATTTCACCCTATCAGGAAGCAAACAATGTAATAAAACCATTAAAAATCGACTTTTCTAAATTTCGTGACCTTGTGACCTTGTGACCTTGGGGCGAAAATGAAAAATCGAGCTCTGTGGGGCTAGCCACATGACATTGGCCGAACCAAATACCGAAACCCCTGTCAGATTCCACCAAACCCCTCGGAGAAGATGTAGCTTGAAATCGATTACCCCCTAAAAAGACATCTTTTTTTGGGCGTGTCTCCGCCCACAATGGGCGCAATACGCCCACTCTAGGCAGGACACAACTAGATCATGATATCAACCTCCCACCCAAGTTTCATCAAGATCGGATGATATCGGGTAGTTATGCTGCAGACAGACAGACACACAGACACACACCCATGACGAATATAGTGGTCACTCGGTTCGATAACTCGTGAACCAATACATTGTATGGAATATACAATGAAGGATGTCTAGTTGCCAGTTTTGTTTATACTGTGAGCATTACAAAGCCCAACCTCAGTTTTTACACTATGGATAAACAATTTGGCCGTCATCATTAAATGCTCGTTCGACAATTTTCGTGCCACTAACTACCGTCCGAGCTCTCCACTTCTTTTAGAGTAAAAAAAAGGAGAGTTAGGATGGTAGTAAAGCAGGGGTCTTTCACTTATAAATTCTCACTGCGAAGGTAGTGCCAACAGAAACAGTAGATAGTTTTAAAATTTTGTTAGATATCAAGCTAAAAAGACATCAAGGAAATGGAAAGGAAAGGTTCTGATGTCATGTGTTATGCCAGCTTACCAATACATTCTGGAGATGATGGCACTGGCAGAGAGACGACAACAGAGGTTGCAGGCTTGCGAGAACAACTGGGTCAGGGGGGTTGCAGGAGTGAAGAGGGTGGATAGAAGGAGAATGGGTGAACTGATGGAGGTGATTGGTGTGCAGATGAGCTTGACGGGGAGATTGGTGAAATGCCAGCTGAGATGGGCTGGACATTTGGTGCGAATGGGTGAAGAGAGAGAATGGCAAAGACAGCGGATCGGTTGAGGCAGCAAGATATGAGGAAAATATGTAGACTGCAGCTGAGATGGGAGGATTGTGTGAAGAGGGATATCGGTAAAGCCCCAGTCATACCGGATTTGAGTGGCCACGAATCGCCCCGATCACCCCCGATCTGGCGATTCCCCGCACCAACACGACTTTTCGGCAAGATTGGCTGTAAATTTTCCCACAGTCATACCAAAACACCCCTGCCACGACTCCCATACCATCGCGCCGTGACCGCCGCGCCGACAAAGCCCGATCCGCCAAGTGCGCGGCAAGATCGCCACAAGTCCTAGCCCGTGCCCACACGTCTTCGCCCCGATCCGCCCCGATCCACCCCGATCCCACTACGATCGCACTACGACGGCACAACGACCTCACTATGACTGCAGTACGCACGCGTATGTGCCCACCCGTCCGAGCCCGACTGCGCGGCGGCCGTCCTTGCCCTATATAAGAACGGCCAAGAATCACGCCGACCTAACTACGATCTTAAAATTCAGACGACGCTAATTCACGTTATTTTTGTATGTCGTTTATATAAATCATCAACTCCAAGCCTTCCAATGATGCCGCCAGCCAGGAAGAGGGGGAGGGGATCCAGGAAGACGTGCACAATCACGCGGCCGCCGTGACCAGATTGGATGTGATCGATGTGACCAGCTTGGAATCAGGAGATGAAATGATTTCGCCGCCGGGGATCGCCTATATATACCCGGTCTTGTGACAGGTCGTACTGGCGCCTACTGGTGCTTACTGCATGCTTACGGCAGTCTTGGCGGAGTCTTGTTAATTCGTGAGAGATCGGCAATGATCGTGAGTCGTCGTACTGCTGCGCGAACGTGGTCGGGACGGATCGGGAGCAATTCTTGGAAGATCGTGATGGCAGTCGTACGGCGTCCATGTGAGGACGTACGGCGGTCGTATCAGTGCTTGCTG
Organism: Myxine glutinosa; assembly: GCF_964187855.1. Classification (NCBI taxonomy): domain Eukaryota; kingdom Metazoa; phylum Chordata; class Myxini; order Myxiniformes; family Myxinidae; genus Myxine; species Myxine glutinosa. The sequence goes on from NC_136272.1 coordinate 81,647,011, forward strand.
GATGCGGAGCGAATCGTGGCAGCCAAGTTTCCCGACCGCCGCAAGACACTCCACGACCATTTTCCCGATGCCCACACACGCCCGTACGACACCCTCCAGACAGCAGCAAGAGTTTGAAAAATGCCACGAATCGCCACGATAATTTTGAACAGTTCAAAATTGTCGGGGCGGCTTCCCGTCTCGACCCGATCTGCCAAGTACACCCCCGATCATCCAGGAATCGCCAGGACCCCAATACGATCTGGCCAAGAATGTCGCCCCGATCTTAGGTCGTGGCGATTCGTGGCCTGAAAATGGCCGGTATGACTGGGGCTTAAGGTAGGGGTGGTTGGAAGGTGGAAAGAGTTAGTTGAGGACAGAGGGGAGTGGAGGGAGTTTTGTGATCAAGGCAGGGCAGGAGCCTGGTACCATTGGACCTCACCCCTTATAGTAAGAAGAGGGAGGAGAAAGAGAAGAAGAAGATTAGCTTTTAGCACACGTGGTGGGGGTAGAGAAGGTTGTACTTGGATATATGAGCACAATTGCACAGGCTTGATGGACCTAATGGCCTCTTCCTGTGTTAAAGTTCCTTGTATAGACATATTAATTAAATGCATTGGTACACCTACATTAGTGCATTGCTCTTCAGAGAGGTCCCATATGTTCAGAGTTTGACCACATTACCCAAACCATATCTATTCATGTAAATCAGTGGTGTCTCATGTAACAACGATGAATTTCACACAAGAGTTGCATCTTATTTTAAAAAATCATAAGAAATCACTTCAAAGCTGTTACCATTTCCGAAGCCTTGGTGTTACCATTTTCAAGAATTTCTATATAAACGTGTATAAAGAATTGCACTGCTCTGAAAACAACAACTCAAGTTGTTTGAGATGATTAAGAGTGTTCACTGCGCTGCCATTTCCCTCACAACAGGAAATTGAATTGTACATTTAGCAAATGTTTGATGCCTTAATCTGCTTGTAACATCTAGCAATTAGCTTGTGAACTCGCACAAGTATCCTCCCACTGGGTCTTATACCTTGCTGGACCTCGTTACCCACAAGCACCTTAAAATGATTTTTAACTGTTATGCCTTGGATGGATGCATTTTATATAACAAGCAGTCTAAAGTTATTGGAAGTATATAATAATATTTTATGTCACTGCCATGCACGTAGGGCTGCCGAGGCACTTCGGGAAGCATAGGGATGCTTCCATTGGCAAGGGGGAACAATCCTGGATGGGTCACCACTCTGACGCAGGATACTCAATTGGCTCATTTTCTTCCCAGAAACTGGTACTCATTTTGCCAACCTCTGAAGGTTGACGCTCTGAGTCAAGCCACCTTGTGTTATTTATGGCAGGACTGGGGCTTGAACTCAGAACCTTACAATCCTAATCCTGCCACTTATTCCATTAAGCCACCACCAGGCTTGAATGCAAGTAAAGGAACATAAAGGAATACAAATAAATAACGAATGAAACAAACAGCTGTATCTGAAAAGAGCAAGTTTTGGATTCAAAATTACCTTTATTAACTCAACTGGACTATGTCCAGCTGAGTTTTTGTCTACACCCAGTGTCGGTCGTCCGTCGTCCGTCTGTCGTCTGTCTGTCTGTCTGTCTAAACAATTCGACGTCTACGCTCTAAAAGTCACAGATATTGATTATATTTGATGAAACTTGTTATGCAGCATCTTTAAGACATAAACTAGTTTGGGATTGCATTTGGGTGTTGCACGCCAAAAAATGGGTGCGGCAGGGTGGCCATATTGAAAAATCAATTTTTGTCATATATTTTTAGCACATATAAACTATATAGTTTGTGGTTCTATTATGCATATTCTAACCATATTGATATAGACCAGTTGAGTTCAGGTTCCCTGGAACCTCTCTAGTTTCCTTAATCAGCATGTTGAAGTAAATTGCACTGAATGTAAAACAATTAAATTGCAAATTCAACCTAATTGATTATTTATATTTGAATACCCCTGTAGATGCCCCCATGGATTGTTATACTACAAAGTGACATTGAGTATACTAGCAACGGTACCCGCCCTATGGGCGGGGCTTCAATTGGGAGGCCCAAATGAAAAGGCAAAATGTCAGAAATTGAAGGCTTTTTATTTATTTTAAACGATTCATAGAAACATCCGTTAAATCATATCACACGCAAATCATCAAAATCTAAACAGTATTTGTGGAATTTCAATAAAAGCCACATCACTGTTCATATCGGTAAATATTATTCCATCGTGTTTGGAAAAAACTGGAAAATTGGGAAAACAATATAGCCTATTTTACTCCAGGGGTCAACCCTGGTGTTGGGCTAGCGGCTAGGGTGCCGGCTTAGGATCCTGGGTTCGAATCCCGGTCGATCGCTGAATTAATGCCAGGGGGGTTGACTCAGCCTGTCATCCTTCCGAGGTCGGCTAATTGAGTACCAGTTCACTGGTAATTCCCTGTTTGTCGTAAAAGGCGGCAAAAAGGGTTGGCGTCAGGAAGGGCATCCGGCCGTAAAACATTGCTTCAAAAAGGGGACCAAAAAACAACAACAACCACGGTTCCCGAAAAAGGCCAACCCCCGCTTTGCGGGGAAAAATGGCCTCTAAAGGTGTTTTTTTAAATTTTATTTTACTCCAGGGGTCCCAGGATTACCCACCCCAAATTTCTTTGCGATCGATTCAGCCGTTTTTGCTGTACCTGGGAACAGACAGACATTTGGTGAATTATAGTAAGATAAGCTCTTAAGGTGTATACAATACTCCAATGGTCAGTGTCTCAAACATCCTCTGACAGTTTCGCCTCACACTGGCCTTCTCGTGGAGGGGGGTTGTTTTCACTAGTTTGTGCAGAAGTGAAAGGCACTTTGTAAAACCAGTTGCTTTGGACTGATGGAGCTCATTGGACTCAGTAGGAAGCTCTTATTGGAGAAGGAAACTCTAAATCGAAATCTGCTGCTGCCTTGCAGATTCAGGTTTTGATACCAAAGGCTAAGGGTTTAATGTGGGTAAAGGGATCAATCCTTTTTAAGGAAAGTTGCCTTTGTATTCGTTAACCCTTGGGCAAGGTGTGCTAGCCCTATTTTAGACTCCTGGTCATGGTTACATGAAGCCATGAGACCAGGAGGTTAATGGCCATACAGGTAGGCTCTGGCACATTTTAAAATTATTTTTTTGTATGCAAGATCTAGGCTCATTTAAGAGCTAGCACATCAAACACATATTAGAACATAAAACACAAAAAACATAAACGGACACATAAAAAAATAAAGGGAGAGGGAGACAAGGTGGGGAGAGAGAGGGAAGCACATAAGCACAACATTAGATAACATGGACATCGGGATATCTGTTTGGAGGGAGAGGCTGGGTGGTCAGGGGGAGTGGGAGGGACAGGGTACAGGGTACAAAACAAATTGACACTACAAGGAATTTCAGGAATGAAGTCGGAGATTGAAAGATGTGGATTTGGAGTGTATTAACGGGGGTAGAAAAGATCAAGGTTTTAGATGGGGGAAGATAAGAGATGGTGGTGAACAGCTGTTTTAAAGACCTGGAGGGAGGAGAGGGATTGAAGAGAGTGAGAGAGTTTGTTCCAGAGACAGGAAAAAAGAGGAATGAAAGAGTGAAAGTGAATAGAGAGTCTTGATTTGGGCAGTTTAATTAGAAGAGGGTTGCTGGCAGTTCTTCTGCATCCTGCAGGAACATTTGAGGGACACATCACAGACAGAGCTGGGGGAGCTAGGCCAGAGAGGAGTCGGTAGAAGACAGAAAGACCACCTACCTGCCTGCGGTGATTGAGTGAAAGGCCCTCGGAGTTAGCTTCATCGTGGGAGATTCCAATGATTATGAAAGCTTTGGTTTCAACAGCGTGAAGCCGAGCTAGGTGTGAGGCAGGAGCACCAGCCCAGAGGGGAGAACAGTATTCCATTGAGCTGTGGATGAAAGCCTTGAATGTGGTGAGGAGCTCCGGTGTGCCAAGGAAGGACTTCGCACGACGTAGGATGCCCAGTCGGCAACTGGCTTTGGAGGCCAGCTTGAAAATGTGTTTTTCCCAGGAAAGATCACGGCTGATAGTGAGACCCAAAATCTTGAGTGACAGAACTTCTTCAAGAGGATTGTTGAGAAAGTATATGGGAGGGTTTTCCAGACGGTCTTTTCGAAGAGACAAAGTGAGAGTGTGAGATTTGTCAGGATTGAAAGACATGTTCCACTTGTTTTACCAGTTTGTGATTTTGTCCAGGTCTGCAGAGAGTGAAGAGGCTGCTGCCTGCCGATCTGAGGGATGAGATATGGAGCGGCAGAGAGTGGAGTCTTCAGCAAAGAGAAAGAGAGGATTTTCCAGAGAGTCGGAAAGATCATTGATGAATACCAAAAAAAGCACAGGGCCCAGAGCACTGCCTTTGGGAACTCCAGCCTGAACAGGAAGGGGAGATTAGATAATTCCATTCATGGCCACACGTTGACTGCAACCGAAATGGATGTCCGCAAGCCATGCGTGGAGATTTCCATGGATACCATAGGAGGGGAGTTTGGTGAACAGACGGGGTGCCGGACCGTATCGAAGGCACGAGATCTGTCAAGGGAGACAACTCTGATTTCCTGTTTGACATTGAGGACCTCAATCCATTGTTGAGACAGCAGATGCAGCATGTCCAGAGAAGAGTGACCTGGTCTGAATCGAAATTGATGATCAGAGATCAAGCCATTGGAGAAGAGGAAGGATTTAATATCAGAAGCGATGATGGATTCCATGACCTTGCTATTGATTGGGAGCAGGCTGATTGGTGTGTTGTTGCAAGGATCTGTTTTTGCTCCTTTTTATGTAAAGCGGTGATGTTGGCTGAGACATATTGCCAGTAATGGATGTATGATATTTATGCTAGGCAGATATATAATTCTTTTGAGGAGAACAATGGCTTGGATCACATGTCTAATATGGACACTTGCTGTGGTCTAGTTGCTGGGATTACCATGATGTAAAGCCAATCTTTGAGCTTTTCAAACGTTCACTAAATTTGGACATGAAATGTAAGGTCAATTCATCAGGGAAAGGTTTATGTCATAGAGAGATGGAAAGGATAAGAAATGATATTTTGGGGATAAGCGATCCTAAATTAACTGGTTTAGGGCAGTTTCAATCTGACGATTACAAAGTGTTATTTTCTGGTCAGCAAACCTGTAAGGCAAACAAAATGGCAGTAATTTGCAATATGAAGATGTAAGGGTCAGGATTTGCATACAACCCAGTCAATGAGAGGTTAACATCATTGAGGTTGAAAAGACATCCAGTGAACACCACCCCCATTCAGATATACGTAGTATGCTCCATTATTTGCAGCAGATAAAGAAAATGCAGAGGGTTTTATGGAATGTTGCCAAAACTGATAGAGCAGGAATCTAAAGGAGATGTTTGAATTATTATGGGAGAATGGATTTCAAAACCTGGAGAAGTAGGATCTCCAGGGATTGAAGGAAAGCACAGACTTGATATCTGTAAAAAGCCATGGGAGCGAATGCTAGAGTTTGATGGGGAGAATTATCTTGTAATTGCAATTATCTCATAATTGACGGTACAGGCCACAATGGAACACTCACTCCCCTTCCCTCACCCTCCCCCCCCCCCCCCCCTCCCTGGGATATTGGGTAGTGCCAGGCAGCTGGGGAGATGCATTGGCAGGATTTGAACGTGGGTGTCAGTCTCCGGGTGGTACTACAAGGACCCCATGGGGGTCCTGGTGGGGGTGGGGCGTCCCCTGTCCACCGGGGTTCCGCCTGAGTGAGTGTCTCAGGCTGGTGGGGTGCCAGACACTGAAGCACGTTGAGACCTTTGAGGAGCCGAGGTGGTCCCTTAAGGGCACCTGTGATGGTGCCACCTGAGGGCCACTAGGCGGAGGTGTTGCAGGCTGTGCCTTGATTGCGGCACCATAAAGGACCAGTAAGAATCTGGGGAAGTGACCATCCAGGAATGCAGTCTAGTAGTCTCCCCATGAAGAGACCTGCCATGCTGGGCTGGTCTATGGATATGAGTCAAACCTCATGGACCTGGGTATGAGTACTGCCTACCGGATAACGACCAGAGCATCTGTGGAATGTTATGGCGTTAAATTGAAATGACGAGGAAGGCCTGGAGATGCCCATATAACCTTCCACAAATCGTCCACCATGGTAAATGGGATCTTGGTTTGGGAAGAGAGCCCCGAATTTTAATTGGCATGTTTAAATACCAAGATTCGCTGCAGCAGGAACTGCTAGAATTGAACGATCAGCTCCCCAGTGGTGATTGAATTGCGTTAAATTGACCTTTTCCCATTGCCACGACTCGCCCTGCTTTTCTTTTGGGAGTGAGCTGAGAATTGGCCATGAGGGCCAAGCACATGGACTGGTGGAAAGGGTGTATGCAATAAAATATTTATTTAATGATTGTTTTATTAGTGATTATGTTTTATTAGTTATTGGTGATTTAGTGTTTGCCGTCCATTGCAGGTAGAACTAGAACGACACTTGGTAGAGTGCATTCCTCCGCATGGCCGAACAGTTTCCATTTTGTATCCTACTGATAGGCCGGCCGGATATGCATCCAGACCTTTACTAAAATCTACCCGGCTTGTTCTCATTGTGTACCAACCCATCCACAAATATTTATCATAATGCATCTACATCCCTAGGAAATGTCATGCTATGTATCATTTTGGCCATATCACTCAATGGTGAAGTATCACTTTAAAAATATCGGATCCAGATCTTCACCAAAATAGAATGAATTTGTCCTTGTGTTACAGGGTCCTCTGAAATCTCCTGGTCTCGGTAACCTCCGAACCCCGAGAGGAACCCCGGAAGAAATATATATATATGTTAATTCCGTGTCGAAATCAATCACTAATGAAACCATCCATGAAACCGTCAAAGGAAACAATCCAAATCAATAAGGAAACCACACCCTTGGTTGTCAATGAACAAATACTATATTAAAAGCACACAAAAAGAACCATACAGCAATGGTGGCAATCAACCCTACAATCAATATCTTAAGATGGTACCACCTTATCTAGTCACGTAACCTCAAACTCACGGCACTCCCAGGAAATGGAACCGAGCCCTCCTCAATGTCTCTATAACCCTCCAAGGCGAAGTTGATGCGCTCCGGCGATCGTTGGAACAATGTCTGATCAAGAGCAACCGAGGCGTAGACAGTCGAAGCGACACAGAAGTCATGTGGTCCAACACCCAGCAAACTCGCGGTAGAAAGGGAACTCCCAAAGACGCGATCCAGACGTGCACCTGCACCGTTCAATCAGCGAACCGCAGTGCAATCTTCAGACACCGCTTTATTGTACAGCTGTCCCCGGCAAACCACCGGAGGATAAGCCCAACCGACGCGACAAAAACCTTTTCCGATGAAGGTAGCGCAAGGGGGGGAATTGGCAGACGGCCCTCACTCGAGCCAGAGCTTCTAGGCAAGGATTCTCTGGAATCTCAATGCTGATACCCGTCGACGCAGGCTCCACAATACTCCGGCGATATCACCTATCGCTCGAACTTCCTTTCAAGGACTCAAAGTCCACTCGCGACGTTCGCTCAACCACGCTCCTTACGGAGCTTCAAGGCACGTCTTTCACTGTCCTCACATCTTCTTCTTCCTCCACGCCTTTTTCTTCCGGGTCACAATTTGATTTTCTGTCTCATTTTACCATGATCGTTTTTAACCTTTTAACCACAATAATCGTTTCCCTTAAACAACAATACCCATAATACTTAGAACCCACAATAATAATAATAACAGCTATAATAATAATAAGTGCCGAATCCGTAACACTTCCCCCCCTCAAGAAAGAAAGTTTGAACACAGCGAAAACTTTCTTTGCTGGCAAACTCTTTAAACAAACAAAAATAAACTCACAACCCCAAATCACCAATTCCCATGAGCAACAATTATCAACATCTCAAAAATAAAGCAACACAATTTTACAACCCACAGAGATTTCCAAGGTTAATTGACTCTGGACAAAGCGTCAGCCACGACATTGTCCCTGCCCTTTGCATGTTCAATTTCCCCGTTGGACTCCTGCAAAGCCAAACTCCATCTCATCACCCTCTGATTTTACTTTTCGTTTATTTTGAATGAAGGCTAAGGGGTAGTACTCAAAAACCCAAAGTCAAGCAAATCTACAGCACTTTTCCCGGGAGGCCGAGCTGAAAGCCAGCTTCCATGGTGGTTGGGTGGTGAGGCCTGGAATTATTCACTACATGGACGCCTTTAGGAACGTTTAGTTCATGGTTAGTCCGTGCAGGAATGTTCACTACATTGACGCCTTTAGGAACGTGGTGTTCACGGTTAATCCGTGTCGGGAATCTTGGCTCGGCTGCTCCGCAGCATTCAGTGCTTCAACTCTTTCTAACTTTCCTAACAATCACGGTTGGACCACTTGTCACGGTAGTCACATGAATAGCGGTCTCCTCAGCCACTGCTCGGATAATCCTTACTTCGGGGGCTGCCGTAACTCTGGGAGCCTCCATAATAATATCGATTGCGGCCACCACCTAAACTATGACTCCGTGGTCCTCTTCTGTAGATCCCACGACACCTATGAAATGCCTTCCCTACTGTTATGGTCCGACCCTCCAACTCCTTGCTATTCAGATCTTTTTCTGCCTCTCTGGCGTCCTTTGAGTTTTCAAACGTGACAAAGCCAAACCCTCTTGACTTTTGTGTCTCCCTGTCTTTTATCAGCAGCACTTCCAAAAGCGGTCCATATTTGCTGAAGGCAGTCTCCAGAACATCTTCCTTTGTTTTGAAGTTCAGTCCACCTACAAGTAACTTGCTAGATTTGTTGCCATCCCTAACTGGTGTGGTGTTATTTTCTCTACTGGGCTTTTTAACAACCATCGGGTTACCATAAACTTGACCACCGGCCAAATCATTCCCGATAACAACAGCTACTCCCTCTACAGGAAGAGTGGCTTGTAAACCGACGGTGACCGGTCCTGACACCAAATCAGATTCCAAATGGGTGACATGAAGCGGAGCTCCAACACAGCCAGCAATCCCCTGTAAACGAACACTATCACCAGTTGCCGTCTCCTCTGACAATGGCAAGATGCCTTCAAGCATTAAAGATTGATGTGCTCCTATGTCCCTCAATACCCTCACAGGTCTCCGGTTAGTCGAGGCTCCATCCAGTGACACAAACCCCTCTGAAATAAATGCTTGGTAACCCTTTTGAGGGCGATTTCTCACAATGGCCATTGCATTTGGAGTTGTACTCGTCGAACTCCGCTCCTGATTTTCCCTTATCATGGTGTAACACTGGGACATCAAGTGTTCAGGTTTATGGCAAAAAGCACAAGTAGGCCCGGAGGAGAACCTCGTGGTCTGCCTCGAGCCCCCCGGAGGATACATCTGCCTTGGAACTGTTGTCTTCTGATTTCTAGAAGTCGTGGCATCAGAGTGGTCCTCATAGTCATCTCGAGGCCGCCCCCATGAATTTTCGTTCTCCGCCCCCTCCGCCCCTCGAATTCCGGTCCCTCGAGCGACGGGGCTTGCTTCGATCTCTCCACGGCATCAAAGTTTGAGTGTTTTCCCGTTCGTTTCTTTGTCAAATTTCCGCTGCGTATTTTGTTGTGTATGTGTTATTGTGTGTTTCTATTTGGTTTTGGTTTTGTAGTTGTTGCAAATTTGCGTGTAATTAGTCGTTTCTTTGTTCGCGCCTCGTGCGCCTCGTGCGGCCTTGTGTCTCGTGCGGCCTCCTCATCTCGACTTGTGCCCCGCCCCCTATATCTCATTTTTCTTTCACCTCTGCTCCTGCTTTCTCAAATCCACGTTCTCACTTAGAGACTTTTCCCAGATTGTTTTTCATGGTTTTGTTTAAATATTTATTTAAATATGTTTAAACCGCAGCCGTGATGCTGACGCCCCCCCCCCCTCCCCAGCCCCCAGAATTTCCATGTTTTAAATGTTTCCCAGTGTGTACCCTGGATAAGAATAGGTATGCCGTATCCCTGCGTGTCGTAAGAGGCGACTAAGAGGGTTGGCGTCAGGAAGGGCATCCGGCCATAAAAACATTGCCTCAAAAAGAGAACCATGACAATTACAACTACATGTGGGCAGGGTACAGCCCGAAGTGGAGATCGGTTTCTGAGGTTTGGGACATGGAATGTAGGGACAATGACAGGTTTATCAGGAGAAGTGGTGGAAGTATTGGTCAGAAGAAGAGTGGACATATGTTGTGTGCAAGAGACGAGATGGAAGGGAAGTGGTGTGAGAATGGTGAAGGGTAGGCAGGGACAGAAATACAAGTTTGTGTGGCAAGGGTGCCTGGAGGGCGTGAATGGTGTTGGTGTCCTGTTTTCTGAGGAGTTTGCAGACAGTGTGGTGAGTGTGACTAGAGTGAGTGATAGGTTGATGATGGTGAAAATGATGATTGGAAAGCTCTTGGTGAACGTCATCTCGGGATATGCTCCGCAGGTTGGTCGAAGCGATGAAGAGAAGGACAAGTTCTGGTGTGCGATAGAGAAGCTGATGGAAAACGTGAAAGATGAGGAAGTTGTTGTGGTAGGAGGAGACCTAAATGGACATGTGGGAAGGAGTATGGATGGTTTTGACGGAGTTCATGGGGGTTACGGATATGGTGTGAGAAATGGAGAAGGTGAAAGGATTTTGGAGTTTGCTGATGGAGCTGATTTGTTGATTTGTAATACTCAGTTCCAGAAAGAGGATAATAAGCTTGCTACATACACGTCAGGTGGGTCGACGACAACCGTTGACTACCTGATGGTGCGTCGGCGAGATAGGGGGCACCTCCAGGACACAAAGGTGATCCCGGGGGAGGAGGCTGTTTCACAGCACCACTTGGTTGTCTGCGACGTAAGGGTGAAAGGTGCGAGGAGAGCTCGGCGGGTGAAGTACCAACCGAGAATGAAGGTGTGGAGGTTGAAAGAGGTGACAGTAAGGGAGGCATTAAAAGAGAGGCTGAGTAGGGTCGAGGATGATGTGGTTGAGCTTGAAAGTGGTTGGATGTCAATGAAAGCTAGTCTGTTGGGAGCCGTTGGTGAGGTATGTGGATGGACAAAAGGACCACCGAGGCACTCGGAAACATGGTGGTGGGATGATGAAGTTGGAAAGAGGATTGACGAGAAGAGGAAGAAGTTCAAGGAGTGGCAGAAGGCGAAGGGTACGGGAGCAGAAACAGCAGAGCATGAAAGTTATAAGGCAGCCAGGAAGGCTGCAAAGAAAGAGGTAGCAAAGGCGCAGGAGGCATGTAGGAAAATGTTCGGAGAACGCTTGGATTCAGAAGCGGATCAGAAAGAAGTATTCAGGATTGCAAAGCAGATAGTGAAAGAGAGGTGTGATGTGATGGGGGTGAGTTGCTTGAATGATGAAGTGGGACAAATCGTTGTCGACCCAGATGGAATTAAAGGAAGATGGAAAAGATATATGGAAATGCTGTTGAATACAGAGAATGAATGGGATGGCAACATAAAGAGTAACCCGGTTTTAGGACCGGCAGAGAAGATAACTGAGAAGGAAGTTGAGGAAGCGATAAAAGCAATGAAGGGTAGAAAAGCGGGAGGGCCGACGGGAGTTGTGGGAGATGTGTTGAAGGCAGCAGGAAGTTGGGGTGTGAAGAGAATGACAGAGATCTGTAATCTGGTGGTGAAAGAAGGCCGCATTCCAGTGGATTGGGAACTGAGTACCCTCGTTCCTCTATACAAGGGGAAAGGTGACCCTCGGGAGTGTGGCTCGTACCGAGCGATAAAGTTATTGGAGCATGGAATGAAGGTATTGGAAAGGGTGTTGGAGAGGAGGATAAGGAAGAAAGTGAAGATCGACGAAATGCAGCTTGGATTCATGCCAGGAAGAGGAACGACAGACGTGCTTTTCATTGTGAGGCAGTTGCAGGAGAAGTACATGGAGAAGAGGAAGAAGTTGTTTCTTGGGTTTGTTGATCTGGAGAAAGCATTCGATCGGGTTCCACGCAAAGTATTGACATGGGCATTGAGGAAGTTAGGAGTGGAGGAATGGTTGATCAGAGTAGTGATGGCAATGTACAAAAGAGCACGCACAGCTGTAAGGACGAAGGACGGGAACAGTGGTGAGTTTGAGGTGAAGGTGGGAGTGCATCAGGGGTAGGTACTAAGTCCACTACTATTTGTAGCTGTGATGGAGGTGCTGGCTCAGAACGTAAAGGAGGGTTTACCGTGGGAGTTGTTGTATGCAGATGATCTGGTGTTGATTGCGGAAAGTATGGATGGACTGAAGGAAAAGATGAACACGTGGAAGGAATGTATGGAGGCAAAAGGTCTGAAGGTGAATATCGGAAAGACGAAGGTGATGGCAAGTGGTAAAGCATGTGGTGAGGTTGGAAAGAACTGGGAAGTGGCCCTGTGCTGTGTGTAGGAAGGGTGTCGGAGTGAACTCCATTCAGTGTACAATGTGCGCTGAGTGGGTTCATCAAAAATGTAGTGGTCTGAGAGGGTCATGAACCAGTGTGGTAGCTACATTCAAATGTGAGGTGTGCACAGGGGGAGCTGCAGATGGAGGAAATGTTGAGTTGGATCTTGGAGACGGCGTGAAGCTGGAAGGAGAAGGTGGATCAGACTGGGCAACGGTTGCTCGAGTGAGATGTGCATGGAAGAAGTTTTGGGAATTGAGTGGCGTGCTGATGATGAGGGGAGTGTCGTTGAAGCTGAAGGGAAAGTTGTATGCTGCATGTGTGAGAAGTGTTATGATTTATGGGAATGAGACATGGGTAATGAACGTAGAGCAGCAACGAAGGTTGGAAAGGGTGGAAATGCGAATGGTTCGACAGATGTGCGGAGTATCGTTGAGAGAGAGGAAGACAAATGATGAATTGCGAAAGATGATGGGAATAGAGCCTGTGATTGATGTTGTGAAGAGGAACAGGTTGAGATGGTTTGGTCATGTGTTGAGGAAGGATGAAAGTGACTGGTTGAGGAGAGTGATGGAAATGAATGTAGAAGGAAGTAGAAGACGGGGAAGACCGAGAAAGACTTGGCTAAAGATGGTGGAAGAAGAAATGCGGGCAAGGGGGTTAACAAGGAGAGATGCAGAAAATAGGGCAAAATGGAGAAGATTGTCATGGGGACCGCAAGGCTAACCCCCGCTCTAGCAGGGAAAATGGCCTTTAAAATGCATGTTGTTGTTGTTGTTGCCCCTGATGTACCATAGCTCCCTTGGCTAGGTCTAGGCGAGAAGTCAGGTTTGTGGAACCCCATCCTGTGTGTTAAGGCATAGTCATCTGCCATGGTTGCTGCCTCATACAACTTTGGTACTTTCCTTTCCTCCAGATGTACTTTAATGTCCTCGTGGACACACTGCTGGAATTCCTCTGCCAGGATCAATTGTCGCAATAGTTCGAAGTCTTTCCCAACCCCTTTTGAATCACACCACCTATCAAATATGGTTTCTTTCATTCTGGCAAACTCCACATGGGTCTCTCTCCCCCTCTTCCTGGCATTCCGGAATTTTTGTTGGTAAGCTTCCGGGATCAATTCATAGGCTTTGAGAATGTTTTTCTTCAATACCTCATAATCTGCACATTGGTCAATCGGTAAAGCCGAATAAATATCTTGAGCTTTACCCACCAGAACACTTTGCACTAATATGGTCCAGGACCCCTCAGGCCAGTTTAGCAGTTGGGCCACCTTCTCAAAGTGTGAAAAAAAATTGGCTACCTCCTTTTCATTGAAGGGTGGAACCAGCCTCACATGTCTGCCAACATCCCAGGTGTTCTGACTAGGTGTCAAACCAGTCGGCATGGATGGTACCTCTGCCCATTCTTTCATTACATCCAGCTCCTTGAGTCTAATTTCCTGCTGAAGTGCTATTTCACGGTCCCTTATCTCCCTTTCGGCTTTTCTCTCCTCTGCTTTTTTCTCCTCTAACCTTTCCTGGAGTTCTCTTTCAACTCTCCTTTCCTCTGCTCTTTTTTGTGCTTTTTTCTCTTCTAACTTTTCCTGGAGTTCTCTTTCCTGTGCTGCTCTTCTTTCCTCGAGTTCTCTTTCAACTCTCCTTTCCTCTGCTTGTTTCTCTGCTCTTCTCTCTTCTGCTTTCCTTTCCTCTGCTCTTTCCGTTTCCTGGCTCTTTAATTGCATCTCCAGTTTCCGGAGCTCCACATTTTCTTGTTCTTCTGGTAACCAATCCCAGGCTACCTCTTCCCATGTTCCGAATCCCACCATAGATTGTATCACCACTGTCTGCATCTCTGCCTTCCTCATATTAGTTCGGACCTCCAAGCTAAAATGTTTGGCCAATTTCAAGAGGTCCGATTTTACTAACGCTCTGAACTGTGCTTCACTAGGGGTCACTGCAAACTTCTCTGCGTCAAACTCCATGGTGACTATTGTTAACACCTGTTAACCTTCACACAAGAAGTTTTAAAAAAAACAAATTTTTTTTTTTGGGAAAAATTTGGGAATGTTGGAAGAAGTTCCAAATTTGGGAATTCTGGGAATGTTAGGGAATTCTTTCCCGGACTAAATTAAGGGAATTTTAGATCCCGGACGCAGACCCAATTTCGAGCCCACGAGTCAATTGGACGAGCCCCCAATTTCTGTTACGGGGTCCTCTGCAATCTCCTGGTCTCGGTAATCTCCGAACCCTGAGAGGAACCCCGGCAGAAAGATATATATGTTATTCCGTGTCGAAACAATCACTAATGAAACCATCCATGAAACCATCAAAGGAAACAATCCAAATCAATAAGGAAACCACACCCTTGGTTGTCAATGAACAAATACTATATTAAAAGCACACAAAAAGAACCATACAGCAATGGTGGCAATCAACCCTACAATCAATATCTTAAGATGGTACCACCTTATCTAGTCACGTAACCCCAAACTCACGGCACTCCCAGGAAATGGAACCGAGCCCTCCTCAATGTCTCTATAACCCTCCAAGGCGAAGTTGATGCGCTCCGGCGATCGTTGGAACAATGTCCAATCAAGAGCAACCTAGGCGTAGACGGTCAAAGCGACACAGAAGTCACGTGGTCCAACACCCAGCAAACTCGCGGTAGAAAGGGAACTCCCAAAGACGCGATCCAGACGTGCACCTGCACCGTTCAATCAGCGAACCGCAGTGCAATCTTCAGACACCGCTTTATTGCACAGGTGTCCCCGGCAAACCACCGGAGGATAAGCCCAATCGACGTGACAAAAACCTTTTCCGATGAAGGTAGCGCGTGGGGCGAAATGGCGGACGGCCCTCACTCGAGCCAGAGCTTCTCGGCAAGGATTCTCCGGAATCTCAATGCCGATACCCGTCTACGCAGGCTCCACAATACTCCGGCGATATCACCTATCGCTCGAACTTCCTTTCAAGGACTCAAAGTCCACTCGTGACGTTCGCTCAACCACGCTCCGTACAGAGCTTCAAGGCACGTCTTTCACTGTCCTCACGTCTTCTTCTTCCTCCACGCCTTTTTCTTCCGGGTCACGATCCGATTTCCTGTCTCATTTTACCATGAGCGCTTTTAACCTTTTAATCACAATAACCATTTACCTTAAACAACAATACCCATAATACTTAGAACCCACAATAATAATAATAACAGCAATAATAATAATAAGTGCCGAATCCGTAACACTTGTCTCACAACCATATTTTCCACCATGTTTCGTCCGAATCAGTCCATAACATTTTGTGATATCATGCTATGTATCATTTTTGGCCCCATCAATAATGTTGAGCCTCATTCAATCCCGTTTCACATATCCATTTGATTCTGAAAACGCTTGCTATATTCAACACTTTTTCTTTCAACATTTCCATTTTATTCATATATCAGTAATATATCACCCTATCAAACAGTATTTCTGATTATACACCGCCTTTTAAAGCATCCGTAAATCTTAGCGATAACATTGGTATTCCCGTCAGTGAGGCGACAGGTCTTATCTTCTAGTGTACATTAAAAGTGCTGATGCCAGAATAAACTATCATAATTTGGACACATCATGTGTCCAGATCACGAAAGTCTGGAAAAAATCAACTATACTGCTATCTATGGTTGAGGGAAGAAGAGGAAGAGGCAGACCGTGTATGTGCTGGATGGATGTGGGAAAGGCTTCAATCAAGCGTTCTCTGCCAGAGCTTTGGAAAGCAGTACATGATTGGGATGTTTGGGAAAATCTGATCAGGAATATCGCCAGAAGTCAGACACAACTTCATGGAACTTGATTACCACTGTATAAAAATTGAGCTTTTGGAGTAGAAAATGGAGCTGAAAAATTTCAATTGGTATCCAGATTTTTGTTTTGTACAGAGTGGAACATTAGTGTGGATGTGTAGCCCAGCAATACTGTATCGTCCAAAAGCAGGCTAACTGAGCATCCCACAATGGATTTTTCCAATACCGCTTTCCATAAAACCTTGTAATTGCCTCAAGGAGTTAATGACTGTGCTTAATAGTTACTGTCTCAGCAATGTCCCTGCTCAATAATGCTAGTTGTTTGCAAGGAGGGATTTTTGAGGATCACACAGTCATCTACATAGTAGGACAGCAGTCTGTTGTAATGTGAAAGGTGTTCGCAACACAAAATGCAGAATAGACACCTGACGGCTGACATTTTTTGGATATTTTAAAATGTTCTGCACCCCCTGCCACCCTTTTGAAAAGTCAAAATTCGTTAAAATTAAATTCAAACATTAACTTGATCTTGTGCGGTATTTTCCTGCTACTTTATGTCTAGAAACTTTATTGTACAATGACAAAAAATAACTTGTTTTGTACCTACTTACGCATGCCCATTCTCATTTTTGATGATCTTTGCTTGTTTTAGCGTGTTTGGTTTTGTGATCTGTTGTGTGTCATTGCTGCAGGACGCATGGGCGAATACGAACCGAGAATAGAAGTTCATTTCCCACCCAGGTGGCATGTTCTACGCGGAGAAAACATCAAGCTTGAGTGCTATGCACTTGGAAAGTACGTTTAATTTATTGTTGTCCTTGTTGTTGTTGCTATTCTTATTTTATTATTATTTACTTTTTTTGGAAACAAGATCGAAGCTCGTGAAAGAGCTAACATTTATCACAAAAACAAATCAAACAGACAAACAAAATATATAAAAAGAGGGAGCGGTAGACAAGATGGGGAGAGAAGGGGAAGCACACAAACACAACATTTGAGAGCAGGGACATCGGGAGATGTGTGGGAGGTAGAGGGCTTGGGGGGAGGAGGCGTGGGAAGGGGGGGAGGGGTGGGAGAAGTATAAAACACAAGGCCACCAATAGGCTATGAGCCAGACCCTCAAATTTTCGACATTATGCTCAATCAGAGGGAGGATGGCTAACAGTTATTTTTGGCAAGGCCAGGGACCCTAGTGCTGAAAAAAATGTGATAGCAGTGTGAAACTCTTAGCCGTATCTGTGTTATCATCACATTTGTCAGACCACCCCAATAACGCTTTCGGTAATTTTTCCGCCTAAGATTTAGGGGGTAGGGTTCGTTTTGGGGCTTTCAAATAATATCTCCTATATGTATCAGTTAGTGTTGTATACCAGGTGAAAGGTAATTGAATTATCTTTCACATGATGTATAGAAAGTGCCTGTGTGATATATAGTAACCTCTTTATGATCATTAAAACATAATTATTTCCGCCAACCCTCAAAAATTTATCACAAAATCCCCAATGAAAACAAAATTAGGCAAAAATTCAGTTTGGCGGATATTAAATGAATTTTTGAATTTGAGAAACACACAGTATGATTAAAGTCAAATTTGGGCCTTAAATCTCATACACCTTGATAAAGATGAGAAAATCCAATATACAGTAGTTGCTGTAACCATGACCTAAAATCCATAAATGTATATCTTTCCGCTCTTATGATATATTGATTTACATTTTACGATTTTTGACCGACAGCATGTATATAGTTTGTATACCATTATTGGTCTAAAAATAGTATATATAATATTGGGATGTCAGCCATATATAGGCCAAAAAGTACTGAAATTGGTGTCAGAAATGTCTAATTCTAAAAATATGAAGGCATTATGACCAAACTGTATGTGGTGTTCTTGAATATACCACAGACGTATGATGCATGTGATGATTAACCTACTCCATGTATATGTATGTATCCTGATGTACCCTAACTTGGCGAGATAATTTACATCATATTCATGCAAACGTTTTTAGTCTTGTAGTGTTGTATGGTTCTCTTATATTACCAGCTATACATAAAGTAAACCAAAGGAAAACAATGTACTTTCTATTTAAGCAACATATATTTATAGACATCATACCATAAAGTACACGAGTTATCAATTCAGCGTACACCATATTTGTTACACATATGTACATGATCTTTCTCCATACAGTTCTACAATTCAGAAGTTATCCTCGTCATCGTCGTCGTCTTCTTCATCGTCTTCTGCCGAACTGTCATCACTCTCACCATACATTTTTTGTGTGTCACATGTCCTGCAAGTGTAGGATCTGTCGGACGCTTTCAGACTGCTTCAAGATTTCTGCGACTGTGGACATCTCTGTAGCTGGTGCATTTATTGTAGGCATATATCTAACAATATCCTGAGAGACACTGATAGATGCCCTGACGGTGATGTTGAATCCTGTCCAACTTGGTGTTTTTTGTGTTACTGGGTCCACCTGACGGGCAATGACCCAAAGAAGATTCTTGATTTGAGCAACTTCCATAGCCATCTTGTTTTCCGCTGCAGCTGTTGATAATGTTTGTAGTGGATGAGGCCCAACACGTTCACCTGCAATGTAGACAGGCAGTGTTTCTTCTGTTATGCAGACTGTTCTTTGCTTGAGCTTCTCGATCTTCGGAAGTGGCTCCTTTGGAAGGTGTGGTCCATACATTTTGGCCTGCACTGCAATGCCATTGACTCGATGTGTTGTTCCTTTCCCGGTCAGCGTCTCTTCCAGTCTATCAATGTTATCCCATGCCAAGTTTGTGAATACATACGGCTGGATGCTGCTTGGTAGGACTGTTTGCTCATTTAAGTTTGCTGCAAGTTTTTGAAGACATAGTGCAGTGTCATTTTCCTCCAGTTGAGTGTAGGATATTGCATGTCCAAGATGGTTCAATGTGCGAATTAGTTCTACGTTCCCTGTGAGAGTCTTAACTGCATATGGGAGCAACATGTGTTTCGGAGGCTTTTGTTGTCCACAGCTCACTGCATAGATAATGTCCTGGCTGAAAGATTGCATCAGCATGATGACCCTGTTTGATGGAAGCTCGTTTTCCGGATCTCCAGTCAAGAGGCCAAGCATAAAGCGCTGGAGATAGACGGGAACGACGAAAGAGTCATTGTCTTCGTCGGCTGGATGATAGGGCCATGGAGTTGGTTTGTTATCCTTCCTTATCATCGATCTGATGTGTGTCGATGTCTGATCAATGACTTTGGACATGTTTGATGATTTCCCTTTCCAAATGCTCAGTTGTTGTTTAAGTGTTTGTATTTCTTTGACAGCATCTTGTAGTGTTACATTATCAGGTACGACAATCAGTTTTCCACTGTTGTCTTGAAAGATGTGAACGCTATTTCCAAGATCAGTTTCCAGTTTCCGTGCGAGGTTTTTTCTTGTAGCAGTTCTTATCCCATGCAACCCTCTTGATGTCATTATCGATTGTAGGTGCTCTACCAGCGTTGTCATCCTAACAATTTCCTTATTCGGGATTATATGGTTCCGGATGTATACTAGTAACTCATTGTATGCTTCTTCTTCAGTGTAGTCAGATTCGTTTGTGGCGGCCGTGTTTCTGTCATGTGCATCTTTAGTGCTTGGTCTCGTGTAACTTCTGTAGCAAGAGAAATGGTATCGTGCTTCAGCTGCCACAATGTCTCTACTTGTGGCAGCCATGATTTTCGTGTCACATTTACGCACGGCGCTGTTTCGCAGTGTTTCATCTGCTCTCAGATCAACAGCCTTGCTCAACTTTTCACGGGATGACGTTCCCTTGCACCACTTGGTCTTTCCACAGAATATACAATCCGGTTCATAGATGCGTGATTCCGAAGATGCCCTTCTGGCTTGTCTCTTGCTCGCTGAACATGTTGCAGCAGCATCGTCGGTTAAATTGGATTCAGCTTTTCGTTTCAGTGCTTCCAAATCTCGCTTCATGGTGAACACGCTCCTGCACTGCCTGTGGTAGAATACTCGGGGAATCTCCTTCTCTGGCAGCGACTGAGCAAGGTCGAGAATGGGTGCATGGTTCCGTATTTTGGCCGCATCCAGCAATGTAGTCCACGAATCGAATGTTTGAGGGCTTATGAGCGGATCTTCTGGTTTGACATCTAACGATAGCTTATGAATGATACAAACGTCCTTGGGAACTTTCTGAGTGATCGCAATCTCCATTGCAAGTATTTGTTCAATTGTCTATCTGCGGTACACTCTGTTTCACCACCACCAATATCACCACCACCGTCTCACCTGGAAAGACACATAATATCGAATGAGACCACCACCACCACCACTACTACAAATTAGCATCAGTTGCTATAGTTGCTTAAAAATGTATTCTGCACCAACAAATCTACAAAGAGAAATACATTAGATGTCGTGCACCGCTGTCATGGTTGCAAATCACCTAAAATATAATGAAAATATTGACATTGATGACAACATTCGTATTAGCATGTCTACACATATTGCATTGATTTCATCGCACATCATGATCATATGTGTGAGGATATTGACTCTAATTATACTGTATGTGTGTCTCAAATCGAAACATACCTTTTACATACCTTTTGATTTTTGCCTATTTTTGTTCCTAAAATTGGGGATTTTGTGATGAAGTTTTGAGAGTTGGTGGAAATAATTATGTTTTAATAATCATTATAAAGAGGTTACTATAGATCACACAGGCACTTTCTATACATCATTTGAAAGGTAATTCAACAACCTTTTACCTGATATACCACACTAGCTGATATATACACGTGATATTATTTGAGAGCCAAAAAACTAACCCCACCCCCTAAATCTTAAGCGGGAAAAATGACCCAAAAAGCGATAAATGGGTGATCTGACAAATGTGATGATAACACAGATACGGCTAAGAGTTTCACACTGCTATCACATTTTTTTCAGCACTAGGGACCTTGGCCTTGCCAAAAATAACTGTTAGCCATCCTCCCTCTGATTGAGCATGGTCGACCCCTCGGCTCATAGCCTACAAGGACTTCCAGGAAAGAAGTTGGTATTTCAAAAAAGTGGATTTGGGGTGAAATTAGCGGGGGTAGAAAAGATCAAGGTTTTGGATGGGGGAGGATAAGAGATAGTGGTGAACAGCTGTTTTAAAGACCTGGAGGGAGGATTGGGATTGAAGAGAGTGAGGGAGTTTGTTCCAGAGGTGGGAGAAAAGAGGAATGAAGGAGTGAAGGTGAGCAGAGAGTCTTGATTTTGGCAGTTTAACCATAAGAGGGTTGCAGGCAGATCTTGTGCGACCTGTAGGAATATTTGGGGGACAGAGCCCAGAGAGAGCTGGGGGGGGGGGGGCAAGGCCGGAGAGGAGTCGGTAGAAGATGGAATGACCACCAACCTGCCTGCGGTGAGTGAGTGAAAGGCCCTTGGAGTTAGCTTCATCGTGGGAGATTCCAATGATTCTGAACGCTTTGGTTTCAACAGCGTGAAGCCGAGCTAGGTGTGAGGCAGGATCACCAGCCCAGAGGGGAGAGCAGTATTCCATTGAGCTGCGGATGAAAGCCTTGTATGTGGTGAGGAGTTAGGTGTGGTGAGAATGTTAGCTAACATTAATCACACAAAAAGTCAAACCAACACACAAAACACAAAATAAGGGGAGTGGTAGACAAGATGGGGAGAGAGGGGGAAGGACACAAACACAACATTTGAGAGCAAGGACATCGAGAGAACTGTGGGAGGGAGAGGGCTTGGGGGGAGGTGGGAGAGGTATAAAACATATGGACACTGCAAGGACTTCCAGGAAAGAAGTTGGAATTTCAAAAAAGTGTATCTGGGGTAAAAATTAGCAGAGACAGAGACGGATAAACAAGGGATGCAGGTAACTGAGGGGTAGAGGAGAGCACAAGGGGTGGATAAGATGGATACATAAGCACATTTTTGGGAGGGTGGGGTTGGTTTAATGAGTGTGTAAAAGATCATGAAGATGAAGATTAGGAATAGGATGGAGCCAAGAACACTGCCTTGGGGTTACTCCAGCCTTGACAGGGAGAGGAGAAGAAAGGATGCCTCAAATTTATGTTGGATTGAAGGTAAAACCTTTAAACACATCTCAAACTGCTGAACAAATGAATGTGATACTTCATATATATGATCGACTATCCATGAGGTATATAGTTTGAAAATTAAAACTTCATTTGTTAATGTGGTCTGGCAGCCATATCGGATAGAAAAATATACCTTATCCAATCAATTTTAAATTTTAAATGTGTGAATAATTACCAATGGAGAAAACAAGGTTGATACCCATGATCTATCAAGGGACACGTGTCTGATTAAAGTGGGGGCAGCGTCTAGTTATTGTTATTCTTATTATTTATAAAAACAAAAGAAGGAAGGAAAGGTATTTGCAACAGAGGCAAACATGTAAAGTGAAGATATAACATCAGAAACCAACCATTGCAACGTGAGCCCACCAGCACCGACCCACTTGATCTCCAGTGATTTCATGAATCGTGTTGTGAGAGTGTGTGTTTATATACATGTTTGCCTTTATATACATGTTTGTTTATATACATGCCTTTGAAAAATATTTTACAGACCATAACAGCTGTATTAACCGAACTCAACATCACATGTATTAATTTAACATATTGAAAGTACATGCATGCCTGTTGGCAAAAAATAAGTGACAATACAGAGGTGTACATGAAATCAGCGAATTTGATTTATATTGGGATATTGTATCCCAACAGAAAACATAACCCAACAATTAGTGTCATAAAATAATGAAAACACAATAATAGTAACGAAGAATATGGTTTATTAATCTGCTCGACCGTGGCCCCCTTTTTCTGCCTCTATTTTGAACGTTCTGCACAGACTATTACTGTAAAAAAGTACAGACTGTAATACAAAGATGAATTGGTTTAATTTTAGGTTCAAAGGTCAGAGGGCATTTGCCCTTTAATTGAATTTGTTTTTGTTGCTGCAATAACTTGTGAATCACTGAAAGGATTTCAACCAAGCTCGGTACAAGTATGGAATATAATACAAAGATGAACTGATTGATTTGTGGTTAAACAGGTCAAATGTCAAAGGTTATGTCGCCTTCGAAAAATATTTTACAGACCATAATTTGAATTAGAGACATCTGATATTCTTTCTCGTCTAATCACCTCTTTTTTTGTCTGTAATGCTCTCTCTCTCATGTGACCTTTAATTTTTCATGTGACCTTGAATTGGAATCAAACTTAAGTTGGTTTACATTTATCGTGTGCATAGGCATATGCATTACATATATATATATATATATATATATATATATATATATATATATATATATATATATATATATATATATATATATATACATATATATATATATATAGGCATATGCATCGATGCATTCACATCAAATTCTAATTTTTGGGAGTGATATTGCTGTGTTTGTGATCCCAAAGGATGTATGAACACGAAGCGCCAACAGTGCCAAAATGAGAATGCTTTATAAAGTCATTGGACAGTTGAGAAATAATGTGTTGAGATCTTTTTTTATTTACTTTAAATGAGCAAGAATCTTGGAAGAACAGGGTATAACTGGCAGTGGTACAAATATCAAGGGAATGAATGAACTATAAAAAGGAGGGGAGGAAACACAAAATAGCAAGTAAGATGGTTGGGTTAGAAGAGGTTAATGGGTGTAAACCAGCCTAAAATCCAAGCTTAATTGAGATGGGAAAGGATGCTGCCAATTATTTTACAAATGTCAAGAGCAGAAACAAACACTTGGCGATGACTGCATACAAAGTACTTTCTCTTTTCTCAGTTACACTTTTGCAATATTATAATTAAAAAAAACAAATCACATTTCACTTCCTGCATTACATAGAGCATAGGTGTTGGAATGTCATGGATTACAGTTGGTGTTGTGTTGGAATAAGTTGGTTGTCAAAAGTGTTGGATAACTTATTCCACTCTCCCCCACCGCTTGTCTGATCCACTTATTTTGAGCTCCATGTGAACATGTCTTGTGCCCGGTCAATGTTTTCTCGTGATCTCGCTGTGGTCTGTCTTCCCATTCTTCTTGCATCCTTGAATGAGCAACTTGTAAAAAAATAGCTTTTGTAAACAGTTTTTAATTGCATTCCAAAGTGGCATGTCTTCCCATTTCTTGCCACCACAATCT
The DNA here is from genome assembly GCF_964187855.1 of Myxine glutinosa. Taxonomy (NCBI): domain Eukaryota; kingdom Metazoa; phylum Chordata; class Myxini; order Myxiniformes; family Myxinidae; genus Myxine; species Myxine glutinosa. Next base: position 81,671,327 of record NC_136272.1, read on the forward strand.
TTGAGCTGCAACTACAAGCTGATTAACCTCATATCGTGCAGCTTTTGCAAACTTTGAGCAGCAGTTAATCTCAGATATAATGCATCAATCCAGCATTAAACAAGTTTTCAATTATTTTTTTACATTTTAATGCTCTACCGATAATAACAGCAGAGTATTTCTATATTTATCGTGAGATTTAATGTTGTATCACCATATATATATATATACAGTCACGTGAAAAAGTAAGTACACCCCATGTAAAGTTTTGACTTTTTCAACATATTTCAACATACAGCTATTTGATCTTCATTTCAACAATATTGACAGATAAAGGTGATATAATATAACAAATATCATGAAACATTTACATTTTGTAGTCCATTGTATAATTTAAATAAACATAAATGCAAATTTCGCATGTGGAAAAAGTAAGTACACCCCGACATTTATCACTACTTCAAATACCTAAAATGAGAATCAGGTGCACCAGCTCAGGTGCAAATGATGAGAACATCGTTAGAGAGGATCTTGGAGGAACCTGTCTTATTTAAACCTCAGACATTCAGTTTGGTTTGCTCTTTGTTGTTGAAGTGTGCGGAGTCACCATGCCTAGATCAAAAGAGCTCTCTGAGGCCTTCAGAAAGAAGGTTATAGATGCCTACGAGTCTGGGAAGGGATTTAAAAAGATCTCCAAACAATTTGAAATCAATCATTCGACTGTCCGGAAGTGGAGAAGATTCCAAGCAACTGCCAACTTTTTCAGGCCAGGCCGCCCCAGCAAGTTCAGCCCGAGAGCAGACCGCAAGATGCTGAAAGAAGTCTCGAAGAACCCCAGAATGTCATCACGGGACCTACAGGGAGCTCTTGCTACTGTTGATGTCAAAGTGCACGAGTCTACCATAAGAAAGAGGCTGCACAAATTTGATCTACATGGGAGGTGTGCCAGGAGGAAACCTTTGCTGTCCAGAAAGAACATCAGGGCAAGACGAAAGTTTGCCAGTGAACACCTAGGCAAAGACCAGCACTTCTGGAACAATGTGCTCTGGACAGATGAGTCAAAGGTGGGGCTATTTGGCCACAGTACCAGAAGACATGTTTGGCGGAAACCAAAGACAGCATTTGACCACAAGAACCTGATACCAACTGTAAAGCATGGTCGTGGAAATATTATGGTTTGCAGCAGCTTTGCTGCATCAGGGCCTGGGCATCTCACCATCATCGAATCCACTATGAATTCTTCATTGTACCAGAGGGTGCTTGAGGATAATGTGAGGCCATCTGTCGGAAAGGTGAAGCTCAACCGAAGGTGGACCTTGCAACATGACAATGACCCTAAACATACCAGTAAATCCACCAAGGAATGGCTGAAAAGAAAGAAATGGAGGGTTCTGGAATGGCTAAGTCAAAGCCCGGATCTAAATCCCATCGAGATGTTGTGGGGGTATTTGAAACGAGCTGTGCATGCAAGAAACCCCTCAAACATTGCACATCTGAAAGAATTCTGCATGGAGGAGTGGGCAAAAATTTCTCCCAGTCGATGTCAGAGACTGATAGACAGTTCTAAGAAACGCCTACTTGAGGTTGTTTCTGCCAAAGGTGGCAATACCACCTATTGGATCAAAGGTTGTACTTACTTTTTCCACATGCGAAATTTGCATTTATGTTTATTTAAATTACACAATGGACTACAAAATGTAAATGTTTCATGATATTTGTTATATTATATCGCCTTTATCTGTCAATATTGTTGAAATGAAGATCAAATAGCTGTATGTTGAAATATGTTGAAAAAGTCAAAACTTTACATGGGGTGTACTTACTTTTTCACGTGACTGTATAATATATATATTCATTACTGCATTCTCCCCCCTTACTTGTTCAATCTGTATGGTGAGTACATCATGAGGAAATCTATCTTGGAGGAGATAGATGCTGGAACCAGGATATTGGAGGAAGATGTAACAACAACATAAGGTATACTGATGATACGCGGAAGGTAAAAAAAAACTTGATGAAACTGCTGCAACCAGTGAAGAAGAAAAGTGAAAGAGCTGGTCTTTATTTACATCGATTAAAGACCGAAATCTTATCAACTGAGAAGATCAGCGTGTGCAGATTGGTAGACGATCATGCGGAAATAGTGGAAACTTTTCTCTTCCTGGGTTACAATATTGAAGTGAGTGGAGGATGTGGAGGAGAAATGAATTGACGGTTAGGGTTGTAGAAAATAGCAAGGAAAGTTCTGGAATGTCAAAGATGTGACAGAACAAACCAAGAAGAGGCTTATGAATGCACTGGTATATCATGTTCCAATCTATGGATGTGAGTCGTGGACAGTTAAAACTAAAACTGAAGAAAAGCAGATGAATAACCGTTTATAAATGTGATGTTTGAGATTAATGTTAAAAAATTCCATGGACTGCAAGAACAACGAGAACAAGCGATCAATGATTGCATACCCCTGCCCTGCCTTTTGTTTTGTTTTTAAAGTACATATTTTATGCATGTACTCGCATTGTAATTGTACATACTTTACGGAGGTACTCGGTTGAAAAAGTTAATGTGTACTATTTGCTTCCAATAGGTGTTGTTTGTGGCCTATGTTAGTATATTATGTCCAGACAAACAGACAAAAAACAGACAAATGTACCCAGATGCAATACCCTCTCCTCTGGTTCGAATAACAAACAAGTTAGTGCTTGAATAAATTAGACCATCATGTACATTGGAAGCGCTGATCCTAAAAGATAAACTGTCATACTTTGGACCCGTCATGCTTCAAAAAAATTGAAAGTCTGGAGAAATCAACCATTATGGGTATGGTTTGAGGGAAGAAGAGGAAGAGGCAGTCTGTGTATGCGCACGTTGGATGGGGTGAAGGCTACAATCTAGCTGTCTTTTGTATACAGAATCGAGGCTCGTGAAAGAGCTAACATTTATCAATCAAACAAATCAAACAAACAAGCAAACAAAGTATATAAAAAGGGGAGCGGTAGACAAGATGGGGAGAGAAGGGGAAGCGGGGGTAGAAAAGATCAAGGTTTTGGATTGGGGAAGATAAGAGATGGTGGTGAACAGCTGTTTTAAAGACCTGGAGGGAGGAGAGGGGAAAAGGGCTTCTCTGCAAGGGCTTCAAAAAAACCAATACAGGATAGGAATGTTTGGAGAAATCTTATCATGAATGTCAACAGAAGTCAGCAACGATTCGACTGAACTCAATAACCGCGATACTTGTTTGTCTTTATTTCTGTGATAAATGCAAATTTTGAGGAGGGAACAAATGCGAAAACCATAACTTTCACAATTTTTCATCCTTTAGCAATAGTCATACATAAAACATATAACGAAGCAACATTAACAGTTATCAGTAAAAAATATCGATGGTTACATCATTTATGCATATTATTTGTTTTCAGGTAATAATTACTAGAGTACTAGAGCACAGTAATTTTCTTCAAAATGCCATGATGTTGGTTCTTATTTACTTGCAAAAAGAAGTTCACCACAGACCATGATATGCAAATGAATGGGATTCTTCTTTTTTTTCCAATTTCATTCCATAATGTGAACCGTGCTGTGCCACAATGAATTGTGCTCAGCACAGCAATTGTTCGTGTCATTTTACTTCTCTCTTAATGGCATATTGCTTCCACCGTTTGATCTCACCTTCGTCATTGTTAGAATGTTTTTTAAACTCCTGCCGTGCGCTGTGGGATTCAAAACAGCATTTCAAAATCCGTTTTGTAGTGTGAAAAGAGACTTTCTCGCAAGTTGCTTGATTTCATTTTGAGTTAACTCCACAGCAATCAATGAATGAATGAATGCATTTCATTTTCGAGTGTGTCAAAATATCTTTTTTGTCACTATGTATCGAGTTGCTTCATTGTGCGTGAGGATATGTGGTGTGGAAATGCAAAGCTAAAATCTCATTCTTATAACCACATTTCACCCCCTGCTCTCCCTCCGCCAACCCCACCTTCTGCAAAAAAAAGATGACAAATTATATAATTGGGCCTTCCCTCCATTGGACCTTTGACTGGCACATATTGGCAGTGCTCTGGCAGGCGCAGAAGTTTCTCGTCACTGCAAATCTCTCTCGAGAGTTCCTTGTCAGACTGTTTCAGCACCTCGTAGACTAGAGTGTCGGAGCCCAGGCACTGCAGCTTCTACCCTAACTCTATAAATGCCAGTATTGCACTGCAACTGCAAGGTGAGAGGATTAGACGAGGTCGGTGCTACAACTGGAATATGTTGGTAACTTTTCATTTTTATCAATCTATTCCACACAAACACATATACTCGAAGCACATTTTTGTACAAGAACGATCACATTTTTAGATAAAAACTATGTAGTTGACAAACAATGGAAACACCTGGGTAAATACAGGACATCAAGCAACAGCTACCACACAGGTGTGGCCCATGTGTCAAAATGGAAAATAACATCCGAGCATGCTTAGGGTCATGTATAGAAACGCTGCACAGGTCTGGTGGCTGCAGGAGGAGATGGCTAGCATGGCTGCAGAAGGAGACCCCGAATGCCCCCATCGACAGAGCATTACAGTCCCTGAATAGTTTAATGCACATAATGCTGATGTTATCCATATGTCATGGCCTTCTCAGTCTTCAGATCTGGATCCAATTGAGCAATTATGATATATTCTGGAACTACACCTAAGCCAGTGTTTTCCACCACCATCAGAGGTTGAGTTGATTGTCTTTCTCGTGGAAGAACGGTGCCACATCACTCCTGCAGAATTCCAGATGCTGGTGGACTCTATGCCATGGAACATACGGCCGTGGTGGTCCAACGCCCTATTAAGTGACTTTACATTGTGTGTCTTCATTTTTTAGTTCCTCTCATCTCGATTCTCGAAGAGATTTACTTATAAAATGGGTCATGATTTGTGGATGTCTGTCCATCCATTAACGTTTTGCTATTTTTGCTCCTCCTTCTTTATCACCCCGCTTATTGTTCTGAAACTTGACACATGGATACAAGACAGTAGCCCGCACAATCATGCAGGCTTCAATTTTTCTACTCGATGGCCCACACAATTGCTCAAGCTTCGATTTTTTTTTGATTCCGTATCATGAGGTCTCCCGGGTATGATTTTCGATTCCTGGTCTGGGCATGTAATTTTCCCACATATATCAATTTAATTATTTAATCCTGTTCATTAATCGATTTGCTTCACTATGCCCCCAGTGGTGTTTATAATAGAGGACATGGATTTGTCCCCCCCCCCCCCCCCATTGGAGAAAGACCCTCTCGTGTTTAGGCCGTTGGTGCTCCTATGGTTGGCAGTGAGTGCCCCAGAAGCATTGAGGGAAAGAGAGTGGCAATCATATGTGTGGAAAATTGCATGTTCAGTCAGGTTGCCCAGATTGCTCAGATGGCAGAGCACTGGTACGGTTTTCTAGACGACCTGGGTGCGATTCCTGCGCTGGGCATTTAATTTTCCCACATATATCATATAGATATATATATATCCGTGAGAAATAGCAGAAACTCCACAATATGAGTTGGGTACCTTATTTGCATAAAATATATCAACAGAAGATTATCTCTTGAGATTGTCGTTTGGACATTTGCAGATATAGGGGACCCCCCCGCCCCCCCCCCCCCTGGGAGGCCCCCTGATCTGAAATCTAAAAATGTAAGAATGAGCGATCCTGTGGACCATCGAGGAGAAGGACTTTATCGGGTTTCAGAACAATTGGTTGGTAAGAAGGGACAAGTTGGGATCCGAAGTTTAGGGGACAAACCCCCCTGGGTATCCTCATGATCCAAAATCGAAAAATCGAAGCTGGAGAAATTGTGTAGACTACTGCCTTGTATTAGTTTATCAATTTTCAGGACAGTCAGCGGGGGTGATAAGGGAGGCATAGCAAAAATATCAAAACATTAACGGACAGACAGACATTCGGACATCAGGACCCATTTTACAAGTTAATCTCTTTGAGAATTGAGAGATTACCTAATAATAATAATAAGGATAGTGTTACTGATCGCGGTTTAGATGGTATGATGGGCCGAGCGGATGGTCCAACCGCGACCGAACAGTTACTCCCCGATTAGAACCCGATTCCACCCGACGTTGACCAGATCGCACCGCGGCTGCTCAATGAGGGAAAAGACTAAAACGACGAATGCAAAGAGGAAAAGGAATAAGACGAGAAGACGGACAGAAGAGTAATTGGATTTATTATACACACAAGCAAAAAGAAAGCAGTCACGTTTATTTACAACACATAAGACGCAGGTGACACAGTGCAAATACTAGCTTATACAGACTTAATTAAATACCCAGGGACAAGACACACAGAACAAACTCACGTACACAAGAAGGGTGGAAAGGCAGGAGGTGGATGGCTGGGGGGAGAGGAAGGTCCAAGGGGGTCCTGCAGCACGATCGGCGCGTTTAGCAGCCGCCGTTCCTTCGCGGCCCTGCTCAAAACCGCCGTTCAGGCCCCAAGCGGCTGTTGGGTGTTGTTGCTGCTGTGGCCGCCGCTGCTTTGCCAGGACTCGTCTGACTCGTCTGGTCCAAACCCTCAACTCAACAACACTCTTGCACGTCTCCCTGTCCAACCACTCTTTCTCTCTTGGTCCAACCACTCTTTCTCTTTCTTGGTCCAACCACTCTTTCTCTTTCTTGGTCCACTCTTTCTCTTTCTTGGTCCACTCACTCCTCACCACCGACTCCCCCACGCTTCTTGCGCGCGCGCCTTTATAGCGCCTCCGGCGATCAAGCCGCCGGCCTTCAGGACACGCCCATCGGTGTGCTCACCTCGGCCCTGGTTGGTCACGCGACCCTCTGGCTCCGCCCTTGATGACGACGGGCGGGCACGCTCCTCTTCCCCGACCCGAGCACATGTTCAATGGTGGTTTTGGAGGGGAGGTAATTGGCAATCGAGGCTTGGCAATGACGAAAGGGGATGTGAAAGGAAATGGAGATTTTGGGGATGGGAATGAAAGGGGATCTATTCTCTTTCACTGGTGCAATGGAGTACTTCATTTAATGGGAGACACAGCCTTACCCTAAAACACAGAATAAGATATAACTATCGAACAGGGGTATTCTATTATTGGCTGACGTGTATGCTTGTGGACTAATTATGGGATGCCCTTTTACCTTTACACAGCTCCGGAGGCAGGGGGCGCAGAATAAACAATAATAATAATAATAAAGCACACAATCAAAAAAATACAGTCCTCATATCCGCAACAATAGTTTGTAAAAAAAATTCCGGAAGTTTCGCACTATTGAAGCAGTCTTATACACCTCCCTTATCAACTCCATCAATAACTCGTGGTGAGAGACCATCAAGTGCCCCCAAGGGACGACACCCCTTTGTTAGCCCCCATTGGACTTGGTCCGAAACAGGGGCTTATGAATTGTGTCTCGTCCGTTTGTGCGTCTGTTCGTGCATCCATCCATTTGCAGCCATATCTCGGACATGTATGGACCGACTTTGTTCAAACTTGGAAAAATACAATACATAAAGGTTTACATATGCACATAATTTTGCTTTGCGATTCGATCAAAGGAGGCTGACGTGGCAATTTTAGTTGCAAAAACCTGATGTTGAACACGTCCTCAACCATTTGTCCAACATGCATTTACCGATAATGTTAAAACTTGGCAAACAGATAAGGAATAATGGCTTATATACGCATGTCATATTTTATCGAGAACATGTCCAAGATGGCCGATTAGAAACCATTTCGTTACTTAAACGTGTCCCCAATCATGTATCGGACATGCATGGCCTGATTTTGTTCAAACTTGGCAAAAGCACAGTACATGATGGCATACACATACACCTCACTTTATTTAGCCATTTCATCAAAGATGGCCGACAGGTACACTGGTGGCCATTTTAGTTGTAAAAAAAACAACAACCCGGTATTGAACATGTCCTCAACCATTGCTCGACATGCATTTACCGATCATTATCAAACTTGGCAGGCAGACAACGAATGATGACTTACATATGCACGTTTTTTGTTTTTTTAGATCAGATCCAACATGGCCAACTGGTGGCCATTTTGGAACTTAAACCTGTCCCCAACCCTTTCCTGCATGTCTCATGACCACTCATGTTAGTTGCGCATTCAAATAAATCGTGTAAATATGGGATATTCCTTTAACTCCAAACAGCAAAATTGCTCAAACCACGGGCGCTATGACATTTTATGTCTTTTTCTTCTTGTTTGACATGTCCAAGTTCTGCTAAAAGGAAGGGATTTGAAAGTGCAAAGAAGGCAATTTGTGTTCTGCCGTGTTCAAGTATGTAATTCAATTAAAATAAAATAAAGATTGCAAAAGTTGTAGAAATAAATTGATTCTGGAATTTACCACCGTATTACCGCCGTTGACAAGTTTCAATTACACCACCCTATCTAACATGCTACCTTAGTTATTCGTGCTCTTGTTGAATGTGACTTTTCTAAAATACTTAAAAGCAGAAAGTGTCCTGTTTGGAATGATTTTTAATTTTGTTTTACTGCCAGGCAGGCAGAGTAAAAAGAAATGCATCCTTGTCCGAAGAAAGCGATTCACTTTGGCATTTTTAATGTGAAATAGGCAAAGCCTAGAAACAAACAAAACCCTTCAGAATTATCCTTTAGAATTACCCTTTGGAATTACCCTTTCGAGCCCATTATAAAATTACCCTTTAGAATTACCCTTTAGAATTACCATTTAGAATTACCATTTAGAATCACCCTTTAGGATTACCATTTAGAATTACCCTTTATAATTACCCCACATAATTATCCTTTAGAGTTACGCTTTGGAATTACCCTTTACAACCCATTAGAATTACCCTTTACAATTACCATTTAGAATCACCTATTAGAATTACCATTTTTTTTTTTTTTTTTTTTTTTTTTTTTTTTTTGTATACAAGATCGCGGCTCGTGAGAGAGCGAAAATTAATCACACAGAAAGACAAACAGACACATAAAACAAATAACATCGGGAGCGGTAGACAAGATGGGGAGAGAGGGGGAAGGGCACAAACACAACATTTGAGAGCAGGGACCGAGAGACATGGAGACATCGAGAGATCTGTGGGAGGGAGAGGGCTTTGGGGGGGAGGCATGTGAAGGGGGGAGGCATGTGAAGGGGGGGGGGGGGTGGGAGAGGTATAAACATATGGACACTGCCAGGATTTCCAGGAAATAAGTTGGAATTTCAAACAAGGTGGATCTGGGGTGAATTAGTGGGGGTAGAAAAGATCAAGGTTATGGATGGGGGAAGATAAGAGATGGAGGTGAACAGCTGTTTTAAAGACCTGGAGGGAGGAGAGGGATTGAAGGGAGTGTGGGAGTTTGTTCCACAGGCGGGAGAAAAGAGGAATGAAAGAGTGAAGGTGAGCAGAGAGCCGAGATTTCGGCAGTTTAACCATCAGGGGGTTGCTGGCAGATCTTGTGCGACCTGTAGGAATATTTGGGGGACAGAGCACGGAGAGAGCTGGGGGAGCAAGGCCGGAGAGGAGTCGGTAGAAGACAGAAAGACCACCTACCTGCCTGCGGTGAGTGAGTGAAAGGCCCTCAGAGATAGCTTCATCGCGGGAGATTCCAATGATTTTGAAAGCTTTGGATTCAACAGCGTGAAGCCGAGCCAGGTGTGAGGCAGGAGCACCAGCCCATAGGGGAGAACAGTATTCCATTGAGCTGCGGATGAAAGCCTTGTATGTGGTGAGGAGCTCAGGTGTGCCGAGGAAGGACTTCGCACGACGGAGGATGCCCAGTCGGCGACTGGCTTTGGAGGCCAGCTTGGAAATGTGGTTTTCCCAAGAAAGATCATGGCAGATAGTGAGACCCAAAAGCTTGTGTGACAGAACTTCTTGGAGAGGATTGTTGAGAACGTAGATGGGAGGGTTGTCCAGTCGATCTTTTCGGAGAGACATAGTAAGAGAGTGAGATTTGGCAGGATTGAAAGACATGTTCCACTTGTTTGACCAGTCTGTGATTTTGTCCAGGTCTTCAGAGAGTGAGGAGGCTGCAGACTGCCTATCTGAGGGAAGAGGAATGGAGCGGCAGAGAGTGGAGTCATCAGCAAAGAGATAGAGAGGATTTTCCAGAGAGTCAGAGAGATCATTGATAAAGACCAGAAAAAGCACAGGGCCCAGCACACTTCCTTGGGGAACTCCAGCCTGAACAGGAAGGGGAGATGAGAGAAATCCATTCAGGGCCACACGTTGACTACGACCAGAGAGGAATTCCGCAAGCCATGCATGGAGATTTCCATGGATACCATAGGAGGAGAGTTTGGTGAGCAGAGCTGGGTGCCAGACCGTATCAAAGGCCCTTGATATGTCAAGGGAGACAGCTCTGATTTCCTGTTTGGCATTCAGGACCTCCATCCATTGTTGAGACAGCAGAAGCAGCATGTCCAGAGTAGAGTGACCTGGTCTGAAACCAAATTGATGATCAGAGATCAAGCCATTGGAGAAGAGGAAAGATTTCATATCCGAAGCAATGATGGATTCCATGACTTTGCTGATAATTGGGAGCAGGCTGATTGGTCTGTAGTTGCAAGGATCTGTTTTTGCACCTTTTTTGTGTAAAGCGGTAATGTTAGCTGATTTCCAGGATGCTGGCAGATGACCTTGAGCAAAAGATAGGGTGAAAAGAACAGAGAGAGGGTGAGATAGAGCGGCAGAGCAGGATTTTAGGACCCGTGGGCTGATGCCGTCTGGTCCAGTTGCAGAATCAGAGTCGAGGTTTGACAAAAACTCCTCCACCTTGTCAGGAGAAAAGGACACAGAGTCCAGGAGCATTTGGGTTCGACTGGGAAAGGTGGGAACAGAGAGAGATGGGTTTGGGACTAAGGATTTCGAGGCGAACACAGAGTTGAGGCATTCGGCTTTGTCACGTGCGATGTCAACTGTGTGGCCATTTGAGGTAAGGGAGGGGATGGAGGGGGAACAAACACCAGAAACGGATTTGACCAGACGCCACCAGGATTTGGAGGAAGGAGACAGGTTTGAGAGTTCATTCTTGAGTGAGGAGAGGTAGTGCTTCCTGGCACTCCTGAGGGTAGACACACACTTGTTCCGAGCTTGGTGGAAGGAACTGAGATTTCCTTCAGTTGGATTAGCCTTCCAAGAGGCAAAGGCAAGTTGTTTCAGGGCAACTGCCTCACCACAAGATTCAGTGTACCATGGACGGGAGGAAGGGTAAGACAATTGAAGGCGAGATGGGATAAATCTGTGCATGAGAGAGATCAGTTTGCTTTGGAAGAATTCCCAGGAAGAATTGATGTCAGAGGCAGTGGAGATGGGAGACCAATCCAGACGATTGATGGCTGCTTGAAGACCGTCCCAGTCAGCCTGAGTGAAATGCCAGACTCGTCGACGCTGAGGAGGCTCTCTGAGAATGGCCAGAGAGATGTCCACTTTGACAAGCACATGATCAGAAGAACCGATTGGAGCAGAAGAAGAGCAGCAGACATTAGCAGGGAAGTTTGTCATAACCAAGTCTAGAAGAGAAGATACTCCATTGGCTGAGATCCGGGTCGGGAAATTGACAGATTGTGTCAATCCCAGTGAGTCACAGAAGTCCTTTGCTGAGGTGCCATGACTAGTGAGAGAGGAACCCACACCCAACCAGGTGGCATGATGACAGTTGAAGTCACCACATATGAGGAAGAGAGAGTTGGGATGAGTGGATAGAAGTTGGTCCATGTTGTCAGACATTGAAATGTAGATGGAGTCATCACTGTTTGGGGGACGGTACAGAACACATATGAACAAAAGGTGGGAGCGGAGAGGAAGCCGTAACCAGAGGTACTCCTGCGGGTGAGGAGGAAAGAGAGCAGTGCAAGGAGAGTGAGGAAGAGAGTTTTTGACAAAGATAGCCACCCCACCACCAGGCCGAGGCTCAGGTCTATCATACCGGAGGAGGGAGTAACCAGGAAGAGATATTAAGGAATCAGAGACATCTTGAAGGAGGAAAGTCTCTGTTAAGCAGATCAAGTCTGGATTGTCAGAAGCAACCTGTATGGAGAGATCAGTCAGGTTTGAGCGAAGGCCCCGGATGTTTGAGGTCCATACCGTTAATGAAGAGAGAGGGGGAGCATCGGGTACAGGACAGGGGAGGGGAGGAGTAGGGTAAGATGAAGGATGAGAGGGGGAGGTAGGGAGAGCAGTTGATAGTGTTTCAGATGTTGCAGAAGAGTTCCAAGAAAGGGAAGGATGAGGAGGATGAAAGGTTTGCTGGTGAAGGGATGCGGCACAGTGAGGGGTTGTTTGAAGGGGGGCAGAGGAAAGTAGAAGGTTTGGGGGGGTGGAGGTATGAGATAGAAGGGAGACGAAGTGGGGAGGAGGCAGCTTGGAGGAGGAGGGTGGAGGAGAGAGAATTGGAGAGGAATGGTATGGGGGGAGAATTGAATGGGAGGGATTGGGGGGGAGTTTTGAAGGGGAGGAGTGAGGGGGGAGTTTAGGAGGGGAGGGGCAAGGGGGGAGTTTTGGGGGGAAGGGGAAAGGGGGGAGATCAGGAGTGGAGGGGCAAGGGGGGGGATTAGGAGGGGAGGGGCAAAGGGGAAGTTTAGGAGGGGAAGGGCAAGGGGGGAGTTCAGGAGTGGAGGGGCAAGGGGGGAGTTTAAGAGTGGAGGGGCAAGGGGGAAGTTTCGGAGTGTAGGTGCAAGGGGGGGGATTTGGATGGGAGGGGCAAGAGGGGAGTTTAGAAAGTGGATGATTAATGAAAGACGAACATTGATAACAAATTGGGTTTGTTGTGATTTTCAAGTTAGCAATCCGGTTCAGGATGATGGAGGAGGGATGGAATGAATGTGAATTTAGACCATGTAGTGAGGGAGACGTATAAGATATTGAATTTCTTTTTTTTGAAGTGGAATGAGTTGGAGAGGAAATTGAGAAAAGCCTTTTAAATAGGAAGAAAAACAGCGTGTTGTAATATACCACTGAATAAAAAACAGAAGGGGAAAGGTTAAACATATTTAAAAATATTTAAACAGAACTATGAACAATCTTATATGCACAAAAATACCAACGGGGGGAGAGCCGAGAGGGACCACCACGAGTCACGTGAACAGGGCAAACGGTGGATGGCAAGGAGATAATGGGGGTGGGGCGAACAGCACACCTGGACAGAAAATACAGGATGAGACAACAGTACACGTGGAGAAAATAAAATAAATGTTTTTGTTTTTTTTTGTTTTTTTTGGGGGGGGGGGGGGTGGGGAATTAGAACGTTAGACAGTATTATGTTCGGGGTAGAAGGGAAAAAACCAAGAGCCAAGCAAAACACACTTAAGTTTACAAAACACCGACGGGGGTACAACTACAAGGCCACACACAAGGGCAGAAAACGATTAATTAATTACGAGTTACAGGAAATTCAAACCAAAACTAACTATAATCAAACAATATCACATGGACGATAAAATAACGAATTGAAATTTGACAATCTATCTGGGGAAATGGGGGAGAAACACGTGGTCGAAGAACGAACGAACGAATAAGAATGAATAAACGAATGAGCACAGAGAAGGTAGTCTTTTTTTTTTTTTTTGAGTTGAGATTTACATAAGGAAGTAGGCTTTGGGGTGGAAAGACTGCGAAAACAGAGAACGAAAGTTATTGGATCACAAACGACAGGCGCTGAGAGAAAAACAAAGCCTCAAGGTTGTACAGTGTACACTGTACAAGACCTCGAGACGACACGAATTAACGCGATTTTCAATACAGGTATGAAAGATTTGCACCGAAAATCTTTGACGGGACAATAAACGTACATACACCATAAAAGAAATACAGTTATAACGAAAATACAAATTGGAACAATGACTTAACTTCGATTTCGATGGAGAGCGTGGAGACCTGCGAAAAAACAAACCGTCGCCAGCAAGACCGGAAACGGAAGTGATTATCCTTTAGAACCCTTTAGAGTTACGCCTTAGAATTACCCTTTACAACCCATTAGAATTACTATTTAGAATTACCATTTAGAATTACCCTTTATAATTACCCTACATAATTCTCCTTTAGAACCCTTTGGAGTTACGCCTTGGAATTACCCTTTACAACCCATTAGAATTACCATTTAGAATTACTCTTTATAATTACCCGACTGTTACGTGCTCCTCCCCGACCCCCTGGTCACGGTGTACCTCCGAGCCGCGAGAGGAGTCATGGCAGAAAAATGTGTTATTCTGTGTGTCAAAGATCAATGGAGAAGCCACCCCAATTGTTACTCACAAACAAATATTGTATTGAGATCACACAAGAATAACGGTACAACAACAATAGTATTCAAAAGTACAATCAATATGTCCTATGATGGTACCATCAGTTTTGCAATATATAACTCACTGTGCTCCAAGTGAGTGTAACAAGAACATTCCCCAATGTCTCTTATTCCCGGCTCCAAGACGAAGTTGATTTGCTCCAGCGATCGCTAGAACGATGTCCAAACGACCAGAATCCCGTGCGGATGGCCAGGGCAGTCACACAGCCGAAGCTGTACAAAGGCGCCCTCAAGGCGATTGGGAAATCCAAAGGCACCCTACAGGCGACCGAGAGATCACACCCTCGGGTATGGACGAATTAGCCTTCAAAAATCCGCGTCACGCACACGCCCCAGATCGACGTCTGAATGCAGTGAGAATTGTCGAAAAGAAACGAAACCGCGAGCGAAGCACAAATCCTGCGCGAGTCAAAATGGCCGATGACCCGGTCTCGTGGCGCACGGCACGGCGATGATTCTCTCCGGAATCGATCGCAAAACCTGACATGCAGGTTGACCGGTCACAGCGATGACAACTCCGTCGTAGGAATTCCTCTCCCGGAAACCCGAAAGTTCGCTAGTGACTCTGGCTCGCCAACGTTCGCTTCAGAACCCGGAGCAACTCGGCTTTCTTGTCTGACCCATTCGCTCCGCCATTTCTTCTCTTCTTCTTCTTCTTCTTCGTCTTCCGGTTCCTGATCCCGTTTCATTTTTAAAACATTCCTTTTACCTTTTGACAATAATAATTGCTATTGCCCTCAAACAACAATAATAATAATACATGGAACCAGAAATGTCTCAAGTGGATGAAAGCCACCACAACGGAAGTGACGAATCCGTAACACTTCCCCCCCTCAAGAAAGAAAGTTTGAACATAGTGAAAACCTTCTTTGTGGGCAAAACTCTTCCAACAAACAAAAGTAAAGTCACACCCAAATCATCAATTCCCGTGAGCAACGATAATCAATATTTCCCAAAAATAAAGCAACAAAACTTCAAACAACCTACAGATATCTCCAAAGTTAGTTAACTCTGGACAAAGCATCCGCAACGACATTGTCCCTGCCCTTTACATGCTCAATTTCCAAGTTGAACTCCTGCAAAGCCAAACTCCATCTCATCAACCTCTAATTTTATTTTTCATTTTTTGAATGAAGGTTAAGGGGATGTGATCAAAAATCCAAAGTCATGCAAATCTATAACACTTTTTAGGGAGGCCGAGCTGAGAGCCAGGTTTAATGGTGGTTGGGTGGTGAGGCCTGGAAGTATTCACTACATGGACGCCTTTCGGAACGTGGAGTTCACGGTTAATCCGTGCAGGAAAGTTCACTACATGGATGCCTTTAGGAACGTGGAGTTCGCGGTTAATCCATGTAGGAACGTTCACCACATGGACGCCTTTAAGAACGTGGAGTTCACGGTTAATCCGTGTCGGAATCTTGGCTCGGCTGCTCTGCAGCATTCATTGCTTCAACTCTTCCTAACTTTCATAATAATCATGGTTGGA
Organism: Myxine glutinosa; assembly: GCF_964187855.1. Taxonomy (NCBI): domain Eukaryota; kingdom Metazoa; phylum Chordata; class Myxini; order Myxiniformes; family Myxinidae; genus Myxine; species Myxine glutinosa. The sequence goes on from NC_136272.1 coordinate 81,687,079, forward strand.
ACGCTTGTCGCTGTAGTCACGTGAATAGCGGTCTCCTTCTCGGCCACTACCCTGATAATCATCCCTTCGGGAGCTGCCGTAACTCTGGGAGCCTCCATAGAAATATCGACTGCGGCCACCACCAAAACTACTACTCCCACCCCGGGAGCCATATCCACCCCTGAAACTGCCTCCACGTTTTCCTCCTCTGTCGTCCCCTCGACGCCCATGGCCTGCCTTCTCTACTGTTATGGTCCTACCATCCAAATTTTTGCCTTTCAAATTCTTTTCTGCATCTTTGGCGTCCTTTGTGTTTTTAAACGTGACAAAGCCAAACCCTCTTGACTTTTGCGTCTCCCTGTCTTTTATCAGCAGCACTTCCAAGAGCGGTCCATATTTGCTGAAGGCAGTCTCCAGAACATCTTCCTTTGTTTTGAAGTTCAGTCCACCTACAAGTAACTTGCTAGATTTGTCGCCATCCCTAACTGGTGTGGTGTTATTTTCTCTACTGGGCTTTTTAACAACCATCGGGTTACCATAAACTTGACCACCGGCCAAATCATTCCCGATAACAACAGCTACTCCCTCTACAGGAAGAGTGGCTTGTAAACCGACGGCGACCGGTCCTGACACCAAATCAGATTCCAAATGGGTGACATGAAGCGGAGCTCCAACACAGCCACCAATCCCCTGTAAACGAACACTATCACCAGTTGCCGTCTCCTCTGACAATGGCAAGATGCCTTCAAGCATTAAAGATTGATGTGCTCCTGTGTCCCTCAATACCCTCACAGGTCTCCGGTTAGTCGAGGCTCCATCCAGTGACACAAACCCCTCTGAAATAAATGCTTGGTATTTCCCTCAAACAACAATAATAATACATGGAACCAGAAATGTCTCAAGTGGATGAAAGCCACCACAACGGAAGTGACGAATCCGTAACACCTACATAATTATCCTTTAGAACCCTTTAGAGTTACGCCTTGGAATTACCCTTTACCACCCATTAGAATTACCCTTTAGAATTACCCTTTAGAATTACCATTTAGAATTACCATTTAGAATCACCCTTTAGAATTACCCTTTAAAATTACCATTTAGAATTACCCTTTATAATTACCCTACATAATTATCCTTCAGAACCCTTTAGAGTTACGCCTTAATATTACCCTTTACAACCCATTAGAATTACCCTTTAGAGCCCTCCAGAATTATACTTTAGAACCCTTTAGAATTAAACACGGTGGGTTGGAAAGGTTCTTCTTCATTTTTGTTGGATGGATGGAAGGTAGGACATAGTCAAACATTGAAGCGAAGTCTTTGAAAGTCTCCAAAAACAAAGTCTCCAAACATCAAAGTCTTTGCAAAGCTTTTGAGACGAGGTCACGGATTTTCGAAGCTCCACACGGTCTCCATGTTTTCAAATTTAAGTCTGTTCACAATTGTATTTTGTCGAAACTGTATTTTATCTTTCGGCATGTGAACTTATAGTGTGTATTGGTTGTTTCTCGGTGTTTATCTTTCATAAATTATTCGTTTCTGTTTCCTGCACGTGTGAGGCCTTGCAGCCTCAGGCTTTCCCTGTCGAAGTTTGTTTCTTCCTTCGCTGGTTTTGCAAGGTTTTTTGATTTTCCCTTCTCCCTCAAACTTCACCGAACATCTACTCTTTGTCTAACGTTGTAACCCCCCCACCCCCCCCAAAAAAACAAAAAACTTTTATTTCCCTTTCTCCCCGTGTGCTTTTGCCTCTGCCCACGTGCGCTGTCTCGCCCGCCCCCATTATCACCTTGCCTTGCACCTTTTGCCCTGTTCAAGTGACTCGTGGTCATCCCTCGAGGCTCCCTCTCCCCATTGGTATTTTTGTGAAAATAAGATTGTTCTTTACGGTTCTGTTTAAATCTGTTTAAACTTTCCCCTGGAATGTGTTATTCAGTCGTATATTACAACACGCTGTTTTTCTTCCTATTTAAAAGGCTCCTTTCAATTTCCTCTTCGACTCATTCCATTTCAAAAAAATATTCAATCTCTAATAATTCTTTCTCACAAATGCTCTAAATTCTTATTCATTCCACCCCTCCTCCATCGTTCTTAAACGGATCGCTAACTTGAAAATCACAACAAACCCAATTTGTTATAAATGTTCATCTTTCATTACTCATCCACTTTCTAAACTCCCCCCTTGCCCCTCCCCTCCAAATCTCCCCCCTTGCCCCTCCCTCCTAAACTCCCCCCTTGCCCCTCCCCTCCTAATGTCCCCCCTTGCCCCTCCCCTCCAAATCTCTCCCCTTGCCCCTCCCCTCCAAATCTCCCCCCTGCCCCTCCCCTCATAAACTCCCCCCTTGCCCCTCCGCACCTAAACTCCCCCCTTGCCCTTCCCCTCCTAAACTCCCCCCTTGCCCCTCCCATTCAAAACTCCCCCCCAACCCCTCCCCTTCAAATCTCCCCCCCAACCATCCCTCCCAAATTCTCCCTCCTCCCACCTCCTTCTCAAAGCTGCCTCCTCCCCACTTCGTCTCCCTTCCATCACATACCTCCACCTCCCCCAACCTTCTACTTTCCTCTTCCCCCCCTCAAACAACCCCTCACTGTGCCTCATCCCATCACCATCAAACCTTTCGTCCTCCTCGTCCTTCCCTTTCTTGTAACTCTTCTGTAATCTCTGACACACTATCAACTGCTATTCCTACCTCCCCTCTCACCCTTCATCTGACCCTACCCCTCCCCTCCCCTGTCCTGCACCCGATGCTCCCCCTCTCTCCTCATTAACGGTATGGACCTCAAACATCCGAGGCTTTCGCTCAAACCTGATTGATCTCTCCATTCAGGTTGCTTCTGACAATCCAGACTTGATCTGCTTAACAGAAACTTTCCTCCTTCAAGATGTCTCTGATTCCTTAATATCTCTTCCTGGTTACTCCCTCCTCCGGTACGATAGACCTGAGCCTCATCCTGGTGGTGGTGTGGCTATCTTTATCAAAAACTCTCTCCCTCACTCTCCCTGCACTGCCCTCTCTCCACCCCACCCCCAGTAGTACCTCTGGTTACGGCTTCCTCTCCGCTCCCACCTTTTGTTCATATGTGTTCTGTACCGTCCTCCAAACAGTGATGACTCCATTTACATTTCGCTGTCGGACAACATGGACCAACTTCTATCAACTCATCCAAACTCTCTCTTCCTCATATGTGGCGACTTCAACTGTCATCATGCCAGCTGGCTGGGTGTGGGTTCATCTCTCACCAGCCAGGGCACCTCAGCAAAGGACTTCTGCGACTCATTGGGACTGACACAATATGTCAATTTCCCGACCCGGATCTCAGTCAATGGAGATCTTCTCTTCTGGAATTGGTTATGACTAACATCCCTGCAAATGTCTGCTGCTCTTCTTCTGCTCCAATCGGTTCTTCTGATCATGTGCTTGTTACAGTGGACATCTCTCTGGCCATTCTCAGAGAGCCTCCTCAGCGCCGACGAGTCTGGCATTTCACTCAGGCTGACTGGCACGGGCTGCAAGCAGCCATCAATCACCTGGACTGGTCTCCCATCTCTACTGCCTCTGACATCAATTCTTCCTGGGAATTCTTCCAAAGCAAACTGCTCTCTCTCATGCACAGATTTATCCCATCTCGTCTTCAGTTGTCTTACCCTTACTCCCATCCATGGTACAGTGAATCTTGTGGTGAGGCAGTTGCCCTGAAACAACTTGCCTTTGCCTCTTGGAAGGCAAATCCAACTGAAGGCAATCTCAGTTCCTTCCACCAAGCTCGAAACAAGTGTGTCTCTACCCTCAGGAGTGCCAGGAAGCACTATCTCTCCTCACTCAAGAATGAACTCTCAAACCTGTCTCCTTCCTCCAAATCCTGGTGGCATCTGATCAAATCCGTTTCTGGTGTTTGTTCCCCCTCCATCCCCTCCCTTACCTCAAATGGCTACACAGTTGACACTGCACGTGACAAAGCCGAATGCCTCAACTCTGTGTTTGCCTCAAAATCTTGTGTCCCAAACCCATCTCTCTCTGTTCCCACCTTTCCCAGTCGAACCCAACTGATCCTGGACTCTGTGTCCTTCTCTACTGACAAGGTGGAGAAGTTTTTATCAAACCTCGACACTGATTCTGCAACTGGACCAGACGGCATCAGCCCACGGGTCCTAAAATCCTGCTCTGCCGCTCTATCTCACCCTCTCTCTGTTCTTTTCACCCTCTCTTTTGCTCAAGGCCATCTCCCAGCATCTTCGAAATCAGCAAACATTACCGCTTTACACAAAAAATTTGCAAAAACAGATCCCTGCAACTACAGACCAATCAGCCTGCTTCCAATTATCAGCAAAGTCATGGAATCCATCATTGCTTCGGATATCAAATCCTTCTTGTTCTCCAATGGCTTGATCTCTGATCATCAATTTGGATTCAGACCAGGTCATTCTACTCTGGACATGTTGCTTCTGCTGTCTCAACAATGGATGGAGGTCCTCAATGCCAAACAGGAAATCAGAGCTGTCTCACTTGACATGTCATGTGCCTTCGATACGGTCTGGCACCCAGCTCTGCTCACAAAACTCTCCTCCTATGGTATCCATGGAAATCTCCACTCATGGCTTGCGGACTTCCTCTCTGGTCGTAGGCAACGTGTGGCCCTGAATGGATTTCTCTCATCTCCCCTTCCTGTTCTGGCTGGAGTTCCCCAAGGTAGTGTTCTGGGCCCTGTGCTATTTCTGGTCTTCATCAATGATCTCTCTGACTCTCTGGAAAATCCTCTCTATCTCTTTGCTGATGACTCCGCTATCTGCTGCTCCATTCCTCATCCCTCAGATCGGCAGTCTGCAGCCTCCTCACTCTCTGCAGACCTGGACAAAATCACAGACTGGTCAAACCCAGTGGAACATGTCTTTCAATCCTGACAAATCTCACACTCTTACAATGTCTCTCCGAAAGGACCGACTGGAAAACCCTCTCATCTACTTTCTCAACAATCCTCTCCAAGAAGTTCTGTCGCTCAAGCTTTTGGGTCTCACTATCTGCCATGATCTTTCTTGGGAAAACCACATTTCCAAGCTGGCTTCCAAAGCCAGTCGCCGACTGGGCATCCTCTGTCGTGTGAAGTCCTTCCTTGGCACACCTGAGCTCCTCACCACATACAAGGCTTTCATCCGCAGGTCAATGGAATACTGTTCCCCCCTCTGGGCTGGTGCTCCTGCCTCACACCTAGCTCGGCTTCACGCTGTTGAGGCCAAAGCTTTCACAATCATTGGAATCTCCTGCGATGAAGTTAACTCCGAGGGCCTTTCACTCACTCACCGCAGGCAGGTTGGTGGTCTTTCTGTCTTCTACAGACTCCTCTCCGGCCTTGCTCCCCCAGCTCTCTCTGTGCTCTGTCCCCCAAATATTCCTTCAGGTCGCATAAGATCTGCCTGCAACCCTCTTATGGTTAAACTGCCAAAATCTAGGCTCTCTGCTCACCTTCACTCTTTCATTCCCCTTTTTTCCCGCCTCTGGAACAAACTCCCCCACTCCCTTCAATCCCACTCCTCCCTCCAGGTCTTTAATACAGCTGTTCACCACCATCTTTTATCTTCCCCCATCCAAAACCTTGATCTTTTCTACCCCCGCTAATTCACCCCAGAGTCACCCCAGTGTTCATATGTTTTATACCTCGCCCACCTCCCTCCAAGCCCTCACTCTCCCACATTTCTCCCGATGTCCCTGCTCTCAAATGTTGTGTTTGTGTCCTTCCCCCTCTCTCCCCATCTTGTCTGCCGCGCCCCTTGTTTTTTGTGTTTTGTGTGTCGGTTTGACTTTTTGTGTGATTAATGTTCGCTCTTTCACGAGCCTCGATCTTGTATACAACAAAAAAAAAAAAGTAGAGAAAAAAAGCGGCTTCACCATTTAAAAATGATCTCACTCCTTTCTGCGCATACGTGGTCGGGACAAATTCACAGAAAAATTGTCTAAACGGCAGGCTTGTTTTCCAATTAATGTTCTGATTTGTGTTCAAAATATGATATTAAATTTCTAAAGTTGTTCCGTGATCATAAACCGATGTTTGTAGACAGACAGACAGACAGACAGACAGACGGATGGATGGATGGATGGACGGTCATGAACCAATTGCTTAACCTCCGCTGTTTTCTTCGCGTGTGCAGAGTAATTAGCAGAAGGTGCTGGTGATGCAGGGATTCCACCAATGATTGTATAATAAGTTGTGGAAGACCATAGATATAGGTCTTGGCCAAGAGGCCTGACATTAACATGACCTGGCCTTTCGGTTGCCGATGAGACATCTGCTAAACACTGAATCTGCTCTTTATATTGCAGCACCACGTTGTTTAATGTCCATCAGGGGGACGGCACACACGCTGATGAATCACCCTGCCTGTTGAAACACCTACTGGGATGACAGTTTATAGCTGGGTCAGGGATGGAACCCAGACTAGCAGCTTGGAGATGACTGTGCGTACATCTCTAAGCAATCCTTTTAGCCCTCAATATCTGTTGACGAAATGGACCAGAGACTATTTTGAGGAAATGCATCCAGGCATGATTCGTATTCAGAATGATGATTATCGATTTGAGGATAAGATGGTGTCAGCCAGCTTTCAAATGCGATGCTGTTTCACTTGCTATGGTGGGATAAATGAACCTGTTTACACCGGGGGCACTTTGCGGAGAGGTCTGCAAATGAGCTCAGCGTGTGGCGTTGTCACCACACAGATGGTGTTTGCCACACTAAACACCACGACAGTTTAACGGCATAAGCAGAGTTGACACTTTACCGTGCAAGTTCAGACTCGGTGTCCAAGGTATTTTGATACGATTCACCGTCTGCTTGGCGGCAAGGCTGATAAGGTGAGAGCACCTCCACTCTCCACAATGTGGACCTGAAGTGAGAACCCCCTCGGGTTTTTTATTATTATTATTTTTTGTTTACTTAGTCTACGCTCATATGAGAGTTAACACCAATAACATATAGTAAAGGGAGCAGGAGACAAGAGGGAAGTACAGCAACAGTAGGGACATCTGTGGAAGAGTGACGGCTGGGGTGGGGTGCACAGGATAAACAAGATGGACACTACAGGGGATTTCAGGAAAGAAAACGGGGAATTTTAAGGAGGTTGGATTGGGGTGGATTAATGAGAGGAGAAACCATTAATGTTTTGGATGGGGGAAGATAAGAGATGGTGGTGAACAGCTGTTTTGAAGACATGGAGAGAGGAGAGTGGGATTGAAGAGATTGTGGGAGCTTGTTCCAAAGGCGGAAAAAGAGGAATGAACTGAACTGAACTGTACAACTGAACCATTCTTAGTTGACCTCTGAATAACTTTTTTGTTCATACTTTTGCCGCCTATGTATTTGTTAATTGGTTTTTCAAATCTTCTTTCACTCCCAGATTGTTACGCACTTGATATTTATCGTTTGAAAATCGTCACCATCAGTCGTTTCAATGCTTGAAGGATTTATTTAATATGCTTCTTGATTTACTTGCCCATTGACTTTGTAAAATCAAATCGCTTGCATTTGTTCTGAGTTGCTGTCGTAATTATTCTTTTGACTGCTTGATTAAAGTCCCATATTTCATCACTCATCGTCCTGCAGAGCTCTCGGTGTTCTTGCTATGTTATGGCAAGGTTGTGCTTTTGAGAATACAGCAACCGCAAAGTTTATATATTTATTTATATCTACTATATAAGAGAGATGTCTGTCTCTGTGTGTGTCTGTCTGTCTGTGTGTCGCAATTTTTCTTAGAGATGGCTGAACGGATCTTCATCAAACTTTCAGACGTTCATCAGTGAGTGACTGGGAGTGTTTTATGCAAAAAAGAAAAGAAAAGAAAAATTGAAAAAAAAAAAAGATCGCTTTTTTGGAGTTAAAAAAGAAAATTGCTCGATAGTGCCGAAGCTTTTTAAAATTATTGACAGTTATATACAAGTACACATTCACATAAATAAATACAAAACAATCACCAGACATTTGAATACCAATAAATCAAACTATTCCGGAAGTGTACGAAGTTGGTATAACGGCTTCTTCTTCTTCCTGGTTGGCATCCACTTAACTCAGAAACGTGATGAACACCACATTCACCCCATTCACCCACCAGCATATATATGAACCTCCTTCCTCTCTTGCCTTCTCCCTCACCCCCTCCCCTTCCCTAAACAATAAATATTTTTATACACTATCGGTCAAAAGTTTTAGAACACCTCAATTTTTCCAATTTTTATTGAAATTTAAGCAATTCAAGTCCAGTGAATAACCTGAAATGGTACAAAGGTGAGCAGTTAACTGCTCGAGGTAAAAAAAAAAAGTTTAGGTTTGCAAAAACTGGAAAATAATGTTAATTGCACAGTTATATTGTAAAAAAAGGCCTTCTTCAGGGAACAAGTAATGGGGTAACAACTTACAGCTGTTATGCAGCAATGTAAGTAAATTAAGCCTTGAAAGTTGATGCAAACAATTCCTACAGGTGTCCCAACCTCTGCTGATTACTTGATTACAAACCCCCTGTCTGTATAAAAGCAGTATTGGAACAGACTGTTATTACACCCTCTGAAGCATTATTTGGACAATATTGCACTGCAGGAAGTAGAATATTGCTATCATAATGGCGAGAAAAAGGCAATTAACAAAGGAAGACAGACAGACCATGATAACCCTTAAAAGTGTAGGTCTTTCTTCAGAGAAATTGCAAAGAAAGCCAAGGTATTTTAGCTCTTTCACGAGCCTCGATCTTGTATACAAAAAAAAAAGAAAAAGAAAAAGAAAGCCAAGGTGTGAGTGAGTACAGTTTCCGACACCATCAAAAGGCACTTGGAAACTGGAGGAAACTCTGACTGTAAGAGGTCTGGCAGACCCAAAGCCACAACAGAATCAGAAGACAAGTTTCTGAGAGTCAACAGCTTGCGTGATGGGCGGCTCACAGGACAACAGCTTCAAGCACAGTTTAACACTGGTCGAAGTAAGCAAGTCTCAGTTTCAACTGTGAAGAGGAGAGTTCGAGCTGCAGGTTTGACAGGTCGAGTGGTGGTAAGAAAGCCATTGCTAAGATGGCAAAATAAGAAAAAGAGGCTTGCCTGGGCCATGAAGCACCGCCAGTGGACTACTGAAGACTGGAAGAAGGTCTGATGGACCGATGAATCAAAATTTGAAATCTTTGGTTCATCACGCAGGGTTTTTGTACGCTGTTGAGTAGACGAAAGGATGATTCCTCAGTGTGTGACACCAACTATCAAACATGGAGGAGGAAGCGTGATGGTCTGGGGTTCTTTTTCTGGATCCAGAGTCGGTGACTTGCACAGAGTGACTGGCACCCTGAACCAAAAGGGCTACCACAGCATTTTGCAACGCCATGCAATACCCTCTGGTATACGCCTAGTTGGTCAGGGGTTTCATCCTACAGCAAGATAATGACCCTAAACACACCTCCAGGCTATGTCAAAACTACCTTCGAGGAAAAGAACAAGACGGTAGGCTTCAAATCATGGAATGGACAGCACAGTCTCCAGATTTAAACCCCATCGAGCTGGTTTGGGATGAACTGGACAGAAGGGTGAAAGCAAAGCAACCTGTAAGTGCAACACATTTGTGGGAACTTCTGCAACAGTGTTGGGAAGAACTTCCCGAACAATATTTGATTTCCATTGTCGAAAGAATGCCACGAGTGTGTTCGGCGGTTATATCTGCAAAAGGAGGCTACTTTGCTGAGTCAAAAATTTAAATTAAATTTTGTTAAACAAAATGATTCTATGATTTATTTTTTAAATCTCCAATTGTTTATTTGGTCTATGCTTAATTTCAGAGTACATTGAGACATTAAACTGCGTAAATTTCAATGAAATACTGGAAAAATTGAGATAAACAAATGAAAAACTGGAAAAATTGAGATAAACAAATGAAAAACTTTTTGACTGGTAGTGTATATATATATATATATATATATATATATATATATATATATATATATATATATATATATATATATATATATTAAGGTGGTCCACAGATATATGTAATATTTAATACTATTAAAAATCCATGCTCCACAAGGCTACCCTTGTTCCTATGTTTATAAAGATCATATGAACCAAATATGAGGTCAATTGGAACTTATTTCGAGGTTGCTGAAAAAATAACATTTTTATTTATCCTGTTTTTTTTTTTCAGATGAAGCCTGGTGTTGGCTAAGTGGTTAAGGTGCCGGCTTGGGATCCTAGGATCCTGGGTTCGAATCCCGGTCGATCGCTGAATTAACGCCAGGGGGGTTGACTCAGCCTGTCATCCTTCTGAGGTCGGCAAATTGAGTACCAGTTCACTGGTAATTCCCTGTGTGTTGCAAGAGTCGACTAACAGGGTTGGTGGCAGGAAGGGCATCCGGCCGTAAAACATTGCTTCAAAAAGGGGACCAAGGTGCCCCAAAAAGGCCAACCCCTGCTCTGCAGGGAAAAATGGCCTCTAAAGGTGGTTCTTTTTTCTGTTTTTTTCAGATGGCAGAAACTCGCAGCTCTTCCACAGTTTTGTTGCTGGGCAAGTCTGAAAAGGAAATGATATTGGGAGACTACCAACCAAAGGACACACATTGCAGAAAATTGTGTACCATCACATACAAGAACATCATCCAGTTCGTGAAAGTGCCAAAATTAGTGTACAAGCTGTGTGTGCATACTGGGAGAAAGCACGAATTCCAGTGCAGAGAGTAGATTCCTGTGAGCGCCAACTTTTGAAGTTGTATGATGCCTACAAACTGGTAAAGAAAAATATAACCAAGACATTCGAAAACTACAGAGTGAAGGAGCAGATGTTCAAGGATGATCTTCAATCCCTCTTCGATATCTCACCAAATGATGCGCTTGAGAAAATGACGAATGAAGAAGATAAAGCATTCCTTATCATGCAGCGTGAGGATCCCTCACGTTTACGTATGGGATCTGTGGACAACACTCTGGCAGTGAAGGAGAACAGAAAGCGTATCAGGCTTGAGAATGAGGATAAAAGAAAGGAGAAACATGCTGCTGAGACTCTAACAGCAATACAATCTGTTCCATCAACATCGGCTGTGGTTGATGATGATGATGAGTCTGAGATTGAAAGTTCCGATTCAGGAGACAATGAATTCAAACTTCAAAGTCCATCTTCTGCTAAACAGGCGAAAAAGGCTCCCATCAAGGTGATCACTCCAGCAATAGTGGCAACTCTGGACAGAGTAAATCTCTCAGATCGGCATGCTTTGTTTGTGGCCAGTGCTTTTGCACAATCTCTTGGTCATACCATTGAAGACAAGTGCAAGCCAACAATAATAAATAATTTGAGTAATTGAAAATAGATAATTATCTATGAATTGATGTATGATGCTAAAAATTCTGTATCTTATTATTCATTAAAATTTGTCAACATTTTGAGCAACCTCTAAATATTGTCCAATCAAGCTCAAATTTTCACCACAAACTACTTTCTTCAATAGGAATATGGAGGGGCAGGCTTGAGGAGAAATGAAAATCCAATCTTCAAATTTTTGGACCACCGTGATATATATATATATATATATATATATATATATATATATATATATATATATATATATATATATATATATATATATATATATATATATATATATATATATGTATATATATATATATATGTATTATATATATATATATATATATATATATATATATATATGTATGTATATATATATATATATATATATATATATATATATATATATATATATCTATATATATATATATATCTATCTATTGCATTATATATATATATATATATATATATATATATATATTGTATTATATATATTATATTATATATTTATTTATTTTATATTATATACAGACTTGGCATTTAATATGGAATATTTTTTTTGTGGGGGTGAACTTACTTTTCAAGATGACTTAGAACCAAAAGTTCATTGGAATTATGTTGAAATTATTCTAGATTTTGTTAATGTGACCTTTAAAAGAAACAAAAACCACATTTGACAGTTCGAAGCAAATAAATTGATCCTTGAAAGTGATGTGAACTGATATCGAACTCGATTCACAGACAGTAATGTATTAAACTTCTGTACGTTTTCCAGAAGTATCTCTTTATTAGGGTGTTCAGAATTTCTTTTTCCTGAAATTTGATATGCATAGGTGCTCAAAACGTGAGGAAACATGTAATAAACAACTGGCAAAAATTTCAAGTCATTCCATTATAATTAAGTGACAGCTCGACAGACCCAAAGTTTTGAATGAGCTAATGTATATATTATATAATATATATACGTTGTAACGCTATGTATTAGTATACACTATACATTATACAATGTATTGCATATTATATATGTTATTATGCAAGAATTTGATATTTGTATAAAAATAAAGTTTCTCTTTTTCCCTTTTTTGCAGTAATCAACCAATGATGAGTGCAGCAGTTGCAGCAGGTTATCAAACAAGGGATTCTCTCAGCATTTGGTTGCTGGGAGAAATGATTCCGGCACTTGAGGGCAATCAATTACCCACCAATCGTCAAGTATTATGTCGTCTGTTCTTCGATTTGAAGATCAACAAACTGGATGTTCCAAGAAGCTGTTCAAATGTCATTGATGAAGTACTTCAGTTTTGGCATATGGCTAACATTCCCACAAAGCACAAACCAAATGCAATTGCAAAACTTAAAGCTTTCTATCAGGAGTATGTCCTTCTTAGGAAAAACAAGGCACGGCGAACGGAGAGGCAGGTTCAATTGGAGACTGATTTTAGCCATAAACTGAATCAGCTATTTGATCTATCACATGCTAATTCTGAACAGCTTATCAAAATTCCACAGGATTTTGAGTTCCTTCAAGATCAACAAGGACCCAGGAAGATGATAATGACCGGAGAAGACTTGCAGTTCAAAAAGCGAGAAGAGAAACGACAGAAACGACAAGGTGAAGAGATGATGTGCATTGAAAAAGAACAGGAAGCAAAAAAAACAGATGGTGATGAACCCTAATGAAGTGCTAGATGATTCATCACAATCAACAGGTGAAGAATCTGCAAATGATGATGAGCCTGTGGAGATTAACAAATATGTCTCAAAACAAATCGATGCACCTGAAACATCAGGAGCAACAACTCCAATGACTATGAAGTTGGACAAACGTTGCATCGTAGAAGACCCTTTAGTTGCAGCAAGTTTGGATAGAACTGGAACTACACCACGTGAAGCAATGCACATCATTGGTCCTGCACTGAAAGCTGCTGGGGTCCCTGTAAGCAGACTGACACTGTCAACAACTTCACTTTATGAAGCTCGAAGGACAGTCCGCAAGTCAATTGGAGAAACTATTCAGGAAAACTTTTCTACTGATACGCCTCTTGTTGTACATTTTGATGGCAAGCTGATGCCAGACAATGATGGTACAATGGCTGATCGTTTGCCTGTTGTTGTATCTGGAAAAGACGTAGAAAAGCCTCTTAGCATTCCAAAACTTCAATCTGGTACTGGAATCCTGATGGGAGAAGCAGTCATTAAGTTCATCAATGAATGGGATGGTGTGTCTGAATGGCTTGCTGGATTTTGTTTTGACACAACAAGCACAAATACAGGACTCCATATGGGTGCAATCACAATCATTCAAAATGCCTTAAACAAACGCCTACTGTTTTTGGCTTGTCGGCATCACATATTTGAAATCATTGCTTCAGCTGTATTTGACACATTCTTTGTTGCATCTGGACCACAAATTGGCATTTTCGGTCGCTTTAAGAAGCATTGGACTTCCATTGACACAAGCAAGTTTGCATCACTTGCCACAAGCCTTGATGGCAGTGAGAAGGTTTGGTTTGAAAACAATCGCGACTCTGCGATAACTTTTCTTCGCAGTCAACTAATGGACAAACAGCCAAGAGATGACTATTTGGAATTCATGAGACTGGCTCTCATCACACTTGGAGATAATGTGGAAGGAGATGTAAAGTTCAGCCCACCTGGAGCATACCATCGTGCATGCTGGATGGCTAAAGGCATATACTGCCTCAATATATCCTGTTTTTGCGACCAGTTTCAGCTATCCGCACATGAATTCCAGTCACTAAGACGTATTTGTCTCTTCACAGTCACATTGTATGTAAAAGCATGGTTCACTGCAAATGATACTTGCAATGCACCTTCCAATGACTTACACCTTCTTCAGGCTATGGAAGACTACTCTGAAGTCGATCAAAAAGTTGCCAAGACGGCTCTGTCAAAATTGAGGAGTCATCTATGGTATTTGAGTGAAGATTTGGTTGGCTTAGTTCTCTTCTCTGACAAAATTGCAGTGGAGGTGAAAAAGGATGTGGTAAACTCCTTAGAAAAGCCTGAGATGAAAGAAGATGTGAGAAGAGTTCATGTTCCTGCCAGTCACACATTCAAAGGGAGGCAGCTAGCTGAGTTTGTGACAAGAAGGTCTCTCAATCTCTTCTATGCTCTGAAGTTGTCAAAGGAGTTCCTTAAAAGCGATCCTGAAACATGGAGCTCGAATCAAGACTATATTCTTGCCCAAGAAAAAGTTTCTGCACTGCGTGTGGTCAATGATTGTGCTGAACGTGCCGTAAAGTTGGCGACAGATTTCAACCTTGCCCTCACTCATGATGAAGAACAGCGTCAGCTCATCTTCCAAGTGGTAGAACAACACAGGAAATTGATCAGAAAGCCACTGAAGAAACATTTCTTTGAGGACAACACAACCTAATGATATCTACTTAATATGATAAAGACAGTGGTTTCTATCATGTGAAAACATGACATATGACTTATAATTTTCTTAATTGAAAAATATGTTTTTGAGTAATTAAATGATTAAAAAAGTAAAGCATTGAAAGCTATATTAAATCACTAGTTTTCCGAAAAATTGGTTCTTTTTTCATTTCTACATATGACTTGAGCTGTCGCTTAATGTATACTGATCCACCTGAAAGTTGTCATATTTGTTCATAATGTCCAACCTCACAAAATTAAAGGGTATGCGTTTTTGAAATAAAAAATTGTTTTCACACCATATAATTTCTGAACGGCCTACTCTTTATTTTACACATGAGCCAAAACAAATTTCAACAAAAACACAAGTTAAATTATGACTGGGATTATGGACAGTAAAATTACAGTTCAGTCCTTCGTGTAACCCCCACGAGCATTCAGGAGAGCACGTACACGTTGAGGCATGCTGTTCACGAGATTTGCCAAGGTTTGGACAGGAATCGCTTGCCATGCAGTGACAATAGCCTGCTGCAATTCACGCACAGAGGTAGGCTGCTGGACCAAGTTGTCGATTTGACGCGTTGATTCTGCCCACAAGTTCTCGATCGGATTCATATCCGGGGACATGGCAGGCCACTCCATATGCTCAACACCACGGTCAACAAAGAAAGTGTTGGATCATGCGAGCACGATGAGGCCGTGCATTGTCATCTTGGAAGACAAAGTTTCCTTGAAAGGCTGCACGAGCAAATGGAAGCAATGTTTCTTCCAGAATGGCCCTGTACTTGAACTGGTTCAGGTTTCCATTCAGAACAACCAGGTCAGTTTTGCCCCCTGCATGAAAAGCAGCCCAAACGGTCACCCCACCACCTCCAGCTTGGACTCTTGGCACTATCCAATCTTCGTTGTAGGCTTCATGCACTTGTCTGCACACTCAGGCGCGGCCATCTTGACGATAGACCAGAAATCTCGACTCGTCACTGAAAGTCACGTGATTCCAGTGTCCTGGCTGCCATTGACGGTGCTCTCTGGCCCACTGCAATCGGCGCTGGCTGTGTTGTCTGGTCAGGCGTGGCTTTCTCAGGGGACGCCTGGCACGATAGCCTGTTTGAACCAGTCGTTGGTTAACTAGCCTTCTGGATACAGGCACATTTGTCAGTTGCTGCCACTCAGCCCTAAGCTGATTAGCTGACTTGGTACGGCCATTGCAAACTAACCGGTGCAGCTGGCGATCATCTCTCCTTGTGATTCTGCGGGGACGTCCTGGCCTCGGTATTGGAGTAGGGACACCCCTCTGATCATTTCATTTCAGGATCTTTGACACCTGACCTTGAGTGATGCCATACTGCCAAGCAATAGCACGCTGTTTCATACCGGAATTTCGTAAAGCCACCACTCCATGACAAACAGCATTGTCGAGTTGACGGACCATCTCCAGAGGAAGTGGCAATAACTTTTTTAGACGTGCAGCAGTTGTTTTCCACTCATACAGAACGCAACAACCCTTATATACCCGATTGTGAAGCCAATCGTCAAATGTACCTGCCCTTACATTTTGTCACGCCACCTGTGATATTATCCTGTTATTGACTTTTGCTGCGAAAGACAATCAGTGACATGGTTCTTTTAACAAAGAAATCACCGAAGCGTAAAAGAAACTCACCAGATTGATATGCTGAGTTCAGAAAGTAAACCCAAGTCAAGAAAAAAAAAAAATTCCATATTAAATGCCAAGTCTGTATATATATATACACTTTTTTGTGCCACAACATTTTTAATGCTGTTGACACATTGCACGTTATGGGAGCTGATCAACACCTGTGCATGCATCACTCATACATGATCTTAATTTGGAATAACTCTGTATTTTATCAGTGTCTCACACAACTGTACGTCGTTGTTATACTTCTGTTTGGAAGCAACCATCATTTGCATCACTTCTTTCATTGTTGTGTTTCATTCCTTCTTTTATTGCATTGCTCTCTCATGAAAATAAATATTTTTTTTCAGCATATAGATATCCTTGCGAAACGCAAAGCATATAAGAGCAAATTTGTTTAATAACAGTGTAAAAACGTAATTATATGCAGTAAAACATCTTCTTTAAATGCGAGTGGAATTCAAATTTGACAGACTTTTGTTTATAAAGGGATAAATATTAGTCATGTGTTTCAATTTTTGAAGCAATTTATCTTCATAATGTTGGAAACCAATGGCCATAATCATGTGTTTTCTGCCAAAATGCACGTGCTGTAAATGAAGATGGTGGCAAATGAGATAATAGTAGGTGATGGTGCAGCGAGTATTTCTGAAATTTCTGCTCAACTAGCTCTCCTTTTAAAATTCACAGACAATCAGCTGCACAGTAGGTTGAGAATTGTCTTTCAAGGACATCCTTGTCCTTGAGAAGGAAAAAAAAATTGATCGAGCCTATTAAAAATGACACCTTGCATGAGCTACCTATTTGTCATAAATAATTATACACTGAAGGCATACAAAAGCTCCCACTCAAATGGGACAAGTGCGTCTCCAGAAGTGGAGTATTCCTGAAGGTATTGCAAGTATTGTTTTTGTAATTTAGATACAAGCTTAGTAACTATTATATACAAGGGTTCAGGCCAGGTTTGATGCACAATTTACTTGTTGATGTTCTTAAGAAACCCCTTCGAGCACAATGGTGCTCCATCATCCTCTACCATCACAATTCCTTCACATACCTTGAAAATGGATCCTCCATTGATGTTCATATATTTCTACTTTTGTTATTTTTTCAACCAAAACTGATTCTAAGCAAATATTGTAATCATTATTTTCACGTTTTGTGGCAAAATGGAAACTCAGATGTATAAATTGAAAACCTAAGTGTTTGTGCCAAGTCATGGAAATCATACTGAATATTCATATGGCCATGTTAACATTGCATTCGCTGCTCCCCAGTCCTGTCCCATCATTGAGCTGGCGGCGACTCGAGGGAGACTTGCCATCTAAGGCTAGACTTCTGAGTGCAAATGCGCTGCTGGAGATTCCGGACTTTCATCCCCATGATAGCGGCACGTATGAATGTCGTGCAGAAAACTCCGCGGGCCACAACACTGTCCAAGGAAAGATCAGCATTTATGGTATGAAAGCTCTCACAATTGGAATCGTTTTTCATACGTCTGGTTAAAAAAGACAATTTTAACAATGCTATGCTTATTATTTTCAGGATAACCAGATTACATCTTAACTATTTCAAAATTGACATTTATATTATCATTTATCACAAGTTGAATGGCAGTATTTTGGACAAGGTCTGAATTGTTTGGAGGTTGATCCAGTTGCTGAAAACTACATTCATATACGTGGTCTTGTCCCTGTGAACAGCTGAATTGTTGCGAAGGAGGAGCACACGTTTGATTAGCATCTCGTTGTGTTTGTCCTAGGTGGCCTGCTGAAATTTTTGCATGCGGCTGGTTTATTATTATCCTATGATTATAGTACTGTGAGGCATATTGTCAATCAGCTGGATTCTCTTGGCATCCTGGAAAATAGAGGCCATGATCATTCCGGCTGAGGATTGTCTGCAACATTTCCTGGGTGCCAGTGATCTGTTTTGCTTTCATTGCGTGGCTTATAAATATATCAGTTTTACGGTCCCATTGCTGAAGCCATGTTGCGTCATCAAATGCCAGATGAGTGATGAAGTCAACGGGATCTGTATTGAACAGTTTGAGAAGCTCGTAACATGATGCCTGCAGATGTTGCTGTTGATTGTGAGTGCTGAAGTTTTGGGGAACCCATTTTTTTCAGACCTTATACATGTCCAAATTTATGTAGATTATGGTGAAAGTGCTGCCTTGAGAAGATCTGAGGTCTGTTGATGTTTTGACCACTCCATTTGACCACTCACAAATTATGTAACAGTTTGTAGGTCCTGATATCTGCTGGTCGTCCACACTAGGGGTCATCTTAAAGGGACTTGCATCATAAAGTCAGCCACCAATTTGGCAAGTGTCATATATGAAAGCATATGCTTTCACCATATATGAACACCATTCATGTGTGGATTTCTTTAGAGCCAGCACCTTTGAGTAAAAAAAATTGATAACATATCAAGTTTCGTAAGATCCACAATTGCATGGTGTAGCACACTTCTGGATTGTATATATACTCGTGTGTGTGTGTGTGTGTGTGTGTGTGTGTGTGTGTGTGTGTATGTATGTGTGTGTATGTATGTATATATATATATATATATATATATATATATATATATATATATATATATATACATATATATATACATATATATATACATATATATATATATATATATATATATATATATATATATATATATATATATATATATATGGAGCAAGAAGGAGAGAGGAAACCGGAGCCTTACCTGAACGGCTTCCAGTCGACGTCTCCACACCTGAAAAAAATAACTCAAATGAGAACGGATTTAAAAAGTACAAAAATAACAAGTTTATTTAAATAAATGATGGTACAAAGAAAATGCGCGATCAACTAAATTCCTAAATTGGGACATCCCCATAACAGACTTGAAAATAGACGAAAGGGAAGGATAACTGAAAAGAAATATGTGTGGTTATTTAGTGGCACTTAGCTCCAATCGCTGGTGGGGTCTTGTCAGTAATCGTGGAAATCGTCCGGGGCCTTGGCGGGAACTGCACGTTTGTTGGCAGGAACTGCACGTTAGGTGGCGTGCAGCGTGTGGGCGGGAAGCCAGGCCTCGCTGTGTATCGCGCTCACTCTGGCCCTCGCGCGTGAATCGAACAGGCCGCGCCTGTCCACTTGCCGTTTCTGTCTGGAAATCCGCAGCTCTTCATTCTGTAGCTCTGCCTCTGCACGACCACCAGCAAGATCTCCAAACACGGCCATTCACGATCGCTTCCTTGAGCCCGAGAGCAAAATGCCGCCGTTTGTACGGCATCCAGGCGAGGAAAAGCGCAAGAGGGAATCGCGATCGTTCGCTATGGTCGTCAGAACGACAAGGCACACGAGATGAAAATTTCCGCTAGAGCGTTCTGAACTCCCCACGCGTAAGAGAGCAAAATGTCGGGAACACAGTCTTTTGTTGCTCAGACTCTGACCTCATCTGTCGTGCTTTACCAATCAGTGTGTCCCACCTCTTTGTCGTCCATCTCTGCTCCTATCAGCCACTCCCATCTTAGCCGTCCTTCCTGTCAATCAAACCCCACCCAATCACGGCTCCTCGGGGGTGTGGCCTCACTTATGTTTCGTCATGTGTGCTTCCAAAGTTGGGGTAACTAGCACTAGTGCTTCATGTCCTAGCTTCCGGTAGGTTTTTAATTAGGGTGTTTAAATGCACGATTTCTGCTAGTGTCTATGGTGTGGTGCCAAAAGGGACAAAGGAATAAAGTACAGAGGTATCGACATTCAGGGGATAAATTACCCATAATCCCTGAGCTAATTAACATACCCCACGCCTCTTAATGGGGACGAAGATACACCTTACACGACATCCGGGCTTATACAAATTCCCTACTTATTACATGATGGTTCTTCTTCTTCATCGCGACATACGGAGCATGCTAATTGCTAATTTATGCATTCTACCTCGTGCTAAGGTCATCATTGTCTACCCCCTACAAACGTAACACAGCCCGTACAAACGTAACACAGCCAAATTCACCAAATTCCTCTTTTATCCTCTGTACTGACAAGTATGTGGATCCGCCTCCTTCGGTGACCATTACTACACAACTACATTTGGCTACAACAGCTCCGCCCCTCTACCGTGCAAGAGCCATCGGGATAAGTTGAGCAGGCGAAACGCCAACATGGCCCATGAGTGCCCATAAGGCTGCGACCCACCATCCATCATTCAGCCCCCTGTGAGGAACACAGCTCCACTAGCCCTGAGCTGGCCAATGTGGTGAGTACCTGCTGCCAACTCCACCATTCCCAAAACCTCGGACTTGGGGGTAACGGTCGCAGTGCTTGGCATCCTCATCACGACCCCTGCACCTCTCACATCCCCCAGTCTACTCAACTGCAGCCCCCAGTGCCCACCCACAATTGACCACGCCAAGGTCTAGTCAACAGCCATGCTCCACCAGGAGACTCATCCAGAAGACATGGTCCACACACCTCGGACACCCATAGCACTACGTTGACCCCCAGAATACCCAACTACATATCCACAATCCCGCGTCCCAAATATTGGTGCCATCGCCCCCGTAGCCAAATGAAGGCTGTGTCCTACTAACCTATCAATTTTATCCCAACCTCCAACACTTTGGTCTAACACACCTGGATCAATAATGGTGCCACTGTGCAGTGTGCAGTGTCCACCATGGTCTCACACAAAATTCACCCTTAAATTTACATCTACCCCTCAGATTGCCCATGCCAATTTTTTTGTTCATATTTTACTAATCTCACCAAAGAAGGGTGCTTCTCCAGATACATGCCAGCCGAGCATGGCCCTGTATGCTCGGCTCGTCACAAATTCCCATTCAACAATCCCATGGCTCTCTTCCCAAGCCGAGAGTCCACTAATCACAACGGAATATCTGTGGAAGATCATTCTCACACCATCATGTTCCACAGATGCCCCAATGGTTGTCCGTTGGCTATAATAATTCCTGTCCATGCGGATCGACCCGTGTCCATAGACCAGCGCAGCATGGCAGGTCATCACATGCTATCTGTCCCAGAGTCTCAGGGAGAGGCTGCCAGGCTGCATGCCCAGGCAGTCACCACATCAGGCCCTTGATGGCCGTCCGTGGTGCTGCCACCAAAGTGTGGACCTCGACACCTCCCCCTCCTGGGCCTCATTATACACCATACTAGGTACCTGTGAGAAGCCACCTTGGACCCCCACCAGGGTCCGGTGACACTGCCGGCCCGAGACACACACACGGGTGGCGCCCCGATGAACAAGGGATGCCACACTCCACCAGACCCCCCATGGGGCCCAGGTCATACCACGACACCCATGGTCGGACCCCATGCCCAAATCTCGCCAGCACAGCCCCCCAGCTGGCTGGCATAACCCAATTTCCAAAATGGCAACTTTTCCCCGAGGCCGTCTCCAATGACCTCTCCTGGTCCAAATTTCGCAGCCCGGGGACCAATTCCCATCAAGGCTGTGCCAAATCAAACTCCCATTTCAATTTCAATTTCAATTTCTTTTTAAAGACTTTGGCCTCGTGTGTCCAATAACCGCAGCTGCAGGTGACAACCCCTTCCTCGGGTTCTTCCGCCCCTTCTGCAGCTGCTCCAAATTCATTATGTGGACCAGTTTCTCTGCCACTCTATTTGCGAGTCTTCCATGTCCAAATCCAGCTCGGAGCCAAAACACGCCCCCCCCCCCCCCTCCTGCTGGGTATGCAATTTCGGAGCCTCTTGTACCCAATTGTTGTTCGTGGTGAGTCAATTCAGGTCCCCTCAGTCACCTGAATCTCATCAACAGACCGACTCACCTCAACTCCCAGACCCTGTTGGACCTAAGCAACCTCCTCCTCCTCAATGGTACTGTCACAGGTGTCCAGCCGCTGTGTCCAATCATTATTCTCATCATACTCAATCAATTGCAGCCTTAACAGGTCTTCATGCATAAACACACGCTCCGGTTCTGTAACACGGGCCTCCAATATTTTTACCCATTGTTGCGCCACACAACCGCCTTGGCGCTGCACAATTTCCAATTCCTTCCCCTGTTGTTGAATTGTGACATCCACACCTGCCCGAAAACCTTTCAGGTCTTTTCCAGCCAAACATTCCCCATTTACATCCAAATCTGCCCTACTTAAATTTTCCTTCTCCTGTGCCCGAAGCACATCAGCTTGGGTCTCACCGAACTCTTCCATTCCCACTGTCAACTCCCCCCCCGTTTTGATTCAAATTCTGCCACCCATGGCTTCTCCTGTGCTCCATTGGCGCACCATTCTTTTGTTCTTCCTTTTGTGTTTTCATTCCATTAATTCATCCCTTCAATTCTCCCCTCCATCCATCAATTTTGTCATTCATTTCTCCCATCTGTTCCCCATTTTTAAAATTAATATCCCCTTTTATTTCCCTCATTTCTCCCTTCAATCCATTAATTTGGCCCCCGAATTGTTCAGCCAATCGTTCCATTAACCTTTGCATCCAGGCCTGGTCGGGCATCGTGGCCGTTCCCATTGTTCCCATCTCCCCCATGGGGTAGGGGGTGGACTAATGCTTGGGACAAGGGACGTTCCAACTCTACACTCATACCCCTCTATCCCCGGCTCACTTCCAAATTATTTGAGCTCCCCAAACCGCTCGGCTATCTCACTTGCTCCCGCCATCCGCGGTGAGAAAGCAGTTCTCCCGCGCGCGTATTTTTACCTCAGAGAGAAAAAAATAATTAATTTAAATTTCTCGAGAACGCTATGTTGCGCCTCATACACCCCAATCGACTATACAATTTGGACCTCGGCACTACAATTACCGCCTCCCCCTCGACGAGGGAAAGACAATCGTTAAAAATTTGGATTCTGAAAGCTGAACGCAATTTGCAGTTCGATCACGTCTCCTCGGGAGTGTGGCCTCGCGGATCTTTCGCCATCTGGCAGTCTGATCAAATTAATCTGGGTTTGGCGGATGCTAGGAGAACGTTACTTGCCAGAATGCATAGTGCCAACTGTAAAGTTTGGTGGAGGAGGAATAATGGTCTGAGGCTGTTTTTCCTGGTTTGGGCTAGGCACCTTCGTTCCAGCGAAAGGAAATCTTAACGCTACAGCATACAATGACATTTTAGACGATTGTGTGCTTCCAACTTTTTGGCTTCAGTTTGGGCAAGGCCCTTTCCTGTTTCAGCATGACAGTGCCCACGTGCACAAAGCGAAGTCCATACAGAAATGGTTTGTCGAGATCGGTGTGGAAGAACTTTACTGGCCTACACAGAGCACTGACCTCAACCCCATCAAACACCTTTGGGATGAATTGGAATGCTGACTACGAGCCAGGCCTAATCGCCCAACATCATTGCCCTACCTCACGAATGCTCTTGTGGCTGAATGGAAGCAAATCCCTGTAGTAATGCTCCAACATCTAGTGGAAATCCTTCCCAGAAGAGTGGAGGCTGTTGTAGCAGCAAAGGGGGAACCAACTCCATATAAAGGCCCATGGTTGTTTTTTTTTTGTATGCAAGATTGAGGCTCGTGAAAGAGCTAAGATGAATCAACATTTGAGTTGAGCATTGAGCTCAAGATTGAGCAAACACAACATTTGAGAGCAGGGACATCGAGAGATCTGTGGGAGGGAGAGGGCTTTGGGGGGTGGGGGGGGGGAGGCATGGGAAGTGGGGGGGGGGGGGAGAGGTATAAAACATATGGACAGTGCCAGGACTTCCAGGAAAGAAGTTGGAATTTCAAACAAGGTGGATCTGGGGTGAATTAGCGGGGGGTAGAATAGATCAAGGTTTTGGATGGGGGAAGATAAGAGATGGGTGTGAACAGCTGTTTTAAAGACCTAGAGGGAGGAGTGGGATTGAGGGAGTGTGGGAGTTTGTTCCAGAGGCGGGAGAAAAGAGGAATGAAAGAGTGAAGGTGAGCAGAGAGCCGAGATTTCGGCAGTTTAACCATCAGAGGGTTGCTGGCAGATCTTGTGCGACCTGTAGGAATATTTGGGGGACAAAGCACAGAGAGAGCTGGGGGAGCAAGGCCGGAGAGGAGTCGGTAGAAGACAGAAAGACGACCTACCTGCCTGCGGTGAGTGAGTGAAAGGCCCTCGGAGATAGCTTCATCACGGGAGATTCCAATGATTCTGAAAGCTTTTGTTTCAACAGCGTGAAGCCGAGCTAGGTGTGAGGCAGGAGCACCGGCCCATAGGGGAGAACAGTATTCCATTGAGCTGCGGATGAAAGCCTTGTATGTGGTGAGGAGCTCAGGTGTGCCTAGGAAGGACTTC
This sequence comes from Myxine glutinosa, assembly GCF_964187855.1. Lineage (NCBI taxonomy): Eukaryota > Metazoa > Chordata > Myxini > Myxiniformes > Myxinidae > Myxine > Myxine glutinosa. Next base: position 81,711,679 of record NC_136272.1, read on the forward strand.
GCACGACGGAGGATGCCCAGTTGGCGACTGGCTTTGGAGGTCAGCTTGGATATGTGGTTTTCCCAAGAAAGATCATGGCAGATAGTGAGACCCAAAAGCTTGAGCGACAGAACTTCTTGGAGAGGATTGTTGAGAAAGTAGATGGGAGGGTTGTCCAGTCGATCTTTTCGGAGAGACATAGTAAGAGTGTGAGATTTGTCAGGATTGAAAGACATGTTCAACTTGTTTGACCAGTCTGTGATTTTGTCCAGGTCTTCAGAGAGTGAGGAGGCCTCAGACTGCCGATCTGAGGGAAGAGGAATGGAGCGGCAGAGAGTGGAGTCATCAGCAAAGAGATAGAGAGGATTTTCCAGAGAGTCGGAGAGATCATTGATAAAGACCAGAAAAAGCACAGGGCCCAGAACACTGCCTTGGGGAACTCCAGCCTGAACAGGAAGGGCAGATGAGAGAAATCCATTCAGGGCCACATGTTGACTACGACCAGAGAGGAAGTCCGCAAGCCATGCATGGAGATTTCCATGGATACCATAGGAGGAGAGTTTGGTGAGCAGAGCTGGGTGCCAGGTGAGCAGAGCTCGAAGGCATGTGGTATGTCAAGGGCGGCAGCTCTGATTTCCTGTTTGGCATTGAGGACCTCCATCCATTGTTGAGACAGCAGAAGCAGCATGTCCAGAGTAGAATGACCTGGTCTGAATCCAAATTGATGATCAGAGATCAAGCCATTGGAGAAGAGGAAGGATTTGATATCCGAAGCAATGATGGATTCCATGACTTTGCTGATAATTGGGAGCAGGCTGATTGGTCTATAGTTGCAAGGATCTGTTTTTGCACCTTTTTTGTGTAAAGCGGTAATGTTTCCTGATTTCCAGGATGCTGGCAGATGACCTTGAGCAAAAGAGAGGGTGAAAAGAACAGAGATAGAGTGAGATAGAGCGGAAGAGCAGGATTTTAGGACCCGTGGGCTGATGCCGTCTGGTCCAGTTGCAGAATCAGAGTCGAGGTTTGACAAAAACTCCTCCACCTTGTCAGGAGAGAAGGACACAGAGTCCAGGAGCAGTTGGGTTCGACTGGGTAAGGTGGGAACAGAGAGAGATTGTTTTGGGACACAGGATTTTGAGGCAAACACAGGGTTGAGGCATTCGGCTTTGTCACGTGCGGTGTCAACTGTGTAGCCATTTGAGGTGAGGGAGGGGATGGAGGGGGAACATTTTGGAATGATATGTTTGATGAGCACATACGGTGTGATTTTCGGGTGTCCACATACTTTTGTCCACGTGGTGTATATGTATATGGTGTATATGTATATGTATATGTGGTGTATATGTATACTACGTGGTGTATATGTATATATGTATATGTATATGTATTATGTATACTAGGGCATGCCCGTACTATATATATGCCCGTACTATATATCTATCTAAAATTATATCCCCCCCCTCTATTTACATGAAATGGTTTGGTCCATTCGCAACGCCAAAGCGAACGGCGAACGGCTTGCGAGTACAGTGACAATCCCCCCCCCTCTATTTACATGAAATGGTTTCGTCCATTCGCAACGACCACAGAACCCCCCCCTCTATTTACATGGAATGGTTTGGTCCATTCGCAACGCCGGCACACGCGATCGTTCGCTGCTCTCTGATTGGTTGAATCGTTTTTTGGACATAGCTCGGTAAGTAATTGTCCGATTAATATGAAACCTTGAAAAGGCACATCCTCGGGTCCCCAGCAATATACCTGGCAAGTTAAAAGTATATCGGACCCGTGGTTGTCGAGAAACAGCGGTCACAGACAAACAAACGTACAGACAGACAGACAGAGATTACTGGAATTATAGATAGATATATATATTAGGGTGGCCCTTAAACGGGGTGAAAATTTTAGTATGGTAATTTGATTGTTCTCATGGCCTAAATGTGATCCATTTGGGATAGAAGCACTGCTCTCAAAATTCCATACAGGTCAGTGTATATTTCGAGGTAGTCCAGGCACCTTCAAGAATCAAGATTTTATATATGGAGAAAAACAACCACCTTTAGAGGCCATTTTTGTTCTATATATTGAGAGCACACAACAAAATATACTACTGTACAAATACACTTCTTAAAGTTCTTTTCATTTCTCATTCTATTTAACATTCCTGATGTTATTATATTTCCTGATGTTATTATATTGGTTTCTCGTCAAGGAAGGTTCTCACCAACATAAGTCATATCATTGCTGCCTGATTTTAGCCAATGTTGCTTTCCAACAGTCGGGATAAGTACCGCGGTGTTCAGACACGACCTGAAGTAAGAATTGGAGTTGCTCCTCAGCCTTGGTAAGGAGCTGGTTGTAACTTTTCATGAGGGCCACACCTCGTTCAGCGTGGTGATTTACGACCTTCAACTCCCTGATCTGTTCCACAGCAGCTCTGTAGCCTGCATTTCTTAGCAGGAGTAACACCTACAGCTCCTTGAGGATCATCATCATCTGTTGTCTCTTCACCACTACTCCTTGAAGATGCTAGCATCGACCGCGATGTTGAAGCCTCTTGGTCAGTGAGGGCCTTTTGCTGTCTGCGCACATCTGCTTGCCTTTTCAAGGCCTGACGTTCTTCCTTCTCAGCAAGGGCCTTATCAACTGACCCCATTGTTCCTCGGCGTCCTTTCTCACGTTGGGCAAGGAGAAATTCTTTGTCTTCTGGGATTTTGATCAAAGAAACAGCATCCGCATGAGCGATGTCAAATATGTCATCTAAATAATTCACAAACTCATCTTGATTCTTATTTTGGCCATCAGTCGCCCGCTTCCTAATCCTCTTGAGGTCTTTCCATCTGCCAAAGAGGGTTTCCAGCTTTTTGATACAATGCTGCTCTGCCTTTATGGGGATCCGAGCCCGATCAACCCAGATAGGGGAAAGCTCTCGAACAGTTTCTGTGCAAGAGATTCGCACAGTCTTTTTCTCATTGAGATGCCGGTGCATAAAGAGTCCAAGTACCTGCCGGTTTGATGGAAGCTTTGCACCAACAAATTCTGTTGTTGCACTGCCTAACAAGAACACTTCACATTTCTTTCTAGTCGTTGCCATACTGACTCAATCTGTGAAAGAGAAAAAATAGGAATGTCAGAATCTAATATAAATTTACGAGTACTTTTACATAATTATTTACAACATTTATGACTGAGATACGAGTACAAGATGTATAAGGGTGAGAGCTCTTCTTTTAATGTCCTTTTGACAGCCTGTCATCAGGTACTTGGAGCTCAGCCTGTCATCCTTCCGAGGTCGGCTAATTGAGTACCAGTTCACTGGTAATTCCCTGTTTGTCGTTGAAGGCGGCAAAAAGGGTTGGCGTCAGGAAGGGCATCCGGCCGTAAAACATTGCTTCAAAAAGGGGACCAAAAAACAACAACTACCACGGTCCCCGAAAAGGCCAACCCCCGCTTTGCGGGGAAAAATGGCCTCTAAACGGTGGTGGTTTTTTTGACAATCATTTACACATATATTTAAATTCAATGTATACACGCTTATTTTATTTTCAATAATATTGTTACAGACACGACTTTGATGTTATGGTGGGCCGAGCGGAATGGCCGCCGTGTCCGCACAAGTTACCCGATTATACTCGAACGTTGCCGAGTCGCGCTACGCTAAATCAATGAAGGAAAAGGACACAACGGCTGGGATTAAAATGACACGACACCAGGGATACGGTTCTCAAGACCTCCGGAGGAGGTTATATTAGGGCGGAAGGTCAGATTACAACGACAAGAGGGACAGCATAGAAAGGCAGGCACTTAGACACACTCTTATATTAGCCCCGACAGACGACAGATAAACGGGACAAAACTGACTCACACGGGGATTGATGGCAAGGAGGGGCAGGTCTTCGATGGCTCAAGGTGCACCTTGGCTCAGGGGCAAAATCGACCCGGTCCAGTCCAAAGATGCGGGAGGTCTCACTTAGCGCTCGGAGGTGGTGACTTGTCTTCTCAAGCTGGGGGCGCATCTGACGTCACGTCCGGTAAGTGGCTGCGTATATCCGGCGGGGAGTGACACGCCCTCGGCTAGGTAGCTCCGCCCCAGATGGAATCGGTCCGCCCTTATTGGGTGCGGGGGGGGTTACCGGCTCCGCCCCTGACGAGGAGCTGACAGCCGGCCCCTTCGTGGTAACCCCGTGGAGCGCATGGGCAATGGTGGCTAACCACGCCGCAGTGAGGACGCACACTCCCCGCGCCGCGCCGCCCCCAATCTCCTCTGTTGTTGTAGTTGTAGTTGTAGTTGTTGTTGTTGTTGTTGTTGTTGTTGTTTCATGGGGAAGATGGGAGGAGGTAAGGGGAGGTCCTAAACTCACTACTGGTGCCATACGATCACATTCTGGTGCAACGAAGAGTCAGAATTAATGGAAACGAGTCCTTAACTGACATAGACTAAGAATAACTAGCAAGATGTCCTATAGTTGTCTACGTGAGATGCGGTGAACCTGGGCACGACATTTAATGGGGGAAAAAGGGGAAGGTCGGTTCTACAGAGTGTTATTTACAGGCAATGGGACTAGGGAATGGGGGATTGGGGATAGTTGGGGAGTATTGGGGAAATAGGGGAGTATTTACAAGCGGATATTGAGGCCAAGTCCCATATCCGCAACATTGCACCCTTCTCTACCTTCGGGGCGTCCCGACCCGATAAATTTTTACCTATTTTAGTGTGGCACTCAGATGTAGTTCCCTCTACTATTAACTCTACCCTGAGTGCGACAGTTTTACAGATGTTCACAAATGAGTAAATATGTCCCCCTGCGACGTTGCACCCTTCTCCTCACAGAAACACGCCCACAGGATAACCGAATCGCGGAAAGAATTCGCAAACTAAACATACAGCCGGTAGGGAGCATTATTTACAAGACTACGCTGATATTTACACTACGATCCAGGACCTGTTTTTGGAGGAACACATGCAGATGTTATGCATAGAGAGAGCACGCATGCCAGCATCGATACACCAACCCACGAGTGCCCTGTGGCCTTACGGCCTTTAATAATGTGCAGAGCACCCCTTCCCAGCACCAAAAGCACCACCCCATCACACAGTCAGCACCATCCGGTGTAGTCACCATTGTGCAATGAATAAAAATAACTTCAACAACCCCTAACCCTGCAGGTGTCTCTTGCTCTTCGTGTGGTGCACTTGGTGTTCTGGCTTCCTTAGAAAATAAAGAAAGGCGCCAACCGCGTCCATTTCTTTATTGTGGCCGTCAGGGGGCCAACTATAAGTGGTTCACCTTGTATGGCATAGGTGCCACGTTGACCCGTAGGTCCATCCATGGGTGGTGCTTGGCCGCAAAAGAACTGCGGTCCATTGTGGGTGGCCACAAACATTGCGGTCCATATGGTGTATCGATCCAGGCAGCAAGCAGCGAAAGTGCAGGCCCACAACTGCGGATCCAGCACCTCTCTCTCCTCTCTCTCTACCCCAAAGCCAGATCCTCGGAGGTGGGAGACAAAAGAAGCAGACAAGTGAGTAAGGTGGTAAGGGCGCAAAAGTGCACGCAATGTAAGGTAATGCACACTGGGGGCACATGGGAACCAGGTGAGACAGGTACGTTCCTACCGTACGCTCCCCCCCCACCAGGTAACCTACATGGCCCCTCCCTTACCCCTTACTGTATCCACAAAACATAACACTACCCATAAACATCTATTTTACTAATCAACAAACGTCCCTACTCTCTTCCCCGTTCCTCCCATAAACCAAATTCGTCTTCTCTCCCTCCTAACCAATCAAATTTGCTATTTCCAACTCTCATCAAAATTTGCCATCTCCAACTCAACATCATAATTTGCCATCACCAATTCATCATCAGTCCCTCCTAAGGAGGGAGAGATGGAATCACCCCAATGTCTCATCCACGTCGTGATGCGTCTCACAAATCCAACAGCAATTCTCATTTCCTGCACACAGAACAAGGAAAACACAGGTGTGGAGTCATCATCATCACCACAGGTAAGTGGCTGCGTATGGTGCGACAGGTTCATCAATCCTAACTATTTCCTAAATGACTTTAACAACTTTACATTACCCGGGGTCTTTCCCTGCCAATCCATTGGCCCTCTTACACTATGGGTTCTAAAAACCAATTCCCATTGACCCAACTGTGGTGCTTTTCAATTTGGGGTCTCACTCCCCCGATTCATCGCCCGGTGCCCTCGCACAATTTCTGGGCTGTGGCGTGTACCTCTCCCAGCGGGTCTACCCACCTGCACACCTCCACCACTGCAGTTGCCTCCGAGCTTACCTGCTCCTTACCCTAACCTAACTACCTGGGGAAGGCCCTCTGGCGCTCTCCCCACTCGGTGCCCTCTCTGGCACTGGGCTGCCCGATCCACACCCGGGATCCTCAGGCACCCACTCACAACTACCGGCTCCCAGAGCCCACCTGCGGCCTCACCTGGCCGACATCCTCACAGTGGTGGAGTGCCCAACCAACTACACACACTAACAGGCTACACGCCCAGCCATTTCCACAACACTAATGCACCCATCCACAACACCATTCTGCAACTGCACCACAAATGCCAATATCCAACCACAATTTACCTGTACCCTCTACCTAACACTTACACTACCCGCCCCGGGTACTCGTGAAAAGGGGCCACTCTTCCCCCATCCACTCCTTCGCACCATGCACACCACTCCGTACCACTTACTCCAACTCTCTCCACACCACCTTTACTTGCACACCTGTGCTCTCACACCTGGTGCCACCTGCACCCTTCTCTCCCCAAGCGCATTCGCGCTGATCCACCACACTCATTACTCATCCATTGCTCCACACACCTGTCCAGTTGCACACCTGTGCAATCACACCTGTTCAATTCTCACACACACGGCATCATCTCAGCTAACTACTCCCTTCTGAAACTTGCGCTTCCCAGTCGTCCCTTTAAACTATTGCGCTCCCACGTCATTATCATCTACACTAATCTACCTGCGTCCCCACTACAGGTATCAGTCACTAACTAAACTTAACGTTACCTAATCTCATCTTCGCTAGATCCCTATCAATATCCTAACCCACCCGGGCTAGTTTTCACTGCCATCAACCCCATAATCTATTGCTCCTTTGCCCCCACATGGGAAGGGTGGCAGGGATGCCACCCTTACCCACTGGGCCTATCGCTCCTCAATTCCCCAGTCCTCTGGCACTAATAAGCCCCCCTTATTTAGAGGTACTGGGTCCCGCCTCGGCATCTAAAACCGAGGCAATCCACGGGGGCGCCTGCTCGCCGGTGTAAGGCCTTATCCGGTCGGCGTGGACGACCCGAGGGAGGGCTCGTGGCCCCATTTTAATCTTAATGACCACGTCACAGATTTGCAACAGGACGACTCCTGGGCCTTGCCAGGGGGAGGTGAGCTTTGGGCACCTTCCCTTCCGCCTCCGGGGATTAAAGAACCAAATCTTCATCCCCGGAGCGTATTGACTCCCCTGGCTCCGGTCGTCGTACCTGCGCTTCATCTTTTCCCCCGCCAGATGGAGTTGGCGGCGGGCGAAGGCATGGACTAGCTCCATGCCTTCCTCTAGGTGACGTGCGTACCCCTCCCTCGGCGGGTTAACCACTGTGTCTGGCACGGGACCGCATAGCAAGTCGGCGGGAGCCCGTAACTCCCGCCCATACATAAGCAACGCTGGACTGCATGCGGTGGCCCCGTGCTGGCTGGTTCGGTAGGCCATAAGCAAATAAGGGAGATGTTCGTCCCAGTCATCCTGACGGGTGGCGGTGAACAGTGCCAGTTGTTGTATCAATGTTCTGTTGAACCGTTCCACCATCCCGTCAGATTGTGGCCGCAAGGGCGTGGTTCTTGTTTTCCGAATTGACAGGAGACTGCACACATCTTTTAGCAATTTGCTCTCAAAATTTCGTCCCTGGTCGGTGTGCAACTCCTGTGGAATCCCATGCCGGCACACAAATCCTTCCACGAAGGCCTGCGCTACCACCCCTGCTTCTTGGTTGGGGAGGGCGTAGGCCTCCGGCCACTTGGTGAAGTAGTCCATCACAACGAGGATGTACTTATTACCTAGGCGGGTGCGGGGTAGTGGGCCTAAGATATCCATGGCCACCCGCTCTAGGGGGGCCCCCACCTGGTGTAATTGAAGGGGGGCCCTCATCCTCCGTGCTGGTCCCTTTTTGGCAGTACAGGCGTCGCATCTCCGACACCAGTCCTGTATGTCGCGCCCCATATTCACCCAATAAAACCTCCGGCGTACCCGCGATATTGTCTTTGTCCTGCCCAAATGGCCGCCGGAGCGGGTACCATGCACCTGTTGCATTATGACGTTCTTGAATTTGTCAGGGACTATCACCAGCCAGGAAGTTCTATCAGAGGGAACCTCCACCCACTTGCGATACAAGATGTTATCCTTCAATTCCAGGGTCTGCCACTGAGCCCAATATGCCTTTGTTTGTGCCCCGAGGGGGGTGACCTCTTCCCCCTTTGGTCTTTGCCCCAATTTGACCCAATTGAATACTGGCCCCAGGACAGGATCCTCCTGCTGGGCCGTGCTCCATGCCAAAGTTCCGAATTCCTCATCTGCGGTTAGTGGCAAAATTGGCCCTCTCACCCGGGTTGCCCGGACAACGAGGGTCGGGTCCGAATCGCCCAATTGTTCCCTCTCCTCGTGTCTCGCACAAAATTTGCAGTTTTCCCCCAGACAAGGACGCCGAGAGAGTGCGTCCGCATTACCATGGGCCTTCCCGGCCCTATGGGCCACATCAAAATCGTACTGCTGCAACTTTTCCAACCACCTTGCAATTTGGCCCTCTGGTTCCTTGAACCGAAGGAGCCATTGCAAGGAGGAATGGTCAGTTCTAACCAAAAATTTCCGCCCGTACAAGTACGGGTGGAAATGGTTCATGGCAGCCAGCATAGCCAATAACTCTTTGCGAGTGACGCAATAATTTCTCTCGGGCCTACTTAAGGCCCGACTATAATAACCAATCACTCTCTCCACGCCCTCCTGTGTCTGAGACAAAACTGCGCCCAATCCTTCCTGGCTCGCATCCGTGTCCAGGGTAAATGCCCCATTGCTAGTGGGGTACGCTAGAAGGGGTGCGGATGTCAGACACCCCTTCAATTTTTGGAAGGCCTCGTGGCACTCCCGTGTCCAATTAAATCGCGTCCCCTTCTCCGTAAGCCGGTGGAGGGGACGGGCCAACTCCGCAAATTTCGCCACAAAGCGCCGGTAGTAGGAGCAGAGTCCCAAAAATCCCCGCACCTCTTTGGTGGTACGTGGTGCGGGCCACTCCTCTACCGCTTTAATTTTGTCTGGGTCCGTTTTTACCCCCTCGCGGCCGATCATGTGACCTAGATAGGCCACCTCTCTTGCAAACAAAGTGCACTTACTCGGGTTCAGCTTCAACCCTGCCTGTCTGAGGCACCCGAACACCTGGTCCAAATTAGCTACTGCCTGGGGGAACGTTTGGGCATGTACCAGGACGTCATCCAGGTACACCAGGCATGACTGCCATGGCATGCCGCCTAGTACATGCTCCATCAATCTTTCAAAGGTGGCGGGGGCGTTACACAAACCAAACGGCATCACAGTAAACTGATACAGTCCCTTACCTGTGGAAAATGCCGTTTTCTCCTTCCCTGCCCTATCCATCTCCACCTGCCAATACCCACTCTTGAGGTCCAAAGTCGAGAACCAATTTGAGCCCGCAACGGCATCGAGGGTGTCATCAATCCTTGGCAGGGGATATGAGTCCTTGAGTGTCACGTTGTTTAGCTGGCGATAGTCCACGCAGAACCACGTGGTCCCATCCTTCTTTTTGACCAGCACAACAGGTGACATCCAAGGACTTCCCGAGGGCTCGATCACGCCTGCGTCGAGCATTTTTTCAACCTGCTCGTCAGCTTCCGCCCTCTTGCTCCAAGGGAGCCGTCGGGCGGCCTGACGAATAGGCCGGGCCTCACCGGTGTGGATCTGATGTTTCACCAGGCCCGTACGTCCAATATCCTCGGTGGACAGGGAGAAGAGGTCCAAATGGGACCCAACCAGTTTGTGTAAGGCCTCCCTCTGGGTACCTCCCAACTCTACGCTACTACGATTTACCATCTTGCAAATGGGATCGGGCCAATTCCTACTTGTTATTGAAGGCTCCCCCTGGGGCCGGCTCGGCTGGACGTTCTCGCCCCTCACTGACGCGACTTCTCTAACTGGGGTGCAGCCAGCTACCTTCGTGCCCCTCACTATAGTGCGTGGTTCTGTACTCATATTTATTACTCGGACGGCCACTACCGGTCCGTCCGTTTTTACAAGGGTGCGGCCCACAATTAAACCCGGTATGGACTGCGCTGCCACCGGTTCGACCAGGCCGCAGGACTCCTGCCACGTTGGGCGAGCTGCCCACCGGGCCGGCACTATCGCCTCGGCCCTTGGGGGGATGGTCACGGCCTCGGAAGCCTCCAGCTCCGCTCTATCGGCCGTGCTCACTCCCCCTAACGGCAGCTCTTCTACTCCCACCTGCAGGATCCCCCGGCACAAGTCGATTTTACAGCCGCTGGCAGTCAACAGGTCCAACCCTATTAAACATGGGTCGCACACCTCCGCCACCCAAACATCTATCTCCCTCCTTACCGACCCTAACTTGAGGGTCACAGAACCACGCCCTATGATCGGGGCCGTTACCCCGGTAGCAAGCTGCAAACTATAATTTTGCAGGCGCTGGATCTTATCCCAGCCACCTGCGCTCGAATCAAGGACCACAGGGCTGATGATCGTGGCGCTAGCTCCTGTGTCCACTACGGCGTCTACCCCCACGCCGGCAATTTTGCATCTAATTGTCAGACTACCGGTTCCAATTTGGCCACAATAAATGACCTGTCGCGTCAATGAGGGCTCTCCTCCATCCTCTTCTGCCGAACACCGCCCTACGTGCCCGACACCTTCTAGTTTCCCGGGGTCTGGCGGGGGGGGTGTCTGGGGTCGGCTAACCCGTTCCCCCCTGGGCGGAGTTGAGGACCTCAACCGCCGGGGATCATCCCGGCGCGTGGCTCGACAGTGCCGCGCCAGGTGACCCAGACGGTTGCAAGTGTAGCACCTCACCTGGTAAGGTGCTTGTCTCCGGAATTCCAAATTTCCCCCCCTGTAGGTCCGAATTGGATTACCCGCTCGTGGTCCACCGCGGGCCACCTCCGGGGCCGCCTGCCATGGTCCAGGTCCCGCCAGGCGCTGGTCCACCAGCCTCCGGACCATGCCCGCCAGGTCAGGACCCACGTCGTGGGCGGGCCCCCTAAGGGGTCCGCCCTCCATTGGGGGTGCCACCTGGCGGACCGCCATTGCGAGACGCTCGCCCCCCCGGGCCAGGGGCCTCGCTGCTTCCCAACGGGCCGCAGCGTCAGCCGCCTGGCTCAGAGTCTGCGGGCGCCACATGGCGAGCTGTTGCCGGAGCTCAATGTCCGGGAGGGCCTGGATAAAATGGTCCAGCGCCAGGCTTTCCCGGGAATCCACTGCCATGCTAGCATGTGCGATCCCCACTGCGCGGCGAATGTCGTGGGCAAGTTCCCCGATGGCTTCCTGGGGCTTGCGCTTTCGCAGCGCGAGCTGAGCTTTAACAAGCTCGCTCTGCTGTTCTATGCCGAATCGATTAATTAGGGCGTCGCGGAGGGCTGGCAGGGTGAGAGCACCCGCTAATGCCGTCAGCACCTCCGCCGCCGCGCCGCGCAATGCGGCCACCAGGTGTACTCCACCTTCGTCCTCACCCCAACCGTTGCCCTTACACACACAGTCGAACTGCGCCAGGTACGCGCGTAGATCACTCTTGCCGTCATACGGCGCGAGTGGGACCTTGTGGGACCACCTCGTATGCGAGTCGTTGCCCGCCTGCCGGACCCCGTGCGTCGCCCCTTGCGGGGTCAGCGCGGGGCCGAACCGGCCGGGCCCCCACAGTACATTACCCCCAAGGGGCTCTCGTGCCTCCCCGGTCCCTCCAACAACTACCCCTGTTGGTGTCGATGCATGGGTCACACCTCCGCAACCCGCTACCCATTCCATACCACCACAACCTTGCTCACCCACACCTCACACCTCTCGTTCCCCACCCTCCGGACCAGCCATACACCTCACTCGTGGCCTCTCACGAACATCCGGGTCTATCTCGACCCCCAAGCTTATTAAATCACCTGGCGCATCATACGCACGACCATATTGGTCACCACTTACACCGGGTCCTCTTTCTCTTCGCTTCTCCTCCATCACCTGCGAATTCCTCATCCGGTTAATGAGCACATCATCACGATCCGAACACAGACTTTGGACCAATTCTTTTACTTCCTCCTTTATCTCTTTCTTATCCTCTCTCCGTCGCTTCTTAATTTCGCTCACCCCTTCTTCCACTTCTTCTAATTTCTGCTTCACCTCCTTCATCTCTTCGTGCGCCCCTTTAAGTTCTTCCTCTAACTCCACTTTATTTTTTTCTATGTGCTCCCGCACCTCCCGCTCTTTAACCTCCATCACTTCTACCACCTTGTCCATTTTCCTCGTCAGGTCCTCATGTACCGTCTGACACTCTTTTTTAATTACCCCTACGTCCTTTTTCATCTCCTTCTGTGTCGATTTTAAACCCTCTATTACCGCTGTGTTCTTCTTTACCTGGGTCCCCCAACTCCTTTTGTCCCACTGTCAGTTGTTCTACTCCCAGCGTCAACTCCTCTATACCCCCTTGCAATTTTACAGTCCCCTTTCTCACCTCCTTCTCCATGCGCTCCTTACAGTGCCTCACCTCCTCGCGCACTCCTCCGACCTCCTCACTCACTCCTCTTCTGATCTCCTCTCCCATCACTTGCATCTCCTGCCCAGATGCCACCCTCATCTGCTCCATTTCCTCCCTGTGAGCATCCAGTTTGGTTTCTACCCCCATTCTGACCCCCTCTATCTGCTGCCCCATTTGTTTAACTTCCCTTTCCGCTTGGTCCCTCATGTCCCTCAATTTGCCTTCCATACTGTTTTCTAACCCCTCTAACCCCTATTTCATCCCTTCCATTTGATTCTCCTGAACGGCCATTCTGTTTTCTACCCCCATTAACCCCTCCTGTATTTCCCCTAATCTATTGTCTAATCCCTCTATTCTACTCCCTAACCCATGTTTCACCCCTTCTATCCCATTGTCTAACCCCTCTAATTTCTTGTCTAATAACTCACCGGTACCCCTCGCTTCGTCCCTCATTACCCCCATTTGGTTTCCCATTACCCCTATTTTGCCCTCCAATCGCTCACCCTGAGCTTCTATACTGTTTTTCAAACCTCCAATTTGGTCTCCCATTTGTTCCATAAAGGCCCTCATTTGCAGGAGGAAAAGGTTCGAATCCACCAGGGGCGCTGCCACGGTCGCGGGCGCGGTCGCCGTGACCAGCGAGGCGCCATTTTGTGCGTCTGCTACCCTCGCTGCTTCGCTCTCCTCGCGTCCCTCAATTTGGTCCTGGACCGACCCTGCCTCACTCTCCTCTACCGGACCCCAGCTTTCTTGATCCGCCATAGCGCGACTTTTAAAATTCGGGTTTTTATTTCCGTAAAACAAATCAAATTTCGCTGTTATAATTTCGAGCGCGTAAAACGCGCTCCGGATCGAATTTTACTTCCCAACACCAAAATGTTACCCTAATGGTACACTTGGTGTTCCAAAATTTGGGCTAAATGAATTTAGTCCCAGGTCCGAATCCGACACTCCTGACACCAATTGTTACAGACACGACTTTGATGTTATGGTGGGCCGAGCGGAATGGCCGCCGTGTCCGCACAAGTTACCCGATTATACTCGAACGTTGCCGAGTCGCGCTACGCTAAATCAATGAAGGAAAAGGACACAACGGCTGGGATTAAAATGACACGACACCAGGGATACGGTTCTCAAGACCTCCGGAGGAGGTTATATTAGGGCGGAAGGTCAGATTACAACGACAAGAGGGACAGCATAGAAAGGCAGGCACTTAGACACACTCTTATATTAGCCCCGACAGACGACAGATAAACGGGACAAAACTGACTCACACGGGGATTGATGGCAAGGAGGGGCAGGTCTTCGATGGCTCAAGGTGCACCTTGGCTCAGGGGCAAAATCGACCCGGTCCAGTCCAAAGATGCGGGAGGTCTCACTCAGCGCTCGGAGGTGGTGACTTGTCTTCTCAAGCTGGGGGCGCATCTGACGTCACGTCCGGTAAGTGGCTGCGTATATCCGGCGGGGAGTGACACGCCCTCGGCTAGTTAGCTCCGCCCCAGATGGAATCGGTCCGCCCTTCTTATTGGGTGCGGGGGGGTTACCGGCTCCGCCCCTGACGAGGAGCTGACAGCCGGCCCCTTCATGGTAACCCCGTGGAGCGCATGGGCAATGGCGGCTAACCACGCCGCAGTGAGGACGCACACTCCCCGCGCCGCGCCGCCCCCAATCTCCTCTGTTGTTGTAGTTGTAGTTGTAGTTGTTGTTGTTGTTGATGTTGTTGTTTCATGGGGAAGATGGGAGGAGGTAAGGGGAGGTCCTAAACTCACTACTGGTGCCATACGATCACATTCTGGTGCAACGAAGAGTCAGAATTAATGGAAACGAGTCCTTAACTGACATAGACTAAGAATAACTAGCAAGATGTCCTATAGTTGTCTACGTGAGATGCGGTGAACCTGGGCACGACATTTAATGGGGGAAAAAGGGGAAGGTCGGTTCTACAGAGTGTTATTTACAGGCAATGGGACTAGGGAATGGGGGATTGGGGATAGTTGGGGAGTATTGGGGAAATAGGGGAGTATTTACAAGCGGATATTGAGGCCAAGTCCCATATCCGCAACAATATTATGTATTTTATGAACTTATCTAGTGTAAGTAAGTATTTATTATACACTGCCATATTGCAATCATTATATCTTATTTAATATGTATGTTACGCGTCTATTTTAACTCATTATAACAATAATTTACTGATGTATCTGTGATAAACTTAATTTAACTAGTTGATTGTTTTACCACTCTTACTCTAGTCCATAGATGTGATAATTATTCATAAGCATGTTTTATCAAACGGTTTTATTTATTTCTGTGATACACACTGTATTATCTGTGATATGTGTTTTTAATGTTACGCGACCTTAATCACATGGCCTCTAGGGGAAAATGTTCAAGGTTGCTGGACTACCTCTAAATATTTATGAATTTAGCTGATATTTGGCCTGGTTTGTTTTTAGGGCAAATGGACCAGTTGTAGATTGTAGTTGTAGATTCATGAAGCTGGAAGGTGTGAAAACATTTTGCTACCTCGGAGACATGCTGAATGGAGAAGGTGGATCAGACTCGGCAACGGTTGCTAGAGTGAGATGTGCATGGAAGAAGTTTCAGGAACTGAGTGGCGTGCTGACGAGGAGGGGAGTGTCGTTGAAGCTGAAGCGAAAGGTGTATGCTGCATGTGTGAGAAGTGTTATGATTTATGGGAGTGAGACACGGGTAATGAACGTAGAGCAGCAACGAAGGCTGGAAAGGGTGGAAATGCGAATGGTTCGGTGGATGTGCGGAGTATCGTTGAGAGAGAGGAAGACAAATGATGAATTGCGAAAGATGATGGGAATAGAGCCTGTGATTGATGCTGTGAAGAGGAACAGGTTGAGATGGTTTGGTCATGTGTTGAGGAAGGATGAAAGTGACTGGTTGAGAAGAGTGATGGAAATGAATGTAGAAGGAAGTAGAGGACGGGGAAGACCGAGAAAGACTTGGCTAAAGATGGTGGAAGAAGAAATGCGGGCAAGGGGGTTAACAAGGAGAGATGCAGAAAATAGGGCAAAATGGAGAAGATTGTCATGGGGACATCAAGGCTAACCTCCACTCTAGCAGGGAAAATGGCCTTAAAATGCATGTTGTAAAATGCATGTTGTAGAGGGTGAGAGCTTAACATTTCAAACTTTCAAAAATAAGGGACACCCTAAGATATATATATATATATATTGAGCTGAGGAGTATTCCATTGAGCTGCAGATGAAAGCCTTGTATGTGGTGAGGAGCTCAGGTGTGCCAAGGAAGGACTTCGCACGGCGGAGGATGCCCAGTCGGCGACTGGCTTTGGAGGCCAGATGTGAAATGTGGTTTTCCCAGGAAAGATCATGGCAGATAGTGAGACACAAAAGCTTGAGAGACAGAACTTCTTGGAGAGGATTATTCAAAAGTGCATGGGAGGGTTGTCCAGTCGGTCTTTTCGGAGAGACATGGTAAGAGTGTGAGATTTGTCAGGATTGAAAGACATGTTCCACTTGTTTGCCCAGTCTGTGATTTTGTCCAGGTCTGCAGAGAGTGAGGAGGCTGCAGACTGCCGATCTGAGGGATGAAGAATGGAGCGACAGAGAGTAGAGTCATCAGCAAAGAGATAGAGAGGATTTTCAAGAGAGTCAGAGAGATCATTGATGAAGACCAGAAAAAGCACAGGGCCCAGAACACTGCCTTGGGGAACTCAAGCCTGAACAGGAAGAGGAGATGAGAGAAACCCATTCAGGGCTACATGTTGACTACGACTAGAGAGGAAGTCCACCAGCCATGCGTGGAGATTTCCATGGATACCAAAAGAGGAGAGTTTGGTGAGCAGAGCGGGGTGCCAGACTGTATCGAAGGCACGTGATATGTCAAGGGAGACAGCTCTAATTTCCTGTTTGGCATTGAGGACCTCCATCCATTGTTGAGAAAGCAGCATGTCCAGAGTAGAGTGACCAGGTCTGAAACCAAATTGTTGATCAGAGATCAAGCCATTGGAGAAGAGGAAAGATTTCATATCTGAAGCAATGATGGATTCCATGACTTTGCTGATAATTGGGAGAAGGCTGATTGGTCTGTAGTTGCTGGGATCTGTTTTTGCACCTTTTTTATGCAAAGCGATGATGTTGGCAGATTTCCAAGCAGATGGCAGATGACCTTGAACATAAGAGAGGGTGAAGAGAATAGAGAGAGGGAGTGAAATAGCGGAAGAACAGGATTTTAGGACCCGTGGGCTGATGCCGTCAGGTCCAGTTGCAGAATCAGAGTCGAGGGTTGACCGAAACATTTCTACCTTGTCAGGAGAAAAGGACACAGGAGCAGCTGGGTACGACTGGGTACGGTGGGTACAGAGAGAGATGGGTTTAGGACACAAGATTTAGAGGCAAACACAGAGTTGAGGCATTCAGCTTTTTCACGTGCGGATTCAGCCGTGTAGCCGTTTGAGGTGAGGGAGGGGATGGAGGGGGAACAAACACCAGAAACAGATTTGATCAGACGCCACCAGGATTTGGAAGAGGGAGACAGATAAGAGAGTTCGGTCCTGAGAACGGAGAGATATTGTTTCCTGGCCCCCCCTGAGGGTGGACACACACTTGTTTCGGGCTTTGTGAAAGGAAATGAGATTTCCTTCCGTTGGATTTGCTTTCCAGGAGACGAAAGCAAGTTGTTTCTGGGCAATAGCCTCACCACAAGATTCCGTGTACCATGGACGGGAGGAAGGGTATGACAACTGAAGACGAGATGGGATAAATCTGTGCATGAGAGAGAGAAATTTACTTTGGAAGAAATCCCAGGATGAGTTGATGTCAGAGGCGGTAGAGATGGGAGACCAGTCCAGATGATTGATGGCTGCTTGAAGACCGTGCCAGTTGGCCTGAGTGAAATGCCAGACACGTCGACGCTGAGGAGGCTCTCTGAGAATGGTCAGAGAGATGTCCACTTTAACAAGCACATGATCAGATGAGCCGATTGGAGCAGAAGAAGAGCAGCAGACATTTTCAGGAAAGTTAGTTAGTTCATTGTTCAATGTTCATTCATATGGTCAAATTAAGATTAAAAACAAAACAGTAGATTAAGCATTCATGTATTAATTTGACAATAAATCATTTATCGGAAAAAATAAATCATCCATCAGAAAATATAAAATATCTATCAGAGACGATAAACAAATCTATCAGAACAATTAAAACAAAGTAAACATCAGAATACACATAATTTGAATGATTTTACGTAACATTGTTTTCAGAAACTTGTGTTTCAAAACATTGCCTACTTTTTTGACAAGATGGCTTTGGTTGACACTGTAAAGTTTTCACGATGAAGTTTCACCACTCTCAACACAAATTGCTTCTGCTCTTCATTCTTGGTCAGAGTGTCATGGAAAGTTTAGATGAGAGCAACACCTCGCTCAGCACAGTCATTGATAACCTTCATGCTGCGTATCTTCTTCTCAAGCTCTTGGTATGAGGTGTCTGTGTTCCAGAGGTGTGGCTCCTTTTCCAGAAAACTCAGTGATACTTCTTTGTCAGACTCTGAGATGACAACACCAAATAATTCAAGAGATCGACTTGTGATGTAGGTGTCCACTGAGTCAGAAAGCCTGAAGGCTTTAGCATCTATCCTATGAAGATTGTTTGGCTTTGGAGCCCGCTTGAAGTTCTTCACCATCTTTGCCTTTGTCTCATCATCCACCCAGCTATCAAAAAGAGCTAATGCAGCAAGGTGTTCTGACACATACCAGACGTGTCTCGTGAATGCTTTGACAGCAGTTTCACGGACAACCATATCTGGGTAAGAATCAAGGGTTGAAAGAAGAAGCAAATCATTGAGAGGTGCCTTTGTGGGTAGCGGCCCCTCATGCCAGAATCTCGCATACACAAGTGCAACAAAAAGAGCAATCTGTGTGATTCCCTTCAATTCACGTGATGTTAGCTTTATTTGGTCTTTGAAGAGAACCATCTTGAGAGCATATATGGCTTTCATCATCCAGCGGGGCATTGTGCATAGCTCCTGGGGCACGGAATTTCACCTCTCTGGCCTCACATCCACCCAGAAATGTGTGGCATAGTCTCAGAAGTTCTTCATAGTCATCACATGGGTGTTGTTGTTCGAGTGCAGCTGCATAAAAATGTATCATATTCTGACGTTCAACAAGGTTATCGGAAAATATTTTATCTTCTCCTACTTGGAACCTCTTCTTGTCAATTAAAGGCCACTGTTTCTGAAACCTCTTGAACAGTCTGATCTCAGGTCCGCTAGTGGGTCCTATGACTTTAGTTGGAACATCAGAGAGCATTACTTCAAACACATGATGACGACATGCAATCCAGACAAGCTTAGCATCCAAAGCTGCTTCAATGAAGGTACATGATCCGTTTCTCAGCCCTGTGTTGGATGCAGTGGTGTCAAACACTATGCCTTTCACCAACTGTTTGACATTCCACTACTCAAGAAGTTGTATGCATGCATTTGCTTGTGCTACACCAGTGCCTTGGGGAATTTTTGGGACTCCAAGCAACTTCTCGGTATTCATACCAGTTACAAGTATCGCTACCCGATCAACAGATTCTTTGTGATTGCCAGTATAATCAGGGAGCAGTTTCCCATCCCAGTGTAGGAGTGGGCTATTACATGAGAAATATGCCTTTTCTTCAGTGGCCATTATTTCCCTTCCACGAATTCGAGCATGACGAATTCCACTGTGTGACAGAGAAATGTCTTCAATGGTATGACCAAGAGATTGTGCAAAAGCACTGGCCACAAACATAGCACGCCGATCTGAGAGATTTACTCTGTCCAGAGTTGCCGCTATTGCTGGAGTGATCACCTTGATGGGAGCCTTTTTCGCCTGTTTGGCAGAAGATGGACTTTGGAGTTTGAATTCATTGTCTCCTGAATCGGAGCTCTCAATCTCAGACTCATCATCATCATCAACCACAGCCGATGTTGATGGAACAGATTGTATTGCTGTTAGAGTCTCAGCAGCATGTTTCTTCTTTCTTTTATCCTCATTCTCAAGCCTGATACGCTTTCTGTTCTCCTTCACTGCCAGAGTGTTGTCCACAGATCCCATACATGAACTTGAGGGATCCTCACGCTGCATGATAAGGAATGCTTTGTCTTCTTCATTCGTCATTTTCTCAAGCGCATCATTTGGTGAGATATCGAAGAGGGATTGAAGATCATTTTTGAACATCTGCTCCTTCACCCTATAGTTTTCGAATGTCTTTGTTCTATTTTTCTTTACCAGTTTGTAGGCATCATACAACTTCAAAAGTTGGCGCTCACAGGAATCTACTCTCTGCACTGGAATTCGTGCTTTCTCCCAGTATGCGCACACAGCTTGTACACTAAGTTTGGCACTTTCACAAACTGTATGGTGTTCTTGTATGTGATGGTACACCATTTTCTGCAATGTGTGTCCTATGGTTGGTAGTCCCCCACATATTATTTCCTTTTCAGACTTGCCCAGCAACCAAACTGTGGAAGAGCTGCGAGTTTCTGCCATCTGAAAAAAGCAGGATAATTTAAAATGTTATTTTTTGAGCAACCTCTACATAAGTTCCAATTGACCTCATATTTGGTTCACATGATCTTTATAAACATAGGAACAAGGGCAGCGTTGTGGAGCATGGATTTTTAATAGTATTAAATATTACATATATCTGTGGACCACCCTAATATGTATATATATATGCAAAGGCATTCTGAGTTGATTATCCGGTGGAAATTATGGTGCAATTATCCACTTGCGTGATATGGAACCAAGCCTCATCTGGAAAACGTGACTTCTGTAAAAGCGTCTCCATTCTCAGTAATAGTCTTAAAACCATTGGCAATTATTGAAATGCTTGATATAGTCCCTTTCTTGCACTTCATGCGCAACTGTCAATTTGTACGGATGGAGGTGAAAACGTTTCTTTGGTGCTCTGTGTGCACTGCTACGCTTGACACCTGCTGCCTTGATAACTTCCGAACTAATTTCCGCATGCTTCTTAATATGCAAACTGAAATATCATTCACTTTTTCATCTGATAACACTGTACAGCTACTAGGCTGTGAGCCGTCCATGACTGAACTAATCTTGGAAATTTAGAAATTAATTCCTGTACAGGGTTACAATGTGGAACATCACTGTCAGTAAATGTTTTTGCAAAGTCCTGTCTTACCCACTCAGTATATTCACTTCACTACAAAACATATTGTATGTTCCACCAAAAAAGTGTGCATCAAGTGGCAAAACAATGTTATAACCGAATCTACATAGTTCTCCAAAACAACTGGTTTACAACAAAGCAAAAGGCTGCTGTGCTGCTGTTGTGTTGCTGATGCAACACCCACATCAAACATTATGTAGACCATTTCTACTTATTAACAATCTCACTACTTTTCATGGTTTACATGGAGCTTGAAGAGGTGCACAGTGATGTTTGGGATATATATATATATATATATATATATATATATATATATATATATATATATATATATATATATATATATATATATATATATATATATATATATATATATATATATATATATATATATATATATATGTATATATATATATATATATATATATATATATGTATATATATATGTATATATATATGTATATATATATATGTATATATATATATGTATATATATATATGTATATATATACATATATGTATATATATATATGTATATATATATATGTATATATATATATGTATATATATATATATATATATATATATATATATAGTATATATATATATATATATATATATATATAGTATATATATATATATATATATATATATATATATATACATATATATATATATATACAGAATTGGCATTTAATATGGAATATTTTTTTTTTCTTGACTTGGGTTTACTTTCTGAACTCAGTATATCAATCTGGTGAGTTTCTTTTACCCTTCGGTGATGTCTTTGTTGAAAGAACCATGTCACTGATTGTCTTTCGCAGCAAGAAGTCAATAACAGGATTATATCACAGGTGGCATGACAAAATGTAAGGACGGGTACATTTGACGATTGGCTTCACAATCAGGTATATAAGGGTTGTTGCGTTCTGTATTCGTGGAAAACAACTGCTGCACGTCTCCAAAAGTTATTTCCGCTTCCTCTGGAGATGGTCCGTCAACTTGACAATGCTGTTTGTCATGGAGTGGTGGCTTTACGAAATTCTGGCATGAAACAGCGTGCTATTGCTCGGCAGAATGGCACCACTCAAGGTCAGGTGTCAAAGATCCTGAAACGAAATGTTCAGAGGGGTGTCCCTACTCCAATACCGAGGCCAGGACGTCCACGCAGAACCACAAGGAGAGATGATCGCCAGCTGCACCGGTTAGTCTGCAATGGCCGTACCAAGTCAGCTAATCGGCTTAGGGCTGAGTGGCAGCAACTGACAAATGTGCCTGTATCCAGAAGGCTAGTCAGCCAACGACTTGTTCAAGCAGGCTATCGTGCCAGGCGTCCCCTGAGAAAGCCACGCCTGACCAGACAACACAGCCAGCGCCGATTGCAGTGGGCCAGAGAGCACCGTCAATGGCAGCCAGGACACTGGAATCACGTGACCTTCAGTGACGAGTCTAGATTTCTGGTCTATCGTCAAGATGGCCACGTCCGAGTGCGCAGACAAGTGCATGAAGCCCACAACGAAGATTGTATAGTGCCAAGAGTCCAAGCTGGAGGTGGTGGGGTGACCGTTTGGGCTGCTTTTCATGCAGGGGGCAAAACTGACCTGTGGTTGTTCTGAATGGAAACCTGAACCAGTTAAAGTACAGGGTCATTCTGGAAGAAACATTGCTTCCATTTGCTCGTGCAGCCTTTCGAGGAAACTTTGTCTTCCAAGATGACAATGCACGGCCTCATCGTGCTTTCATAATCCAACACTTTCTTGCTGACCGTGATGTAGAGCATATGGAGTGGCCTGCCATGTCCCCGGATATGAATCCGATAGAGAACTTGTGGGCAGAATTAACGCATCAAATCGACAACTTGGACCAGCAGCCTACCTCTGTGCATGAATTGCAGCAGACTATTGTCACTGCATGCCAAGCGATTCCTGTCCAAACCTTGGCAAATCTCGTGAACAGCATGCCTCGACGTGTACGTGCTCTCCTGAATGCTCGTGGGGGTTACACGAAGTACTGAACTGTAATTTTACTGTCCGTAATCCCAGTCATAATTTAGCTTTTGTTTTTGTTGAATTTTTTTTTGGCTAATGTGCAAAATAAAGAGGTACTTCTGGAAAACGTACAGAAGTTTAACACAGTACTGTCCGTGAATTGAGTTCGATATCGGTTTACATCACTTTCAAGGATCAATTTATTTGCTTCGAAATGTCAAATGTAGTTTTTGTTTCTTTTAAAGGTCACATTAACAAAATCTCGACTAATTTCAACATAATTCCAATGAACTTTTGGTTCTAGGTCATCTTGAAAAGTAAGTTCACCCCCACAAAAAAAATATTCCATATTAAATGCCAAGTCTGTATATATATATATATATACAGTCACGTGAAAAAGTAAGTACACCCCATGTAAAGTTTTGACTTTTTCAACATATTTCAACATACAGCTATTTGATCTTCATTTCAACAATATTGAGAGATAAAGGTGATATAATACATCAAATATCATGAAACATTTACATTTTGTAGTCCATTGTATAATTTAAATAAACATAAATGCAAATTTCGCATGTGGAAAAAGTAAGTACACCCATGGCTCTAATACGTGGTATTGCCCCCTTTGGCAGAAACAACCTCAAGTAGGCGTTTCTTATAACTGTCGACCAGTTTCTGACATCGACTGGGAGAAATTTTTGCCCACTCCTCCATGCAGAATTCTTTCAGCTGTGCAATGTTTGAGGGGTTTCTTGCATGCACAGCTCGTTTCAAATCCCCCCACAACATCTCGATGGGATTTAGATCCGGGCTTTGACTTGGCCATTCCAGAACCCTCCATTTCTTTCTTTTCAGCCATTCCTTGGTGGATTTACTGGTATGTTTAGGGTCATTGTCATGTTGCAAGGTCCACCTTCGGTTGAGCTTCAACTTCCCGACAGATGGCCTCACATTATCCTCAAGCACCCTCTGGTACAATGAAGAATTCATAGTGATTCTATGATGGTGAGCTGCCCAGGCCCTGATGCAGCAAAGCTGCCCCAAACCATAATATTTCCACCACCATGCTTTACAGTTGGTATCAGGTTCCTGTGGTCAAATGCTGTCTTTGGTTTTCGCCAAACATGTCTTTTGGTACTGTGGCCAAATAGCTCTACCTTTAACTCATCTGTCCAGAGCACATTGTTCCAGAAGTGCTGGTCTTTGCCTGGATGCTCAATGCTCATTGGAAAACTTTAGTCTTGCCCTGATGTTCTTTCTGGACAGCAAAGATTTCCTCCTGGCACACCTCCCATGCAGATCAAATTTGTGCAGCCTCTTTCTAATGGTAGACTCGTGCACTTTGACATCAACAGTGGCAAGAGCTACCTGTAGGTCCCGTGATGACATTCTGGGGTTCTTCGAGACTTCTTTCAGCATCGTGTGGTCTGCTCTCGGGCTGAACTTGCTGGGGCGGCCTGGCCTGAACAAGTTGGCAGTTGTTTGGAATCTTCTACACGTGTAGATGATCGTCCGGACAGTCGAATGATTGATTTCAAATTGTTTGGAGATCTTTTTAAATCCCTTCCCAGACTCGTAGGCATCCATAACCTTCTTTATGAAGGCCTCAGAGATCTCTTTTGATCTAGGCATGGTGACGCCGCACACTTCAACAACAAAGAGCAAACCAAACTAAATGTCTGAGGTTTAAATAAGACAGATTCCTCCAAGATCCTCTCCAACGATGTTCTAATCATTTGCACCTGAGCTGGTGCACCTGATTCTAATTTTAGGTATTTGAAGAAGTGATAAATGTCGGGGTGTACGTACTTTTTCCACATGTGAAATTTGCCTTTATGTTTATTTAAATTATACAATGGACGACAAAATGTAAATGTTTCATGATATTTGTTATATTATATCACCTTTATCTATCAATATTGTTGAAATGAAGATCAAATAGCTGTATGTTGAAATATGTTGAAAAAGTCAAAACTTTACATGGGGTGTGCTTACTTTTTCACGTGACTGTATGTATATATATATATATATATATATATATATATATATATATATATATATATATATATATATATATATATATATATATATATATATATATATATATATATATATATATAACATACACACACACACACAACAGGCATTTTAAGGCCATTTTCCCTGCTAGAGCGGGGGTTTGCCTTGCGGGCCCCATGACAATCTTCTCCATTTTGCTCTATTTTCTCCATCTCCCCTTGTTAACCCCCTTGCCCGCATTTATTCCTCCACCACTTTTAGCCAAGTCTTTCTCGGTCTTCCTCGTCCTCCACTTCCTTCTCCATTCATTTCCATCACTCTTCTCAACGAGTCACTTTCATCCTTCCTCAACACATGACCAAACCATCTCAACCTGTTTCTCTTCACAGCCTCAATCACAGGCTCTATTCCCATTATCTTTCGCAATGCATCATTTGTCTTCCTCTCTCTCTCAATAATACTCCACACATCCACCGAACCATTCACATGTCCACCCTTTCCAGCCTTCATTGCTGCTTTGCTGCTCTACGTTCATTACCCATGTCTCGCTCACACATGCAGCATACACCTTTCCCTTCAGCTTCAACGACACTCCCCTCCTCGTCAGCACGATATATATATATATATATATATATATATATATATGAGCTCTTTATCCTTGGTACGCAGTCCATCGAGGAGACGGAAACTCTGATCGCAAATTCCCCTGCTGCCTTGCAAGCATAAGGTGAATCATGGTTTACACATGCAAGCATGGAAACGGCCGTAAAATTAGAATGATGATTATATATATATATATGTATATAATCATCATTATAATGTTACGGCCGTTTCCATGCTTGCATGTGTAAACCATGATTCACCTAATGCTTGCAAGGCAACAGGGGAATTTGCGATCAGAGTTTCCTTCTCCTCGATGGACTGCGTACCAAGGATAAAGAGCTCCAACTACCCTGGTTGGATTGGTGAGTGTCACAGCAAGTCCTCACCATGGAGGGCCATGCCCACTACACCTCTAGTGTACCAACCTACTCCGAGATTCTCCAGATAAGACATTTAGCCAGTGCCCTCAAGAGGTCTATTGCCATGGTGCACCACTACGATGTAGACTGAAAGTCAAAGCAATGGTCGAGGCAATGTACTGGATTGAAGCGCCCTACACACTCGGCCTTCTTTTATCCAACTGCCGTAGCTAAAATCAACGAGAGGTAAACCAAATCGCACCCTACTACAGCGCTAGACGCATACACCCGCTGTCATCATCATCCTGTAAAGGATGAGCCTCATGAGGTTTCTCACAAGTGTACTTTATTGTCGCACGGCGGAGCGAAAGGAGGAGTATGGTTTTCCCGTGCGTCCGTCCGTGCGTGTGTGCGTGCGTGCGGACGTGCGTGCGTACGTACGTGCGTGCCTGAGTGCGTAAGCGAAGGACCGAATTATAATTTGGTGTGTGGGTGCCTCCTTCGTCCAAATCCAAGATGGCCGCCGCCATGTATGTCTGAACATTGTGAGTGGAATATCTTGAAAAATAAACGAACTACTAACTTCTAATCTGGTGTGTGGGTGTATCTACGCATAAGGAAGAACGCTATTGAAAATTGGGTCGCCACGTCAAAATCCAAGATGGCCGCCATCATATATATATATGTCTGAACCTTGTGAGCAAAGTATCTTGAAACATAAACGAACTACTAACTTCTAATCTGGTGTGTGGGTGTATCTACGCATAAGGAAGAACGCTATTGAAAGTTGGGTCGCTACGTCACAATCGAAGATGGCCGCTGCCATATGTCTGAACATTGTGAGCGAAATATCTTGAAAAATAAACGAAGTACCAACTTCTAATCTGATGTGTGGGTGTATCTAGGCATAAGGAAGAACGCTATTGAAAATTGGGTCGCCACGTCAAAATCCAAGATGGCCACCATCATATATATGTCTGAACCTTGTGAGCGAAGTATCTTGAAACATAAACGAACTACTAACTTCTAATCTGGTGTTTGGGTGTATCTACGCAAAGGAAGAATGCTATTGAAAATAGGGTTACCACGTCAAAATCCAAGATGGCCACCGCCATGTATGTCTGAACCTTGTGAGCGGAATATCTTGAAAAATAAGCGAAGTAGCAACTTCTAATCTGGTGTGTGGGTGTATCTAGGCATAAAGAAGAACGCTATTGAAAATTGGGTCGCCACGTCAAGCCACGTCAAAATCCAAGATGGCCGCCACCATATATATGTCTGAACCTTGTGAGCGAAATATCTTGAAAAATAAGCGAAGTACCAACTTCTAATCTGGTGTGTGGGTGTATCTACGCATAAGGGAGAACGCTATTGAAAATTGTGTCGCCACGTCAAAATCCAAGATGGCCGCCTTGCGTCTTCCACTTTGTCAACTCACATAATTTCACCGACGGGGGACCTAGGTGTAATGCTTGTTTGTAATGTTAGGTGTTCTGGAAAGTAATGTCGTTTTTTAATCTGTATATACAGCTTAAAAAACGAGTTCATTGCTTTGCGGGACACCCAATATAAGAGTGGTGACTGTGTCAGTATAGTGTGCATGCTGTAGGTTTTTTATACATTTTAAATAATCGATACTCCTGACATGTTTAGCCAATTGTAAACTTTCTGTAAGTTTAACCAACTGCAAAGAAGCATCGCCCCCTAAGTATAATTGCTGCCTGTGACTGTAAAAAAAAGACCAACATAAATTGCCGAAATGACCATGAGCTTCTGCATACAGCATCACACAATGTCACAGGAATTCTAACTGATGACTTTCTATTATTTTTCCTTGTGCTTCGAGAAGGCTGCATCCTGGGGGGCTTTGTCATTTCTGCAGCAGTTTTTGAATAAACCTTTTAACCAATACGTAATTCTTGTATGATTCTATGTTTGAAGATGCAGCAAAATGGTGAGAGGTCCACAAATAGAAACCACTTTCCTTTGTGGCAATTTTGCCCTAATATATGGAAGGTCACCATTTATGGCATTTCACTCTGTATGGTTCACTTGTTTTCAGAAATTTGGCATAAATGTGTGTATACCATTTATCTTTAGCTCAGTCTTTGTACCTGCATACTTTGGAAATGAAGTTAAATTATAATTACACTAAATTTCCCCTTTCAGCCACACTGACATAATGGTCTTAAATTACATGTCATACAAGGCTGAAGCATGCGAGCATTATCAGATACTGCATATAACAGTGGCAGAAATGCTGTAAGTTTTTTATTTTATTGTCTGGACAGTCGTTTATATTTAAAGATAATGGGGGACAAATTATTCAATGGCAGAAAAATTTAATGCAGGGTCAAAGACCTTCAGTTGCTACAATTGCTGTCCTTCAGTTCCACCTCCTCCCACACACACTTTCTGTGCTGTTTTTTTTTTCTTTCTTTAAGTTTGACATATTGGCAAGACGTTTTGGCAAATTTAGTCTCTTCTTCATATGTTGTCTCATTTTGGGAGCTATACTTGGGGCATTTAAAAGACTTTCAAGAAATATTGAATTACTTGTAAAAAGCCCGTCAAACATAATGGGTTGGAACAGTTTATTCGACAAAATTTATTTATTTTAGCTCTTGCACAAGCCTCGACCTTGTAAACAAAAAAAGAGAAAAAAGGTGCAGCCTCGGTTAGCATGCCAAAGTCTGAAGCCTCGGCCTCGTGTCAGGTGTGCTGAAATCTGCTTTATTTACGAGACATCATATGGATGTAAATGGACACTCGTTTTACTCTACATGCATTTCTCATCACATGCAGTGAATTTCACCTCCTTGCACCTTCTATTTATTGTTACTTTAAAAAAAGCTTCTGTACACCACCCTTGAGGCTCAATTTGTAAGCCACAGTCTACAATTCCAATATAAGAGATATAATTACTCTTTCATGGAGAATGTTTTTCAAGTTTATATTGTCTTCACAAATAGAGTGGAGTGAACACACATTCGTGTTAAAAGATTGGCCTTTAAAACCTACCCTGATGAAGGGGACAGACATCTGTACAAACACACAAACTGACATTGTGTTTTATATGGCAGATGGTCCGTTTTGGGCACAGTTGTGTTTTTTGGTCAAAATTTCTGTTTTTGAAACTTTTAGAACATAAATTAATAAGGTAACAGTCAAAACTTCATTTTTCTTTGATCAACATCAAAGCTGATCGTCTGTACTTTACAATTCTATTGACAAGAACAATGACATTATTTGCTCAAACATTGCTCTTTTGGCATGCTGGCTTTATACCTCAGTTTATGAATGCAAATGTTTGTCTCTCTCAGTCACTCCACAAATGAAAGCATTTTCAAAGTGTTTTCTCTCCACCAAAATACTTCAAAGATTTTATGGTTTAAAAGCCTGACCTGTAGAAGGTCCTCAAAAAACTTTGGCTTCAAACCTTTTTCCAAAAAATATTCAATACACTATTCTCTTTCACTTCTCCCCTGGTTCGGGGACAGGTTCGCAGGACCTTCTCTCCTGGCACACTGTCATGCTCAGAGGAGCAAAACCTTCATAATTAATATAAGATGTGAAAGTGAGGGATGAAAAAGAAGCATATAGGGAGGGTAAGGACAACCCAAATTCAGTGATGATGGATGATGGTAGACACCTCTTCTGTTAACATTTTTTGGGACTGTGCTTTAAAGGTGGATGAAAATGTTTTGTGTGCTATTTGACCACATACGTTATTTTTTAACATTTATGTATTCATGAATCTGACATTGACAATATTTAGAAATATTGAAAATTAAGTTTTCAATGGGATTCAGATTCTCAGATTCTCAATAGGATTCAAGTCTGGGCTTTGGCGGGGCCACTCAAGGACTTTCATGTTCTTGTTCTGAAGCCATTCCAGTGTTGCTTTGGCTGTATTCTTGGGCTCATTGTCCTGTTGGAATGTCAATCTCCGCCGCAGTCTAAGGTCATTTGCACTCTAAAGCAGGTTCTCCCCAAGGATTTGTCTTTATTTGGCTCCATCAATTTTTCCTTTCATCCTTACAGTTCTTCCAGTCCCTGCCACTGAAGAGCATCCCCATAGCTTGACACTGCCACTACCACGCTGCACAGTAGGGATGGCGTTAGATTGGTGATGAGCTGTGCTCGGTTTCCAACAGATGTAGCGCTTTGCATTCAGGCTAAAGAGTTCAATTTTTGTCTCATCAGACCACAGAATCTTTTGCCTCATGCTCTGAGTCTTACACATGCTTTTTTGCAAACTTCAGGCGTGATGGCATGTGCCTTTCTCTCAGGAGTGGCTTCTGTCTGGCCACTCCCATAAAGCCTCGATTTGTGAAGTGCTGCAGATACTGTTGTCCTTTTGGCAGGTTCTCCCATCTCAGCCAAGGAACTCTCTAGTTCTGTCAGAGTGGTCACTGGGTTATTGGTCACCTTTCGCATAACTGTAGGAAACAATTCTATGTCATTCGTGATTGCGTCATTTTGATGTGATTATTCCGATCCTCCCATAAAAGGTCATGTGATTCGTGTGGTATGTCACTCATTACTTGTCCGGTATTACCATTTGTTTTTTCAATTAAACGCTCGATTATTTATACCAGTGAGATGCCCATGATACGCACGGGTGGGAGGTCAGAAGCAAACAGGCAATGCAGATACGGTGAATGCTAAAGCATGAAACCAATAAATTCCACATTCCTTTAGCACCTTCAGTCTCACATCAGACATGGACAGCAAGTTCGTGAAGGACTTCCATGAAAAACGTACCCGTTCGCAAACAAACGGGTAGGCTCACGTATAGAAACATCGATTGTGGAGTCCGTGGGGAATCTGCATATGGCGATCCACGAAGTTCACGTTTAGAAACCATCACTGCATGTCGTCATTTATTTGAACTCGATATCTCTTTTTTTCATTCCAAACAACATAACTCCAATCACAAATTAATCACAAAATAAACTTTTAACAACATTGTTAATGTTTCCTTCATTGTAAAAACTACCAAGTCAACAGTTAAAAGGATTTTGAGCCGATAGGTGTTACGGCCTTGGCAAGATCGATGGAGACAGCGATCTGTTGGCTCATACACCGCCCAAATAGCTATGTGGAATTCTCTCATGTAGAGATTAAACCCACGTCGTTTGAACTTTGGCCAAGGTCATTATTTACTTTTAATGATGTTTATATACGAATCAAAAAGAAGATAATTGGTTTTGGGTCGTTCTTTCCGCATATCTCAATATCTCTCAATGCCAAACAGGAAATTAGAGCTGTCTCCCTCGACATATCACGTGCCTTCGATACGGTCTGGCACCCTGCTCTGCTCACCAAACTCTCCTCCTTTGGTATCCATGGAAATCTCCACGCATGGCTGGCGGACTTCCTCTCTCGTCGTAGTCAACGTGTGGCCCTGAATGCGTTTCTCTCATCTCCTCTTCCTGTTCAGGCTGGAGTTTCCCAAGGCAGTGTTCTGGGCCCTGTGCTTTTTCTGGTCTTCATCAATGATCTCTCTGACTCTCTTGAAAATCCTCTCTATCTCTTTGCTGATGACTCCACTCTCTGCCGCTCCATTCCTCATCCCTCAGATCGGCAGTCTGCAGCCTCCTCACTCTCTGCAGACCTGGACAAAATCACAGACTGGGCAAACAAGTGGAACATGTCTTTCAATCCTGACAAATCTCACACTCTTACGATGTCTCTCCGAAAAGACCGACTGGACAACCCTCCCATCTACTTTCTGAATAATCCTCTCCAAGAAGTTCTGTCACTCAAGCTTTTGGGTCTCACTATATGCCATGATCTTTCCTGGGAAAACCACATTTCCAAGCTGGCCTCCAAAGCCAGTCGCCGACTGGGCATCCTCCATCGTGCGAAGTCCTTCCTTGGCACACCTGAGCTCCTCACCACATACAAGGCTTTCATCTGCAGCTCAATGGAATACTGCTCTCCCCTCTGGGCTGGTGCTCCTGCCTCACACCTAGCTCGTCTTCACGCTGTTGAAACCAAAGCGTTCAGAATCATTGGAATCTCCCGCGATGACGCTATCTCCGAGGGCTTTCACTTACTCACCGCAGGCAGGTTGGTGGTCTTTCCGTCTTCTACCGACTCCTCTCCGGCCTTGCTCCCCCAGCTCTCTCTGGGCTCTGTCCCCCAAATATTCCTCCAGGTTGCACAAGATCTGCCTGCAACCCTCTTATGGTTAAACTGCCAAAATCAAGACTCTCTGCTCACCTTCACTCCTTCATTCCTCTTTTCTCCCACCTCTGGAACAAACTCCCTCACTCTCTTCAATCCCATGCCTCCCTCCAGGTCTTTGAAACGGCTGTTCACCACCATCTCTTATCTTCCCCAATCCAAAACCTTGATCTTTTCTACCCCCGCTAATTTCACCCCAAATCCACTTTTTTGAGGTGACTTTTGTCTTCTTTCCTGGAAGTCCTTGTTGTCCTTGCGTTTTATACCTATCCTGCCTCCCCCCAGGCCCTCTCCCTCCCACACATCTCCCGATGTCCCTGCTCTCAAATGTTGTGTTTGTGTGCTTCCTCCCCTTCTCTCCCCATCTTGTCGACTGCTCCCCTTTTTATATACTTTGTTTGCTTGTTTGTTTGATTTGTTTGTTTGATAAATGTTAGCTCTTTCACGAGCCTCGACTCTGTATACAAAAAAAAAATCAAAAAAATCGTGGGATTGTGAGTTGGAGAGACGGCCGTGATGGCGGGGAGGGGGTTGGCATTCTATCAAGCAGGGATTCAACCCATGTCCTTATAAAAGGTCTTTGTCCGAGGTCACCGAGTCGCCGATCGGTGTAGCTGTGCAGCTATCGGTGCAGCCGTTTGTGGGGCACCCGGGAAAATAACATAATGCGGGAGTCCAAAGCTGAAATTGGAAAAACAATATATCCTATTTTATTCCTGGAGATCCCAGGATTACCCACCCAAAATATTATTGCGATTTGTTCAGCCGTTTTTGCGGTACCTTCGAACGGACGGACAGACAGACAGACGGACGGACATTTGGTGAATTATAGTAAGATTAGACCTTGAATTCCTGTCTCTCATCTATGCTCTGCTAATGAGGGAATAATTATTACTAGCTTTATACTCGTACATAAATAAATGTATTTATTCTGATATTTGTTACCCTCGCCAGAGGAGAGGGTATTGCATTTGAGTCTGTCTGTTTGTTTGTCTGTTTGTCCGCACAGAATAAATATGATTTTCTCTGCAACCGTTGGTCCGATTGACAGGAAATTTTCACCACAGGTGCAACTACACCTGTATATATTTTATGATAATTATGACGTCATACGTCACGTGGTTTGGCCGCCATCTTGGAAAAATGGAAAAACTTTGCATCTCTATATCTCGGAAAGTGCTGAATAGAAAAAATTGAGACATGGCTCATTGTAAAGAACTCTCCATGGGGAATAAAATATGTTAATGATGATGTCATAGGTGCCTCCATTATGACGTCATAATTTGACAAGTACAAAACTTCATCCGATCAAGATGAAATTTCTTGAGTATAATCTATGAATAAATTAGTTTCGAAAAAAAGAAATGATGACGTCATCGGTCACGTGGTTCGGCCGCCATATTTGTTTTAACAAAAAAGCCTTAAAAACCACTGGAAATACATCCTGGTGAGGGTTTGCAATCTCTGATTGCTGTTTTTCTTGTTTTGTATTCTTTTTGCACTTGCATCGCATGTTTTTTTTTTTTTGTGGCCTCCTCTGGAGTTTGGGCCCTGGAAAAATGCCCCGTTGGTCTCCCCTAAATCCGGCCCTGTATAGAACATACAAACAAGCCAATCTTTATCAACCGATGTTTTTAGTGCATGGCGATACAGTTGCAAACGGTGTAATTGACTTTTTATCGGACAATCTCTTAGTATTGTAGATGGAACACCCCTGCTCCCTCCTCCTGAGTATATTTTATTCATCTCTTCCCTCACTCTTCCCTCCCCGTCCTCATCCTCGCCCCTCACTCTCCTACTCTTCCTCCCTCCACTCTCTCCCCTCCCCATGCTCCCCTTACCCTACCTCCTATTTCTCTCCCCTTCCCCTCCTCCCTTATCTTCCCCCTTCCCTTTCCATTCCCCTTTCCTCCTCCCATCCACTCATCTCCCCACCCCCCTTCCCTTCCTCATATGCCCATCATGCAGTGACTGCATTACCTGGCAACACTGGGTACCTTTGCTAGTTTGTATTATGATGCATTATTAGTCCCCTACCGGTGTACACCGGAGGGGACTATAGGTTTGCACGCCGTCCCTCTGTCTGTCAGTCCGTCACGCAAAGAACAGTTTTCTGGATTTTTTTTCCCTAAACCCTTAATTCTAATGATTTCAAACTTAGTACATGGTTTCCTCATGATAAGTTACAGATCAAGTTCGAACTTCACGACGTTTCGATCATTTTTGACAAAGTTATGGCACTTTGTTTATTCTAGAGTTCTCCTCAAGCCACACTGCGCGCCCTTAGCCTCGTCTCGCGAACGTCAACAGCGTGACACAGCGCGTGCTTTCGGGAGGGGCGGAGTCAAGCCGAGCAACATATATATACACATCGATCATTGATCGTGAACCGGAAAATATAATAAATTACTGATATGTAGCGACTCGAAAGGTTCTTTATCAACAACTTATTTTCTCGTGATTCTGCTGACCTGTCTGCAAGGTGTATAAATCGAAGTCCTGAGTGCGAATCACAGGTGAGCCCGTCCTGAGGTAATTAGTGATTGGGAACGATTCAGAACCTGTGGGTAAATAACCCTTGGTAATTTCCCCAACAGTTTACCGGACTATAATTTGTCAATGCCGGTAGGGGACATGTATTGCAGTGCAATACTCAGAATGCTTGTTTTTCATATATCAAGCATAGTCTGTGTGTTTGTGCAATATCATGCACTGCTATACAGTTAGTATTCACTATGATACATACACTATAGTATTTAGTCAAGTATCAGTAGTTTATCAGTCCCCTACCGGTGTACACCGGAGGGGACTATAGGTTTGCACTCCGTCCCTCCGTCTGTCAATCCGTCACGCAAAGAACAGTTTTCCGGACTTTTTTTTCTAAACTCTTTATGCTAATGATTTAAAACTTGGTACATGATTACCTTCGCAAAAGCGGAAGGTTATGTTTTGATCGCTGTGTATTTATTTGTATGTCTGTGTGTGTGTGTGTGTGTGTGTATGTTATTCGCATAACTCAAAAAGTATTCAACCGAATTGCATGAAATTTGGTGGGATGATTGGTTATTATACGGGACACATTTGATTAGATTTTGGGAGCAATCGGGTCAAAGGTCAAGGTCAAGGTCACGAAAAGGTCAAAATCGTATTTTTGTTGTTCTGTTCCCTACACTCCCATGCCAAGTACAGAACAGTAGCTGCGGCGAAGGTATGCGCTCTACCGAGTGCCCGTTCTAGTTTCCTCATGATAAGGTACAGATCAAGTTCGAACTTCACTACGTTTCGATCATTTTTGACAAAGTTATGGCACTTTGAACTTTCGTAATTTCCCCAACACTTTTCCGGACGACAGACTGCCGGTAGGGGACATGTATTGCAGCGCAATACTCAGAATGCTTGTTTTGTTTGAATTATTATATGACCTGTTCACAAATGTTTGTTTTTGGAAACTTTTATTTGGCACTGTGTCATTCAAAAATGATATATATAGGGGCCCAAAAAGGCCCCTTTTTTCCATTGGGCCCAGAATACCATCAGTCGGCCTCTGTATGGAGGAGAAATTAATAGACAGTTCATGGTGTTTGGGAGAACAAGAATGTCAGGAATAACAAAGATATGGAATGACATAGATACGACAATACAAACGAAGCAGAGGCTGGTGAATGATCTGGTATTTCCAGTTGCAAATGTATGGAAGTGAGTCATGGACAGTAAAGAATAAAGAAAGGAAGTAGATTGACTGTTTTGAAATGTGGTTTTGCGAAACAAACGTTAAAAATTCCATTGACTGCAAGAACAAACAAATTTGTGCTTGAAGAAATGAGATCACCATGTACATGAGTATGTAAATCATTGGATCACCAACTGTAATCGCTTACATGACAGCATTTACCCATCTGCAGTCTGTACCCTCAATGAACCTGTGTCTACAGTTTTGTGAGCATCTAACCTCTAAAGCATGGTTATGGATATTTTAAACCATGCCACTCATTTCATTTTCTCATGTCGGTTGATTACCAATGTGTTGTTTTAAGGCTCTCTATTCACAATGAATCAATATCTTTTATCAATGGAATTTTTTTGGCACACACTGTCAGTACTTCTCATTAAATGTGTATTACATTGATATGACAAATTCATTCCATTACATTACATGAGAATCGCTGATGGTGTTTCAAAAAGTATGACAAAATAAATTGTTATGCTTTGGACACATGCGTGCGGAACGTAAAAGTCTGGGGAAGTCAACTATGCTGGGTATTTGTTGAGGGTAGAAGAGGAAGAGCATTGGCCATCAATTTTTGATTTTTGACTGGCCAATTTTGAACACTTAAAGCAGAAAAACAGAAGACATGGAACTTCACCGTCTACAGTCTGCAGCAGGTTCGCTTGCATTTTGGGAAGTCCCATTACCAGGGTCCAACACTACCCCCGTGTGTGATACATCTACGGGAGGCACATACCCTTTCTTTCCTGTGGCATTCCGTCGGACAGTCTTCAACAGTTTTCACGCACCCTAGTATTCAAGCAACCCAGCGACTCATCACCACACACTATGCCTGGCCACGCATCAACGCCGATGTGCGTCGTTGGGCCAAGCAATTTCTTCAATGTCAATGCTCCAAAATCCATTGCTATGCTGTCACACCACTTGGTAGCTTTTCAACACCAGATAGGTGTTTCAACCGGATCTATTTGGATCTTCTCAGTCCCCTATCACCTTCAAATGGCCACCGGTATTTACTGATGGGTTGACTGCTTCGTCCATTGGCCAGAGGCTACACTGATAGCTGACATCACCACACCTACCATAATTGCCAGAGCCTTTGTCCACACCTGGATTGCACATTTTGGTGTTTCATCATCCATCACTATGGATCGCGATAGCCAGTTTGAATTGGTTTTATTTTGTGAGCTGACTCAACTCCTGTGTAACGACTGTGTCCAAACCACCACTTACCATACAGCAGTGAATCATGAACTCAAGTCTTCTCTGAAAGTGCATGACAACTCAACGCACTGGACAGATGTTGCACCTATGGGCCTGCTTGGTGCGCAAGTTGCTCTAAAAGACGACCTTAAATGCTCCACTGCAGAGCTAATGTACAGTGCACCACTTTGTCTCCCAGGATAATTATTCTCAGCATCCAATGACACCTTGCCCAACACCAACAACTATACCAACCAACTTTGTGCGGCCATGCAGAGCCTCCAGGCAACACCAAACACTTACACCATCATGCCCTGTTTTTTATTCCACAGGAATTTTCTACACGCACCCACATATTCGTACAGTGTGACGCTGTCCGGAAACCCTTACAGAAACCATATTAAGGACCTAATAAAGTTCTACAATGCTCGTATAAGACCTTCATGCTCAATATTATTGGGTAGAGGAACTGTTGTCTCAAAGCAGACTAGGTAACCCCTCCCAGCCCTTTTTGTTCTGTGAAGAGACAACTTTTTACACTTGTCTTGTTTCAATCCAACGGGCTGCTTGTTCTGATTTTGTTTTCTTTGTGTATCCCCCGCCTCGAGTGGCCTTCTGGCTTTGTGGCGGGCAATATCTCATTAAAATAAAAATTTAACAGTGTTCACAAGACAGTCTCCATAGATCGCTTGAAGCCAGCTTTTCTTGATGCAGAACCAGGGCCGATGCTCCCACTGACAAATGGGGCAACCTCGACTACAACAATACCTTTACCACCGTATATACGACTCACTTTGGGCATCATGTACACTTCCCAGTACGATATTTATGAGGGTCCATTTTGCAGTTGACCATTTCTCTTTGCCATGACTTTTATTATTACATGAACAGTGCAAGTCTCTTATTCTACAACATTATGCATTTTGGTTGTACCTTCCGTTTGATGAACACACTAGGAAGGGAAGTACTGTAGCGGCATCATCTTGCCTTTGATTAGATAATATGTAAATCTGCTTGAGCTTTGGTTGATTGAGGGATTTCTGGTACCGTGCACCCCCATACAGGGTTAGCCAGAAGAAGTACGAGGGGGTAAAAACGGTTGTTTTTTTGAATAAACAGAAT
The DNA here is from genome assembly GCF_964187855.1 of Myxine glutinosa. Taxonomy (NCBI): domain Eukaryota; kingdom Metazoa; phylum Chordata; class Myxini; order Myxiniformes; family Myxinidae; genus Myxine; species Myxine glutinosa. The sequence goes on from NC_136272.1 coordinate 81,749,816, forward strand.
TGACTCAGAATCCCAATGCTTCAGATGTTTTCTTCCATGCTAAAAGCACTCATCCCAACTCTCTCTTTTTCATATGTGGTGATTTCAATTGTCACTATGCAAATTGGCAGGGTGTTGGTACCTTTCTCAAAAGCCTTGGCACTTCAGCAAAGGACTTCTTTGAGCAGGGGACTGACTCAATCTGTGAATCTTCTAACTCTGACTTCTCTCAATGGCAAATCCTCCCTCCTGGACTTGGTAATGAGAAACCTCCCTGCAAATGTCTGCTGCCCTTCCTCTGCTCCAATTGGGTCATCTGCTCATATATTTGTCAGAGTCAGCATCTCTCTGACATTTTCAGACAGCTGCCTCAGTGACGGAGAGTCTGGTATTCCACTGTAACCAGCCATATTTCAGTACTGGTCTCCTATATCTACTGCCCTTGATATTAACTCAGCCTGGGAATTCTTCCAGAGAAACTTGCACTCTCGTCTTGTCTTCAGTTATCCTAACCTTCTTCCTGTCCATGGTGCACTGAATCCTGTGGTGAGGTAGTTGCTCTGAAACAACTTGCCTTCTCTAACTGGAAAGTTAACCCAACTGAAGGCAATCTCAGCTCATTCCACAAAGCCCCACAACAAGTGTGTGTCCACTCTCAGCAGAGCCAGAAAACAACATCTGTCCAACCTCAAATTGAACTTTCAAGCTTATCTCCCTCCTCTAAAACCTGGTGGCACCTTGTTAAGTCTGTCTCCGGAGTATGGCCCCTTCGATCCCTTCCCTCTCTGAATGGCACCACAGCCAACTCCACTCTTGAGAAGACCAAATGCCTCAATTATGTGTTTGCTTCCAAATATTGTCACTAACCCCCTCGCTCTCTGTTGCCACACTACACATTCACACCAAACTGCTCCTGGATAATGTCTTTTGCACCTGAGGTGGAGAGGTTTCTGGCCACCCTCGACTCTGATTCTGCTCGTACTGAACTGGACGGCATCAGCTCACATATCCTATAAACCTGCTCTGCTGCTCTATCACATCCTTTTTCTGCTCTTTTCACCCTATAATTTTCCCTAGGTCATCTTCCATCTGCTTGGAAATCAGCAAACATCACTGCATTACATGAATGTGCAAAAACCGTTCCCCTTAACAACATACCTATCAGCTTACTTCCAATAATCAGCATAGCTGTTAGGTACGGCCTTCAAACTAGGAAAAGTTCCCCACCTCTGGTCAACACTTTTCAAAAAGCACACTTGCATCATCCAGATAATCCTGCCAGACCAGGCATCCATCTGTTAAATGACTTGTATTGATGTCGTATCTGTCGTATGTATTGATGCAATGCTTGTAATGCACTATGGATAACACCTTATCGTTTGGTGAGTTTGTTGTTGTTTCGTATGTAGCCTGTGGCTGCTGATTGCATTACTTTCTGGAAGTGCGGCTATGCCGCTGATGCTGTTCCCCCTGTTTCCTCAAGTAAGCTGGTACTCATTCTACCGACCTCGGAAGGATGGCAGGCAGAGGCAACCCACCTATTCTTATTTAATGGCACGACATGCGATCAAACTCAAGACCCTAAGATCTTAAGCCAGCCACCTTAACCGTTAAGCCAACACCAGGCTGGATAATGGTCAGGTAATAATAATTTTGGTCAGGTATTTAACCCAAACTATGAGTAGAAGCTCAATTCGTGTGCTACCTCTGAGCCAACAAAGCTGAATACTAGGCCAAAATGTCTTTATACGGTAGCTGAGAAAAAGCCTCCTTGAGAGTGCACTCTTCAAATGAAGAGTGCAGCAAGTGCCAAATGAAGGTGATCTTCGTAGCTCGCTCGTTAAGAGATGCCATAAAAGCACAATTTGTGAATGCAAAGGAATAAGTTGTAAAATGATTTGATGTGAGACCATGGGTATAAATGTTTCATGCTTTGGCAAATTATCTGTTACATTTCTCATCACTATGGAGTTGTGCATAATAACATGAAAATGAGATTAATCTTTGTACTTTGAACTGAACTAATCGTTTTCTAATGGCAAGGAAATATTAGTCATGTGGAATAGATTTTAATTTTGTTACAGAGCAATGTTTTCAATTATTCTTGATTTCCATCTGTTGTTCAGGGAAATGAAAAATATTTCCAGAAAAATAAAGCCAATATTTTTAATTCGTGTAAAAAATGATTTGATTTCATGATGGTATAATTTATTGGCACAGTAATTGTTGCTCGCAGAGTTTACAAAAGTTCACACTTTCCATTTTCACCTTCTCTACCAATAAATTTGTTCCGTTTTCTTCTCTTTCGAGAAGGATTAGTAATAGCATGAGAGCATTAAGTGTGAGTATAAATTCAGTTGTTGTTTCGCTCGTAGTCCTGGTGTTGGGCTAGCGGCTAGGGTGCCAGCTTAGGATCCAAGGATCCTGGGTTCGAATCCCGGTCGATCGCTGAATTTACGCCAGGGGGGTTGACTCAGCCTGTCATCCTTCCGAGGTCGGCAAATTGAGTACCAGTTCACTGGTAATTCCCTGTTTGTCGTTAAAGGCGGCAAAAAGGGTTGGCGGCAGGAAGGGCATCCGGCCGTAAAACATTGCTTCAAAAAGGGGACCAAAAAACAACAACAACCACGGTCCCCGAAAAGGCCAACCCCCGCTTCGCGGGGAAAAATGGCTTCTAAACAGTGGTTTTTTCGCATGAAGCTTGTGGCTGCTGGTGGTTGCATCATTTCTGGAAGTTCGGCAGTGCCACGACTCGTTACCAGTAAGCTGGTACTCATTTTGCCGACCTCGGATTGATGACAGGTGGAGTCAACGCACCTGGAGTTATTTCAATGGCACGACAGGGGCTCAGATTCAAGAACGCAAGATCCTAAGTCAGCCACCTTCACCATTAAGCCAACACCAGGCTTAATTAATTCAGTGAGAGTATATAAAGGATTATTACCCCACACAGGTGAAGCGAAAAGAGGGGTTAAGCAATTGTTTCATATCTGTCCGCCATCCATCCATCCATTTTATCAGTTTGATTGTTAGTTTATGATCGAGGATCAACTCATGTAAATTGAATGTTATATTCTGAACACCATTTGGAACAGGAATATGAAGACAAGTGTCTGCCTGCCTGGCAACCAAACAAAATTTAAAGTCATTCCAAACAGGAAACTTGCTGTTTTTAAGGATTTCATAAAGGACACAAACAGGTGTGAAAAACGAATGTAACATGGTAGATAGGGTGGTGAAATAGACACGGGGTAAAACGGCGGTAAAATCTGGAATTTTTTTTTTAATATGCCTTTAAACCTTTATTTGAATTAAATTATATTAGTACACCTGTTCCCTAAGGGAGCGGCAGGGGGGGAGTCATGTTGTTGTTATTATTATTTCCAATTATTATTGCTATTACTTATGTTGTTAGATCAGGTCATTGAAAAGATCAAACCATACCTCACCATTCTAAATTCCCTATAAATATTTTACTTCCGTAAGGGTGTCAGGGGGATGGATGGGTGTTATCACAATGTACAAAATCCCTTCTGGAAGGGGATATTGGTTTTAACATTAATATTATGCTATTATCATTTAAGTGTTATTACTTACCTTCGTTATTAGAAGCGGCCTTGGAAAGTGCCATGTAAAACGCCACGTTTGTGACAGGAAAGTTCATGTTTTAACCCTTTGGGGTATATAGATTACAGTAGATCTTCACTCAGTTCTGTAAGTACAATTTGCTTCACGGTGTCGGGATTCCTCCGAATTTCTTTCAGTTTCGTGTTAAACAGCACTAGCAACTGTTTAAAAAGGTAATCAATCATATGTGTTGGTGGTTTATAATATTTTTACTTTTAGTAGAGGTGCTCACACAAAAATGGCACGATAAGCTATTTATACACGTTAACATGGTGTTTGTTAAAAAGAGGAAACACCGTAGGGAGGTGGGATATTATTAGTATTAATATTGTTTTGTAATAACATTATTATTATGCTTTTGTTATTAGAAGCGGCCTTGGAAGAACGCCACAATAAAGCTATTTTAACACAGATATACACCTCAACATGCAACCCCTTTGTTGGGGAAAACCCCCTTGGCAAGGGGGGCAAATGGATTCACTACAACCTTCATTGTGACCTTTAGTCTCCCTGTCAAGTTTGGTTGAGATTGGATAGGTACGACCGAATGTATCGCGGTCAAAAATCGTCAGACAGACAGACTCCAAATTGCGCATTGTATTACGATACTTGAAGACAGTATAGAACAAATTGCCTTCACAAGTCTTCCAAGAACAATGCAATGTATTGATTATATAGCATTAGAGGGTGTGTCATGTGTTTCGGGTTAAAGAAGAGGCGGCCATCTTACTATAATTCACCAAATGTCCGTCCGTCTGTTCGAAGGTACCACAAAAACGGCTCAACCGATCGCAACGATATTTTGGGTGGGTATTCCTGGGACCCCTGGGAGTAAAATAGGCTCTATTGTTTTTCCAAGTTTTCCAAGTTTTCTAGTTTTTCCAAACACGATGGAGTAATATTTACCGATATGAACAGTGATGTGGCTTTTGTTGAAATTCTTCAAATCTTGCTTATTCTACGTACCAGGAGAGAGTAGATAGACTCCTGACGAACTCTTCCTATATAAATGTGCGGCTCCGAAGTAACATGGCAGCATGTGCAAAGCGACTGAGAAACAGGTGTAGCGGCCGCTTCCGTGTTACAGATTCGGCGCACACTCTTCACACATAAATGTGCGACTGAGAAAGACGTGTAGCGACCGCTTCCATTTTGCAGATTCAATCTTTTTTCAAAATGGGCGCCATGTACTGTTTAGATTTTGATGATTTGCGTGTGATATGATTCAACGGATGTTTATATGAATCGTTTAAATTAAAAGAAGCCTTCAATTTCGGATATTTTGCCTTTTCATTTGGGCTTCCCAATTGAAGCCCCGCCCATAGGGCGTGTACCATTGCTAGTTATGGGAATGTACCGATCATCTCCAAACTCATCTTTACAGTCACCATCATCAACATCGCATTTGTATTATTAGATCAAGTTTATCAACACTATTTTTAAAGGTGTTTCATGATCTTAATAGCTCAAGAAAATAAACTTTATTTTATGTTCTTTATACAGGTAAATGAGCCTGGTTTTGGCTTAACGGTTAAGGTGGTTGGCTTAAAGTCTTAGGGTCCCGAGTTTGAGCTCCTGTCAAGCTGTTGAAGTAACATAACACCAGCTGGGTTGACTCAGCCTGTCATCATTCCGAGGTCGGCAAATTGAACACCGGCATACTGGAAATAGGGGGCATTGCATCAGCGTCACAGCCGTGTTTCCAGAAAAATGCAACCAGCAGCCACAGGCTGGATTGCGGTTTACGAACCACAGGCCGATTCCCCATTACCCCCTAGGTTTGCGGATTTGCGGTTTATGGGGATTTTCAGGAGGAGTAATAAATCCACCCAGAGCACTGATACAGAATGGCCTCCACTTTTCTGAAGATGATGTGTTATACTTGAGACTCCTTTAAACACTCCTAGTAGATAAGCAGAGTGAAGGTCAATTTTGCTGCCCTCTACAAAGGACATCGTCTTTGATGCCAAGCTCTACAAAGAACGTACACTTTATTGTTGATGCTTAATCCATTGGCAATTGGACTCAGGTTAGACAATTGAGCAGAGGGAGCATTACCAGAGCTATTCTGTCATCCCAGAAGAATGTTATCTCAACGGTTTTGGTTGATTCTCTGCTTCATGGACAGGCCATTAGTTAGCTTGAAGGAAGTCTCCCAAACAAATGATTGTACAAAGCCTTCACTCCTCTCTTTGGTATTCACGCATCCAGCCTGAGGTTGCTGCTTCTGAATCGATACTCCTTCGTTGTTTTGTTGTTGTGACAAGTTGTGACATCAGAGTTCAGGTTGGGATTGCCGAAAGCGCTCACCGCACGATCATCGAGAAGAAAAAGCATAAAGATATTTGGGAATATTCCACTGCAAGGTTAATTAATTTTTTTTCAATGTATGCAAGAGCCTATTTGAAATGAATAGCTATAACAACTGTGGAATGGAAATGTCACATAGAGATGTTTGTCGTATAGTTTATCCGAAGCAGGAAAAAAAAAAGAAGCTCGATCACATATCAAAAGAAGGAGCAGACTCTCTATTATGCGTTTTTATTTATTTAATTAATTTACTATTAATTACATTAACAAGCGAGTTGAGATATTTCCAGTGCCTCAAAGGTTACCTGTCACTTACTGCCACGGTGGAGGAGAAATGTGTGCAGGTGTGATGTTGCTTCTGTGATTAGCTTGAAAACACTTGGCCTTTTTCTGTTGCAATGCTTCAAAGAAGAATACGTAATTAACAGAGAGAAAAATGCTATTTTTGCCCGTAAATTGCACGGCGCATTTGTCATCAGGATGGAGTTTGCGGCAGTGAGGATGAGATCCTGATGAGCGGTCGGTGCAATGCCGCTTTGTGCCCAGGAAGACTTTCTGGTCATTAAACGTTTTGCTAGCACTGCTTTCCTTGTAGGATTATTGGAGTCTATTGACTAATCACAATTTCTCTCATGTTGTGTGTTCTCAGAATAATATCAGTGCCCTGCTGTGAGAGCTGGCTTTCAGTGAAACCTTCAATTATTTTTTTATTGTTTTTTTTCTTTTCTTTCCACTTTTTGTCATTCTTTCCATCTTTGTAATTGGGGCGTTAAATAAATGACAGCCTGATCTTGTGTGGTATCCCATTAAAGATTCATAAATGCAAAGGGGTTATTTTAGTGCCTTGTATCCACTGGCTAAAGGTGTTATATAAATACAATTATTATTATTACCTCCGCCAATGAAGGTTGATGGAGGTTATGTTTTCTCCCATGTCTGTCTGTTATGACATTGACTGGATGGATTCGGCCGAATCGTGGTGGAAAGTTTGGGCGTGTGCCAAGGATGAAGTTTTTTTTTTTTTTTTTTTTTTTGGATACAGGATCGAGGCTCGTGAAAGAGCTAACATTTATCACACAAAAAAAATGAAACAGACACACAAAACATATAATAATGGCAGAAATAGACAAGATGGGGAGAGAAGGGGAAGCACACAAACATAACATTTGAGAGCAGGGACATCGGGAGATCTATGGCTGTGGGCAGGGGGGGAGTGCGGAGGAGTGGGTGAGGGGGAAGAGGCGTGGGAAGGGGGGGGGAGGGGTGGGAGAAGTATAAAACACAAGGACACTGCAAGGACTTCCAGGAAGGAAGTTTGTATTTCAAAAAAGTGAATCTGGGGTGAAATTAGCGGTGATAGAAAAGATCAAGGTTTTGGATGGGGGAAGATAAGAGATGGTGGTGAACAGCTGTTTTAAAGACCTGGAGGGAGGAGTGGGATTGAAGAGAGTGAGGGAGTTTGTTCCAGAGGCGGGAGAAAAGAGGGATGAAAGAGTGAAGGTGAGCAGAGAGTCTTGATTTTGGCAGTTTAACCATAAGGGGGTTGCTGGCAGATCTTGTGCGACCTGCAGGAATATTTGGGGGACAGAGCCCAGAGAGAGCTGGGGGAGCAAGGCCGGAGAGGAGTCGGTAGAAGATAAAGACCACCAACCTGCCTGCGGTGAGTAAGTGAAAGGCCCTCGGAGTTAGCTTCATCGCGGGAGATTCCAATGATTCTGAAAGCTTTGGTTTCAACAGCGTGAAGCCGAGGCTAGGTGTGAGGCAGGAGCACCGGCCCAGAGGGGAGAACAGTATTCCATTGAGATGTGGATGAAAGCCTTGTATGTGGTGAGGAGCTCAGGTGTGCCAAGGAAGGATTTTGCACGACGGAGGATGCCCAGTCGGCGACTGGCTTTGGAGGCCAGAAATGTGGTTTTCCCAGGAAGGATCATGGTAGATAGTGAGACCCAAAAGCTTGAGTGACAGAACTTCTTGGAGAGGATTATTTAAAAAGTAGATGGGAGGGTTGTCCAGACGGTCTTTTCGGAGAGACACAGTAAGAGTGTGAGATTTGTCAGGATTGAAAGACATGTTCTACTTGTTTGACCAGTCAGTGATTTTGTCCAGGTCTGCAGAGAGTGAGGAGGCTGCAGACTGCCGATCTGAGGGATGAGGAATGGAGTGGCAGAGAGTGGAGTCATCAGCAAAGAGATAGAGAAGATTTTGCAGAGAGTCAGAGAGATCATTGATGAAGACCAGAAAAAGCACAGGGCCCAGAACACTGCCTTGGGGAACTCCAGCCTGAACAGGAAGGGGAGATGAGAGAACCCCATTCAGGGCCACACGTTGACTACGACTAGAGAGGAAGTCCGCAAGCCAAGCATGGAGATTTCCATGGATACCAAAGGATGAGAGTTTGGTGAGCAGAGCGGGGTGCCAGACCGTATCGAAGGCACGTGATATGTCAAGGGAGACATCTCTAATTTCCTGTTTGGCATTGAGGACCTCCATCCATTGTTGAGACAGCAGATTTCGTTGAGACGGAATGATTAGATTTTGGTGAAGATTCTGGATCTGGATGCGGATACTCAAATTTTAAAAGAGATTCCTCATAATAGAGACACAGGGCCAAAAACTATATGTAGCACAATCTATCAAAAGGTTTTGGATGGGTTATGACAAAACTGGGTGAATGAATTGGTTTGGTGACAATAACAAGCCGATTAGATTTTAGTTCAGGTCCGGATCCAGATCTGGGCTATCAGTGGGATACAAAAAGTAAACTTTTCATCCTGGTGGAGGTATGACCCTGGTGTTGGCTTAGCGGTTAGGGTGCCGGCCTGGTATCCTGGGTTTGAATCTCGGACGATCGCTGAATTAATGCCAGTAGGATTAACTCAGCCTGTCATCCTTCCGAGGTCGGCAAATTGAGTACCAGTTCACTGGTAATTCCCTGCGTGTCGCAAGGAGCGACTAACAGGGTTGGCGGCAGGAAGGGCATACGGCCATAAAACATTGCTTCAAAAAGGGGACCATGGTCCCCAAAAAAGGCCAACCCCTGCTCTGCAGGGAAAAATGGCCTCTAAAGGTGGTGCTGGTGGAGGTATGGTCTCTACCAAGTGCCATTGTAGTTATTGTTATTATTATTACCATTCTAGACTCTATTGGGGTGTATTTGTCTGTGTTGGTGCAAAATATAGACAATAGATTTTATCAACTTTCACTATGTTTAGAGCGTTGAAAAAAGAGGTGTGGCTGATGTTTTGCGTGTTTGCCCTTCATCAGAGCTAAACAAGACTAACTCATCATACATTTTCACTCATTATCCTACGTCATGTACACATGACACTCTCTGGACTCATTTCCCTCCTTCCTTTCCATCTCCCCCTGCTATCTGGAGGTTACTTGTGTACTTAGACACTTTGTGCATATTTCCTTATAGTTTTGAACAAAGATCACTTCGTTGTCTTCAAAACATCAGACTCGAGTCTTGCCTCAATATGATTATGATTGTAGGTGGTGACATTTCTCCTCGATTATGCATTCTTCCAGCTAAGTGTAGAACTAGACTCTGTGGTTAACGAGACCTGGTGGTGTAATGGTTAGAGCGTCCACTTCAAGTCTTGGAGGTGAGCAGTTCAAACCCTGGCTGAGTCGTACCAAAGACTTAAAAATGGTACGTGCTGCTTCCTTGATGTTGAGCATTTAAAAGGATAAGAGCACAGATAATCCCCAAATAGTCAGAGAGCCTACTACACTCTATTTAAACCCATAGCATACAAAAGGTTTGACCCCCTAGAGTTGTTGGGGGTATCAAGCTGAGTAAAAAAAAGTATGTAAGATTGACCCCCCCTGCTGGAACTAGTCACCAGACCCCCCTAAAATGACCCCAATAATGGGTTATTTCAACCCATCTCATACATGGACCAAATTTGGTTACAATATAGTGTCATGTCAGGACATTACAAAAATGTCAAATCTAACAACTTACCCTGCTGGAAAGGTGATGTTAGACCCCCCGCAAAGTACCCCCCAAAATGGGTTATTTCAACCCATCTCATACATGGACCAAATTTGGTTACAATATAGTGTCATGTCAGGACATTACAAAAATGTCAAATCTAACAACTTACCCTGCTGGAAAGGTGATGTTAGACCCCCCGCAAAGTACCCCCCAAAATGGGTTATTTCAACCCATCTCATACATGGACCAAATTTGGTCACAATATAGTGTCATGTTAGGACATTACAAAAACATCAAATCTAACAACTTACCCTGCTGGAAAGGTGATGTTAGACCCCCCGCAAAGTGCCCCCCCCTAAAAACGGGTTATTTCAACCCATCTCATACATGGACCAAATTTGGTCACAATATAGTGTCATGTCAGGACATTGCAAAAACATCAAATCTAACAACTTACCCTGCTGGGTAGGTGATGTTAGACCCCCCCCCCCGGCCCCAAAGTACCCCTGTTTCAAGCCATCGTTTACATGAACCAACTTCGGTCACAATCATGTCATCAGGATATTACAAATTATCAAATGTAACAACTTAACAGCTTAAGACATGTCTGTACATTGACATACATCATCATTTAATGCCCCTAGTTTAGTAAAAGTATGCAAATGACCTTGCTAGGCCATAATTTGATGAACTATTCCAACTGTATCATGCAGTGTATCTTTTCCACTTGGTGTATCAACAAATCGGTCAAAATTATCCCAACCAGTGCCAGTTCCTGATTCTACGGACAAAGACATACCATATGGAGTCATATTCTGGGATTTGTTGGCCTCATATGTCAGTTCCGTCTCCAACTCTTCCGTGACATTGTAGCTGACACAGTGTCCTAATCTGTTAATCATCTCGACAACCTTTCTGCTACCAGTGAGACTCTTCAGTACTAAGCCGATCTTCAGATGTTTAGCGGGCTTCTTCTGACCTGATGTTGCTGCATAAATTGCATCCTGGCTCAGAGAACTAATCCTCCGCAGGTTTCTAGAGTTATTCCACGTCCTCGGATCCGGTCCTGCGATGAGGTACTTGAAGAACTCAGTGACTAGGTCCGGTGTATCAACCTCCCCTTTGTATATATCGTTGAGTGTGAGGTTCTCTGGCAAAGGTTTAGTATCGGCCTTCCTTATAGCGTCTCGCAGTAGAAGTGCCACATTTCTGATCTGAGTACTTTTGTCTGTTACTTGATGAAATTTTTTCCTCAAGGCTTCTTCTGATGTAAGAGCACTACTATATATCATGTTTCCTCTCTTGGTCTTCCCTTTCTCGATTTTGATACGATCACCAAAGTGTTTTGCTATCTTTACCTCCATATTGTGAACAGCTGGCATTGCATCTTCGTAGTCCTCTCCTCCTATGTCACGTACAAGCAGTTGGTAGTGATTGTTTACATCAGTTAGTTGCATTACCATTTTGTTTCTGATGATTGTGTCTTCAATGTAGCTGATAATGACACCAAAATATAATAATAATAATAATAATAATTCATTTATTTTGTATAGCGCTTTTCCAGAAGCCCAAAGGCGCTTTGACAGAGTGGAAAACATAATGCATAACAATACATGAAAACAACAATTGCAAAAGGACAAGAATCAAGAAAACAAACAGCAGCGATATACGGCATATATATAAGACAAGAATCAAAAAGACAAGACAAGAATCAATAGGGAAATATTTAAAGCAAAAGGAGGGAGAAGGAGAAGAGATAGTCAGGGGTTAAATGCTGTGGGTTGAATGTTGAATGCAGCGTTGAACAGGTGGGTCTTTAGTGATGTTTTGAATGTGGTGAGTGAGGAGGAGTCTCTGATGGTGTGAGGTAGTGAGTTCCAGAGGGTGGGAGCAGCGATGGAGAAGGCCCTGTCCCCCCAGGATCTGAATTTGGTCCGGATGGAGGGGGTCAGGAGGTTGGTACCAGCAGAGCGGAGGTTGCGGGTGGGAGTGTGTCTGGAGAGGAGGTCAGCCAGGTAGGATGGGGCCAGGTTATGGAGGGCTTTGTATGTCAAGAGGAGGATTTTGTACTGGATTCTCTGGGGGATGGGGAGCCAGTGAAGCTTGTAAAGGACGGGGGTGATGTGGTCACGGGTCCGGGAATGAGTGAGTAGACGGGCAGCGGAGTTCTGAATGTATTGGAGTTTATTGGTGATTTTTGAGGGTGAACCATAGAGGAGGCTATTGCAGTAGTCCAGACGGGAGGTGATGAAGGCGTGGATGAGGGTTTCTGCAGCCGTGGAGGAGAGGGACGAGCGGAGACGGGCAATGTTTTTCAGGTGAAAGAAGGCTGACTTTGTGATCTGTTTAGTGTATTTGTCGAAGGAAAGGGTTTGGTCAAAGATGACGCCAAGATTCCGGATGTGAGGGGAGGTGGATACTGGGATACCGTCGATGTTGAGGGCAAAGTTATGGGTGGATTTTGTGAGCGTTTTTGGGCCAATGATGATTATTTCAGATTTATCACAGTTAAGCTTGAGGAAGTTGATTTGAAGCCAGGATTTTATTTCAGTGATGCAGTTTGTCAGGATAGAGTGGGTGTCGGTGGAGACGGACTTGGTGGAGATGAAAAGCTGGATGTCATCAGCGAAGCAGTGGAATTGGAGACCATGACGGCGGATTAAGTGACCGAGCGGGGACAGGTAAAGGATGAAGAGGAGGGGGCCAAGAACTGAACCTTGGGGGACACCTTGGGGGAGGGGAGCAGTGGGGGATTTGCAGTTATTGATGGAGATGAACTGGCATCTGTCAGAGAGGTATGATTTAATCCAAGAGAGGGCAGTGCCGGTGACGTTAAAGGTGGATTCAAGTCGGGTGAGGAGGATAGTGTGATCGATGGTGTCAAAGGCAGCGCTGAGGTCGAGGAGGACGAGAATGTTGAGGTTGCCAGCGTCAGAGGAGAGGAGAAGGTCGTTGGTGATTTTGAGGAGAGCAGTTTCAGTACTGTGGTTGGAGCGGAATCCGGATTGGAATGTTTCATACAAGTTATTGGCAGAGAGATGATGTTTGAGTTGAGTGGCTACAGCGCGTTCCAGAACTTTTGACAGAAAGGGTAGGTTGGAGATGGGTCTGAAGTTGTTTAGGGTGTCAGGGTTTAGACCAGGTTTTTTTAGAATGGGGGTAACAGCAGCAATTTTGAGGGAAGGTGGGACGATGCCTGTAGACAGGGAGGAGTTTATTGTTGCAATGATAAGTGGAGAGAGAGCAGGGAGGGAGGCTTTGACAAAGCTGGAGGGGATGGGGTCAAGAGTGCAGGTGGCAGTTTTCATTCCTATGAGGAGTTCAGAGAGGTCAGTAGGAGAGATTGGGGAGAACCGAGACAGGGGATGGCAGGACAAGGGGGGGCAGGTGGTTGGAGGGGGAGCGGGTGCGGCGGTGGTCAAGCTGTTGTAGATGTTGTCAATTTTGCGTTGGAAGAAAGAGAGGAAGGAGATGCAGTTGTCTACTGTGAATGACTGGGTGGTGGTGTTCAGGGGGCGGAGGAGTTTGTTTATTGTCGAGAAGAGTGCTTTTGGGTTTCCGGAGCCAGAGTGGATAATTTGAGAGTAGTAGGCAGAGCGGGCGCGGGAGAGGGCATGAGGGATGTAATTTTGTACCTTGTACATTCTTTTTTACTGTATCCATTGTGGTATCTCTGTCAGAGTCCATCTGTATCTGAAAATTAATATCACAAATCAAATAAAGTCAGCATACACTACAAGTGTTGGTTAATGAAATCAGCATACACACTACAAGTTACAACTACAAGTATAGAAGTTTGATTTAACTATTAATCTCCATTGTAAGAGGCTTCTGAGCTTTATTAGTTAATCTTTGTAATAAGATTAAACATTTTAAATTATCAAACCAATGCATTTCAAATAATGTTTGATTGTTAAACATTTTAATATCCTCTAATGTGGAACAAATATCAACTTTGTTATCATTATTAACCAAAAGAAGAGGGGAATGTCAAGAGGAAAACATAAATTCTTCAGATTAAGTTTCCATACTTACTATATGAAAGCATGTTGCTTAAAAACTGGAAAATCTAGAATATGCAGTTCCTCAAGGAGGGGCTCGTTCAGTATCTGTGAAAGTTAAATACAAAATGTATTTGCTATTTGACCATATAATGCTCATGAAATTTAGGATAGTATGCCTACAAGTCAATCATCTCTGATTGGTTTCATTCAGGCTTCTATTATTATATTATATTTGATCATGTCATGCTATTATAAGTGCATCAACAATATTTTATTGGTTGTCCTCTATTGGCTTCCGTAGTTTACAAAAAATATTACCAAGGAGGGCCTAGCAAGGTCATTTGCATACTTTTACTAAACTAGGGGCATTAAATGATGATGTATGTCAATGTACAGACATGTCTTAAGCTGTTAAGTTGTTACATTTGATAATTTGTAATATCCTGATGACATGATTGTGACCGAAGTTGGTTCATGTAAACGATGGCTTGAAACAGGGGTACTTTGGGGCCGGGGGGGGGGGGGGGGGGGGTCTAACATCACCTACCCAGCAGGGTAAGTTGTTAGATTTGATGTTTTTGCAATGTCCTGACATGACACTATATTGTGACCAAATTTGGTCCATGTATGAGATGGGTTGAAATAACCCGTTTTTAGGGGGGGGCACTTTGCGGGGGGTCTAACATCACCTTTCCAGCAGGGTAAGTTGTTAGATTTGATGTTTTTGTAATGTCCTAACATGACACTATATTGTGACCAAATTTGGTCCATGTATGAGATGGGTTGAAATAACCCATTTTGGGGGGTACTTTGCGGGGGGTCTAACATCACCTTTCCAGCAGGGTAAGTTGTTAGATTTGACATTTTTGTAATGTCCTGACATGACACTATATTGTAACCAAATTTGGTCCATGTATGAGATGGGTTGAAATAACCCATTATTGGGGTCATTTTAGGGGGGTCTGGTGACTAGTTCCAGCAGGGGGGGTCAATCTTACATACTTTTTTTTACTCAGCTTGATACCCCCAACAACTCTAGGGGGTCAAACCTTTTGTATGCTATGGGTTGAAATAGAGTGTAGTAGGCTCTCTGACTAAAAGGTTAGCATCCATGGGGCGGGCAGAAGGAATTATTTGTGAGGAAATTCCCACTGAATGCGGTGAGAAAAACGGTGCCATTGTTGTGCCGTCGCTGGTACCCAGAGTGCCCCGGGAAGTGACAGCACCTCCCCTAAGCTCAGTGGCTGTGTTTGTCTCGTCTCACAGTCCTTCATTTCTTCTAGTGTATTTGTTTATGTGCATTTGTGAGACTAGCAACGTTACCCGCCCGACGGGCGGGGCTTCAATTGGGAGGCCCAAATGAAAAGGCAAAATATCAGAAATTGAAGGCTTTTTTTATTTTAAACGAATCATAAGAACATCCGTTAAATCATATCACACGCAAATCATCAAAATCTAAACAGTACATGGCGCCCATTTTGAAATAAGCTTGAATTCTGCAAAACGGAAGCGGCCGCTACACGTCTTTCTCAGTCGCACATTTATGTGTGAAGAGTGCGCACCGAATCTGTAACACGGAAGCGGCCGCTACACCTGTTTCTCAGTCGCTTTGCACACGCTGCCATGTTACTTCGGAGCCGCACGTTTATATAGGAAGAGTTCGTGAGGAGTCGATCTACTCTCTCCTGGTACGTAGAATAATCAGTATTTGTATAATTTAAACAAAAGCCAAATCACTGTTCATATCGGTAAATATTATTCCATCATGTTTGGAAAAACTGGAAAATTGGAAAACTTGGGAAAATTGGAAAAACAATATAGCCTATTTTACTCCCAGGGGTCCCAGGAATACCCACCCAAAATATCGTTGCGATCGGTTGAGCCGTTTTTGCGGAACCCTACCTTCGAACGGACGGACGGACATTTGGTGAATTATAGTAAGATGTGTGTGTGGCAGGTACACTACAAGTTTTGGATTCGTATAAAAAATGAAAAAAATATTATTAATTGTTTGAGATTGACTGTATTTTTTTTATACATAGTCTAAGGCTCATAATGGAGCTCACGCACAACTACACACACACACACACACACACACACACACACACACACACACACACACACACACACACACACACACACACACACACACACACACACACACACACGTAGGGACATACCCTCGATACAAACACTTAACACAGCCACTGAGGTTGTGGGAAGTGCCATATACTGCCGTCACTTCCCGGGATACCAACATCATAACAATGGTGCCACCTTTCTGAGCAGTGCCACATACATGTTAAATGTGCGTTTCCCAATCGGCCCATTGCCAGATTTTTTAAGCCAATTCAGTCGCGCTTAATGACGAACTCCCGTACTTGGAATAATCACGTACAGGTTTTTGTTCTGAACAAAAGGTTTATTACCACAGAGATAGCAGGTGGGTGGAAACATCCTCAGTAAATACACCTTTGACCTTCTTGAGGCCTGAGCCTAGATCTACTGTAATCTATATACCCCAGTGAGGACAGCAACATACCCCTTCCTGTCGCTCCTCTACTGAGTGGGTGCATTAGTTGCCTGAAACCAGACCCAGCTGTCCGTCAGATTCGTAATTTATATTGAACAAAACCATGAAGATCATCGGAGATGAATTGTATAATACAGAAACAATGAGGGAGTTGAGTGGACAGAGGAGGTGAATATATATATATATATATATATTGTCACAGGTTGTGACTACAGTGCGGTCACTCTTGTTAGAATGTTTTTCGATTTAAAAAATGAAACTGAACAATAAGTGTAATTTTATCTCTGAACTTGTTTGTCACCAGGGAAAACTTTTTTTATTACCCTACAATCATTCCCTCAAGCGCCAAAGATATTGCAGACTCTGCTCATGGCATACCGAGGTGCAGATGTTTTGTAAAAAATCAAGTAAATTGGCTGTAACTCGTTTAGATGTCACGTTACAATTCTCTTCGTTATTGCATTTCTAAGATAAAACAAGTCAAGGGAATAAGTCAATTTGGCCTTGCTCCTTCAGCCCTCTAAACCTCTGCCATTCCTAAACCACCCCGAGTCGTATAGGTTCCTCAAGAAACCCTCATCTCCTCGAGCTCCCAAATTCCAGACTGGTTGACAAACTGCCTTCATTTGCCCCATTATTTTCATGATCTTGGAATCGCCTCGCCGTCCCTGTTGGCCCATCTTCATGACTTTAGCGTTTCTTGTGACTGGTTTGAAATATGTTAGAGTTGAGAATGGAGCTGCCCATCGTTACCTCATGCACTGAGCCATGCACATCTAAGACTCATTCTAAGCATGAGGATTCTTTCCTATTCTGTTCCTCTCTGAGCTATTGTTACTGGTTTTTGTGTTATTCCTCCTTTCCTCCTTGTGCATATCCATTCCCTCCCATAACCTTTAGATGTTTGTGAACCTGATGCCATTTTTCATTCAGCTCCTCTATGGGATGAGACCATTGTATATAAAAATTACAAATAAAGTAAATGCTAATAAGGCAATAAGACATACCAGTTAAAATAGGCCAAGTGGCCTCTTCCTGTGTCCAAGCATTAGAAAAGCCATTCACTTTCCTTATGTGGACCATCATATTTGCCATTCAGAGAAAAAGAAAGTCTATGAAGCAATCATCTACTCATGCTTTCATCGACTGACAGGAAAATAGATGATTACTATGAACTGCCACTCAGTGGAGTACAAGGCAGGCGTAACAAGTGTCCCGAAGTGAGAAATGTGGTGACATGTTACCATCGACAATGAGATTTCAAAAACTCATTCCCTCTTGCTCTCACCCTCATTGCCTGTATCTGCTTGTTATTAGCACCTCCGCATTGGATTCAGCCCATAAAAGATGGAGAACATGCAATTGATGACGTACTGCAATGGAGGTGCAAGGCAGGCGGAAAACCTCAACCGACTTACACATGGTTGCATGATGGCGTGGAAATCTCCTCTGAGGTTTGTTTCCCTTTCCTTTTCGGCTCGGTGATGATGATTATAATTGCATGTGGATACCTTTACAACACACAGCGTTTATTCATAAGTCTGTTTCTCACAAATCTAAGTTTTTTTTGAACTGTAACTGCTATTCCTAAAGTATTGTTGCGGTTGTGCCATCAAGGCAAACCCCCTGTAGTTAAATTGCACGACAACATGTAGCCTGCAGTAGTTAGTTATGTCTTATTGAATGTAAATATTAGCCCTTTCCCATTGTGTAGTAATCAAGACCAATATGTGTTGAAGTTAAGCAGGATGTCAGGCCTTCGTGTGGCTGGGAGAGCCATTACTAATGAGCAGGAAGGCGTGGCCAAAAGTGAAACCCACGTGACCAATTAGGAGGCGGGAACACGTCCCCGGTACGTGACCAACCTCAGCCAATAGGAGGCTGTGGAACATTTTCGAGGCGTGGGCGGGTCTGATAAACCCCCGTCCAGCGCATTATCATTCTCTTTTTGCTCTTGGATTTCACAGCGCACAGGACGACATCTCTCTTGCTTTTTGGACTTTGCGAGGACAAACCTGAGTTCTTGCCTTTTTCGCCACGCCCACGACGAGACCTCGCTTGCGTTTTCGTTCCTCCCACGACACGTGTTTGGCCTTTGTGTTCTTCGTCGACACCCATCGCTTCTGCACCGATCTCTTGCGCCATCAGGCTGACCTGCAAGCGTTGGTTTCTCCCGTGACTCACCTTGAAGCTGAAGCTCATCCCACCTGCGCTGAATCTAGGTCAACCTGCGCTGAAGTTCATCTACCTGTGCTGAAGTTTGTCCATGCCAACTTCGAGGCGGCGGTTCGTCCTTCGGACCTGACCTCGTCCAGGCTGCACGTGAGAACTGAACTGCGCACACTAGACCACATGGCCAATTGCGAGGCAATCCCAGCACGTACATTGGTACGATAATAACCAGTGTCTTTTCCCCTGTGTGAGAGTGAGTGTGAAGGCACCAGTGGGGTTTATTATTAGGTAAGAGTTGATAAGCTGTATCTTTTGTGTATTCTTTGTGCCTTCTAAATAAAAGGCTGTACATTTGGTTACTTTCCAACCTGTTCGGTACGTCCTTTCTCCATTGGCCTAGCATCATCCGAGACCGAATTTGGCTCGAATCGGGTTCATAAATCACAAGGTAATGCCGCTTTCCACACCATGCAAATCCGCTCGGCACGCAATTGACTAAGGTGTGTGAAAGCGAAGGTTCGACCGCCGTCTTCGGTCACGTGTGCACCTTAATGTGTGCACCTTGAAGGTATTCGTGATTTTCCGGTATTAACCGAGGGGAATCACGCAACAAAATTGTTGTCAAGGAGTGGGATTTTTGAACCACCGCAACAAATTGGTGTCCGGGAGTGGGATTGGACCTGGAGTACGCTTCACGTACTGCGAAATTACGAGCGTGTGGAAATTTAGTTTAAAGCAAAATTAAAATCAGATGATGGCTGGCCAAAACAAGCAGGTTCCGGTGGGAATAGAGAATGTAGAGAATGAAGGTGAATTAATGGCCCAAGACGTAAATGAACAGATTGACCTTGGAGTTAATCACGGCACGGCAGGGAGTGAAGACAATGGCGGCGCTTCGCATGCGGGGCCGGCGGCGGAGGCCAAGCCCGCTGTTGAAGCGTGGTTTATAAACATGCAGTTGTTCACGACTCAAATGAAAGCATCCTTTGAGGTGCAAATGGATAAGATGAGTGAGAAATCAACCAGGGAAATGAACAAAATGCGTGATTGGGTGATAGAATGGATAAAATGAATAATCGGATGGACACCATGAGGGAGGAATCAAGCGGCGATAGGAAGAGGATGAGCGAGGAGGTCGCGGGGGCACGTGACGAGGTAAAGCGGAGTGAGATGCGCGTCCGGCGAGGGTTGAAGGAGACTACGGCCAAACTGACTGGGGGAATGGAAAGGTTGACGTGGGAGGTAGAGGAACCGATGAAGGTAGAGTTGGAGCAGGAAATAGTAGAGGCGCAGGGGGAAATAACGGAGGTGAAACAGAAGCTGGAGGAGGTAACTTTGGAAGAAGGAATAATAGAAATTGAAAAGACAGAAGGAGAGGCGGGGAATGAATTGGGGAAGGAATTGATGGAATGTGTGCAAGAGTGGTGCTTGGACCGTGATGAAATACCTGTTAATCAAATAGAAAGATTACAGGTTCTTGAAGAGGACCAGGAGAAAGTGAGTCCCGAGGTGAGTGGCGATGATTTCGGGAATGTGTTTGGTGCGATCGAGTGTTCGGCGAGTTTGGGAGAAAGGAAACAACCCGGGAGTTCGTGAAGGGCCAAGTGTGAGGGTTACGAATGGTACGGAGTGTGTGAAGAGAGTGTGCGCACTGGTGTGTGCGAGTACGGAGTGTGTGAAGAGAGTGTGCGCACCGGTGTGTGCGAGTACGGAGTGTGTGGAGAGAGTGTGCGCACCGGTGTGTGCGAGTACGGAGTGTGTGGAGAGAGTGTGCACACCCGTGTGTGCGAGTACGGAGTGTGAAGAGTGTGCACACCGGTGTCTGCGAGTACGCAGTGTGTGGAGAGAGTGTGCGCACCGGTGTGTGTGAGTACGGAGTGTGTGGAGAGAGTGTGCGCACTGGTGTGTGCGAGTACGGAGTGTGTGAAGAGAGTGTGCGCACCGGTGTGTGCGAGTATGAAATGGAGTGTGAGGGGTAATCCGCCATCTCAGGCATCGACGCCGACCGGGGTAGTGCTGAGTGAGACCGGTAGAGTACGCGAGCCCCCGATGTATGGTGCGCCGTGGGGACCAGAGGGAATCGGTGCTGCGTCGGTCTTGCAAGGACCGGCGTGCGAGGTTCGTACCTCCGGAACCCGCACGGTATTGTTGGCGCTGTATCATGGCAAGAGCGATCGGCGGGTTCGAGGGGAAATTCGGATTGTCGAAGGCATGCACCTTACCAGGTGAGGTGCTCTAACCGTGGCCGATTGGGTCATCGTGTGTGGGACCGCAGGGCCCCGCGCAGGGATGGACCCCGGCACCTGGGACCACCAACTCAGCCCCCCCCCCCATCGGATCGTCAATGCCGGCTGGATAGGACCCTATACAGTATACAGGCAAGCAGGCACCCTCATGGATCGCTCGGCCCTTAGGGGCCGATGCGCGTCAAAGTACCTCCATAGATGGGGGCTCATAGTCTAGAGGACTGGGGGAGTATTGTGCTCCCCACGTGGGGGTATGGTAGTGTGACCATTCCCCACGATGGGGGGGGGGGGGGCATGAGCACTAGTTTAGGGGGATAGCATTGTTAGGCCCATGGACGGGCCAGCAATGGTTGCTCCATGGGGGCACAGAAGCACTAGCTGAGGGAGGGCTAGGATAATGATTAGGGATCTAGAGAGACAATAGGGACAAGATTGAAGTAGTGACCATGAACTGTAGTGGAGACGTAGAGAGTTTTAGTGGTTGCTAACAAAAGAGTGTGCATAGTTTAAAGGGACGATGAGGGAAGCATGAGTTATAGGGGAAATCAGTTCGATAAATGATGCTGTGTGTTTGAGAATAAATGGAATTGTGTTGGTGTGAAAATAATTGGTGTGGAATGCATGGTGTGGAATGCATGGTGCGAACGATTGAATGGGGGGAGTGGAACCCATTCACGGAGGCCCGGGTGGGTAGTTTAATGTTAGATAGAGATTGCAGGTAAACTGCATGGATATTGACACCTGTGGTGCTGATTGTGGAAATAGTTTTTTTTCGTGAGGTGCAGGAGGCAGTGACATGGCTGGTCGTGTGGCTTAATTGGAAGAAATAGTTATTGGGACACTCCGTCACTGGTAGCTCGTCGCCAGGTAAGGCCGTAGGTAGGCTCAGGGAGCCAGTTAGATTAGTATGAGTGGGGCCCGAGGATCCAGAGAAGGGACCCGGGTTGCCCAATGCCAAAGTTGGCATCAGGGGGGTAAGCGCCAGGGAGGGCCTTCCCCAGGTAGGTTAGTGTGAGGAGCAGGCAAGCTTGGGAGGCCGCTCCAGTGAATGGAGGGGTGCAGGTAGGTAGACTTGCTGGTAGAGCCACACGACCCAGCCCTAAAATTGTGCAAGGGCACAAATAGAAAATTTGTGGGGTTAGACCCAAATTCAGGAGGGCACCACAGTGTGGGCAATTGGAATTCAGGTTCTTAGAACCACATAGTTTAAAGAAGGCCGATTGGCAGGGTACAAACCCGGGGAGATTAAAATGTGTAAATGATGTCAGAGTAGTTAGAGTTTTGTGAAGACCCCTTCGCACCATCCACAACCATCCACAATGGGATGGATTTCGCACCACAGGACTCAATGTTTGATTGGTAAGTTGCATCACGATGTGAGTACGAAACATTGTGTGTCATTCTGCCTTTCCTTCCTGGGAGAACCTGGGGGGAGTTGGGGACGAATTTGAAATAAAGAGGGGACGGGGGAGACGAGACGTAGAGACGAATTGTAAATACAAGGAGGGCTAGGGTAGTGTAGTTAACGGTGGGGCGCACAAACGGGTAGGGCCAGGCTCTAGTTCACTCTGCCGGCGTTCCTCTTACCCGCTTGTCATACCTTTGTTTTGCATGTGCCACCGTGTCCTTTCCTTGTTGCTCGTCGCGTCTTCTCTTCCTCCCCGATCCAGGACCATCACGAGGAACACCTTGCCGTCGCAGCATCTTGCTGCCATCCATCACTCACTCCCATCATCCCATCACTCATCACATTATGGACCACTGGCTCTGTGGCCACACCCATCTCCATGGTTTCACCTCTTGGCTGCCCCATCATCTTGCCACACATGGATCACCTGTTGGGTGGCATTGACGCCACACATTTGGACCACGATTCGAGTGGCCCTGCTCAAGAAATAAAAAAGTGATCCATGTGTGCAATTGTGAAGAATTAGATGGCCCTGATCTTGAAATGGCCTGTATGCCGGTCAGGGCCAGCCGGTTTTGTTAGCCCGCCTACCAAGGCAAGAAGCC
The DNA here is from genome assembly GCF_964187855.1 of Myxine glutinosa. NCBI lineage: Eukaryota > Metazoa > Chordata > Myxini > Myxiniformes > Myxinidae > Myxine > Myxine glutinosa. The sequence goes on from NC_136272.1 coordinate 81,772,643, forward strand.
ACTCCAGCAACAGGAAGATGACTCCAGCAACAAGTTCTCCACACTTTATTCCTCAAGTCCAGGTCCTGGGTCATAGTTTTTGTAAAATAAATTGTGTTTAGTGTAAAATGTAAAAATGTTGCCCACCGGTTATGTTTTTAGTTTCAAAATTCCAGCAAAACGTGATCAGTATAAGGTTGTGGGTGTGAATATGTTAGGTACTTTCTCAACGCATTAGGAGGGACATATTTAGTTTAAAAATGTACATTTAAATGTAAAAAATAAAAATAAAAATGTCGCACACATTGGGATTAGAGTTTAAAATGTTAGGGGAATCACATCTACATGTCACACTAATAGTAATGTTAAATGAATGCCAGCTCACCGCAGCCGCTCCATGTGGACGACTCGGGTCGAGTCTCGGTGAGAGGAGGGGGTAGTGTTGCGGTTGTGCCATAAAGGCAAACCCCCTGTAGTTAAATTGCACGACAACATGTAGCCTGCAGTAGTTAGTTATGTCTTATTGAATGTAAAGATTAGCCCTTTCCCATTGTGTAGTAATCAAGACCAATATGCGTTTGGTAAGCAGGATGTCAGGCCTTCGTGTGGCTGGGAGAAGCCATTACTAATGAGCAGGAAGGCGTGGCCAAAAGCAAAACCCACGTGACCAATTAGGAGGCGGGAACACGTCCCCGGCACGTGACCAACCTCAGCCAATAGGAGGCTGTGGAACATTTTCGAGGCGTGGGCGGGTCTGATAAACCCCCGTCCAGCGCATTATCATTCTCTTTTTGATCTTGGATTTCGCAGCGCACAGGACGACATCTCTCTTGCTTTTTGGACTTCGTGAGGACAGACCTGAGCTCTTGCCTTGTTCGCCACGCCCACGACGAGACCTTGCTTGCTTTTTCGTTCCTCCCACGACACGTGTTTGGCTTTGTGTTCTTCGTCAACACTCATCGCTTCTGCGCCGATCTCTTGCGCCATTAGGCTGACCTGCAAGCGTTGGTTTCTCCCGTGACTCACCTTGAAGCTGAAGCTCGTCCCACCTGCGCTGAATCTAGGTCAACCTGCGCTGAAGTTCATCTACCTGTGCTGAAGTTCGTCAGTGCCAACTTCGAGGCGGCGGTTCGTCCTTCGGACCTGACTTCGTCCAGGCTGCACGTGAGGACCGAACTGCGCACACCAGACCACGTGGCCAATTGCGAGGCAATCCCAGCACGTACATCGGTACGATAATAACCAGTGTCTTTTCCCCTCTGTGAGAGTGAGTGTGAAGGCGCCAGTGGGGTTTATTATTTGGTAAGAGTTGAAAAGCTGTATCTTTTGTGTATTCTCTGTGCCTTCTAAATAAAAGGCTGTACATTTGGTTACTTTCCAACCTGTTTGGTACGTCCTTTCTCCATTGGCCTAGCATCATCCGAGACCGAATTCGGCTCGAATCGGGTTCATAAATCACGTAAGGTAACGCCGCTTTCCACACCATGCAAATCTGCTCGGCACGCAATTGAATAAGGTGTGTGAAAGCGAGGGTTGGACCGCCGTCTTCGGTCACATGTGCACCTTGACGTGTGCACCTTGAAGGTATTCGTGATTTTCCGGTATTAACCGAGGGGAATCACGCAACAAAATTGTTGTCAAGGAGTGGGATTTTTGAACCACCGCAACAGTATATTATATTCAAATTTAAAGGATGTGGTCAATTATACTAATTCTACCACACCTGAGTCTTAACTTTATCTTAATTTCAAACTTCAAAATAGTTGTCGACCGAAAGTAATAACCTTATTAACTTATAAGTAATTGATATATTTTCTGACTGCTGGCATCATCAGCTGGGCTCAATTCCTCATCGAGGTACTTCATTAAACAGAGCTTCTGCAGCATGTAGTGGTAGCATGGATTTGTGTTTGCCATTCCTGTTAAGAGGTGCTCAAGGTATGTACTCTCTCTCAGGAATCCAATGTTAGTTCACTTCCTGGAGGGATACTGCATCTGAGGAGTGGTTTCCAGTTATTGTATGACCATCCATTCTGACCCTTTGCATTAGAATGTGGTTGTTTGGCTGACCATGTGCTACAACCTACGGGCTGTGGTGCATGTGTATTCTGGTAGAACAAGCTTGGCGGGCCGTGTGCTTTGGCCATGGGGCAAACGTGCACGTCCAAAGCTCTAATTAAAGTTTTTGATTTTTAATCTTTTTTGTCTCAAAATAGGAGAGGTTTTCCATTTATTGTATGACCATGAATTGTGGCCTTGTGGGTTAGGATGCATGTGCTTATTTGACCATGCGCTTCAGCCTTCAGGCTTAAGTACATGAGTACAATGGTTTGACACACTTTGTTGGACTGTGTACTTTGGCCGTGGGAATAAATTAATGAGTGTGAAGGACACATCCTCAGCTTTGTTACAATGCCTGTATTTTTAACCTTTTTGTATACAAAATTTCTCTGAAAAGGGAGACAGCCATGTGGTCCCCATACGCTTACGGAATGACCATGCATTCTGGCTGCGTGGGCTAGGGTTTGGAGATTTGGCCTTCAGGCACAGGTGCGTGTGTATTAGTTTGACAAGCTTTGTTTGACTGTGTGCTTGGCTTTGTGGCCAAAGTATGTGCGGATAGCTTTGTTATAATGTTTGATTTACTACATTTATTGACATATAGAGGCTCCACTCAAATGAGGCCAGTGGTCTGCAACGTTTATTTTACGACCATTCATTCTGGCTCTGTGGGCTAGGATGTATATGTTTTTTTTATTACCATGAGCCTTGGCCTTAAGGCCAAGGTGCATGTGTATTAGTTTGACAAGCTTTGTTTGAATGTGCGCTTTTTTTCTTGGGGCCAAAGCACACCACGTCAGCTTATGTTTGACTTTTCTAACTTATTTTCTTTTTCAAAAAGAGATGATTGCCAACTAGCCAGCAATATGTCAGTGGAGTGATACTTTTCTCCAGGGGGTGGGCCGATTATTTTGCCAAAAAATGGTTTACAAAGCTGATGTCGATTAATTGATGCAGTGGATCGCAATGAAGCAGCACACAATATATGCTTTAGGAAGTGTGCATTTTTATGTTATTTACAGATGGTGGGTGAGCTGGTTTGCCCATTTAAGGTGAATATATATGGTGTAGGTATATACAGATAGACAGGGGTGAAAACATAACCTCTGCCCACATTTGGTGGCCGAGATAACAATCCCTTCCAACCTGGTAAATACAACACAACACTAGATGGTATTCATAGAATACTTACCCTGTGCAGTCAACTTGGTGCGAGCCAACTCTTCTGTTTTTGAACGTTTTTTTTTTCCCTTTGATTTAATATGGCTGCCAGACCATGTGAGCGATGACATAATGAATTTATATTCTCGAATATAATTGTTGCATAGATCATGCTCAATAAATTTCAAACTGATTAGACTAAGCGTTGTCTCTGGCGAAATATGACGTCATAATTATGGCACCAAGACGACATCGTTAACACCACCTATTCCCCATGTGTAGTTCTTTACAATGAGCCACGTTTCAATTTTTTCCATCGAGTGGTTTTGGAGATAGTGATGCAACATTTTTTAGTTTTTCCAAGATTATCATTAAAATATTATACAGGAAGAGGTGCTCCTATGGTGAAAAATTTGTGTCCATCGGACCAACAGTTGCCGAGAAAATGAATTTAAAAAATGCAGACACGTATGCACGTACGCATCCGAATGCCCAACCCTGATTTTCGCTCCTCGAGCGCAGGATAATTAAGCATCATGTGCACATGCGAGCCACTTCGCCTCCAATTCTAATGGCTTCCACAAGCCACATTGGAGTCCATTTTAAAGACTGAGGATTTTAAAGGTCACAAGTAAACTATAGTGGAGCCCTTGGCCATGGGCTCACCCATATTATTGGCTTGTCAGGACATCCCCACCAAAGGTTTGGGACATTTTCACTTGTGTGTGTGTGTGTGTGTGTGTGTGAGAGAGAGAGAGAGAGAGAGAGAGAGAGAGAGAGAGAGAGAGAGAGAGAGAGAGAGAGAGAGAGAGAGAGAGAGAGATTTTGATTTTTGTTCCTCTTTATTGAAAGGTATCATTCAATGTGATTCCAGACAATTATTTCCAAACAAAAGGGTTATGGCTTACTTCAAAGAAAAATACATGCAACACATGCAGAGGAAGAGCATGGTGGATGGGGTAACATAGAAGCAAAGATTCCAGATTATAAATTAATTACTAAAACACCATTGACCAAGCTACATAAAGATTGTTTGGCACACCATCGTTTTTCAAAAACAGCAAAATCATGGGTTTCAAACTCAAAATGGACACGAGATGTAACCGACGCTTTAAAAATCCTTAAAAGGTCATCAGCTAAAATATCAATGTTCTGCAATTTCCGTTTTCTTGAAAGATAAATGGCAAGCTTTGCTTCAGAGCACAAGAAGTTCCCTAAAAAACATTCATTTTTACTTAAATGAGAAATATTAAAACCATATATAAAAACACAATGTGTGAAAATCAAACCGAGCCCCTGAGTCACATGTAATAAAATATTAAAAAGGGAGGACAGTCTCGAACACTCAATGAAGGCATGAAAAATGGTTTCAGGGGCATCGCAGAAGGGGCACAATTCTGAATTTTCAGAACATATGCGATGGGACAGAACATTGCAAGGCAAGATGTAGTGCGCCAGCCGCCATTGTAAATCCCCAGAGCGCTTGACGATTGGCTCCTTATACATCACGTGCCATTTGATTGTTGCGGAATGGCCAGCTTGAAGCAACGCTTTCCAATGAGCTCGTGGCTCTGCAGGTCTGTCAGGAATGAGAGTGTTAACACTTAGACTATACACCGAGGATTTCTCCATCGAGTTAAAGGAGATAAAACCCCGGAATGAAATTAAAAGACGAGGAAAAGGACATTGGGACAGAGGGAGGGCAGCCTCAATCTCTGGATCCCACTTTAGCCCGGTTAGTTTAAAAGCTCGTGAAATCACAGAGAAAATCCTTCCAATAACTCTGATGGATCTCACACCAGTTGCCACGGCAACATTAGCAGCTGGCTTCCATCTATATGTAAAGGGATTCCTAAGGTGCTTGACCTTGGTAAAGTTGACATCAATGAACTTTTGCACAAAGGAACGGTCACTACAGACCCCTTTAAAAAAGGGATTAAAGAAAATTGGTTCATTTAAAAACATTTGGAGAGTATAGGCACTGGTGTCGCGGCAAAACGCGACTGTCCGCCATGCTTCCAGCATACTTCTGTAAAACAAGGGGATCGATGTTATGTCCACCCTCGCTGCGTCAAGAAGAAAGATTTCGTCACCGAAGCCAAGTCTCCCTGCTTGCCTGAGCAAGCAGTGAGCAAAGGCTTTCCATGGTACATCGGAATACAGCAGCCTTCGTAATGCAAGGAGGCGAAAAGCCATCACTTTACTTGTTACGTCTATCAATCCCTGTCCACCTTCGGCAATGGGCAGACTTATTACGCCGGGCCGGAGCCAGTGCTTCCCATCCCAAAAGAAATTGATAAAAATACTTTGGAGCTTTTTAAGAATAGAACCTGGGGCCTGTAGTGCCATAAACCTATGCCACAGCATCGATGCCGCAAGATTATTGATGACCAGAGTACGACCCCGATAGGAAAGCTGTCTCAATAGTCCCCTCCATTTTTGCAGCCGCTGCTCAGTCTTGGTAATCAGCGATTCCCAGTTTTTAGAAAGGAAATCCTGAGTGCCGAGAAAGACCCCGAGGTAGCATATCCCATCATGTGCCCACTCAAGCTGCATTGGCAGGGTCGGAGGGGGGATACCATTCTGGGGACCTAAGTAAAGAGCTTTGGACTTCTGCCAGTTGACCTTTACGGAGCTAGCCAAGGTAAACTCATTGGTGGACTCGACCAGGGCACAAATATCTTCATCCGAATTAACAAACGCGCATAGGTCATCCGCATAAGCGACGGTCTTTACCGGGTTGGCCAATGGCAGAGGACAGAAACCACGAAGCCGTGTGCGCAACCGATTCAGAAGAGGCTCAACGGAGAGGGAATAAAGAAGGCCGGACAAAGGGCACCCTTGGCGAATACCCCGAGTCACAGAAAAAGGCTGACTTAAAATATTATTCACCTTAAGCAGGCTAAAAATATTATTATACAATAATTTGACGTGACCGATGAAAGTTTCACCAAAACCAAACCCCCGTAAAACAGCAAAGAGATAAAAATGATCGATGGCATCAAACGCCTTTTCTTGATCTAAAAACACTAGACCAACATTTCTTTGTTCCGCGGTACAAATATCAATCGCGTCACGCACAATAAAAATACAATCATGTATTGTTCTTTTTGGGATACAATATGATTGATCGGGGTGTACAATATCCCCGATGACAGGCTTGAGGCGGTTTGCGAGAGTTTTTGAAATAATTTTATAGTCAGTGCAGAGGAGGGAAATTGGACGCCAATTCCGAAGTTGTTGTAGGTCTCCCTTCTTGGGTATAAGGGCAAGTACAGCCCTACGGCAACTGAGTGGTAATAAGCCTGAATGCAGGCCCTCAATTAAGAGGCCGAGCAGTTCGGGTCCAAGTTGGTCCCAGAAGGCCTTATAGAGCTCCGCAGGGATTCCATCCAGCCCCGAAGCCTTGCCGGTGGGCAAAGTTTGCAAAGCGGCAAAGAGTTCCCCTAGGGTAACTTCTTCGTCCAGTTGCTGCCGTGCAGACTCAGACAGGGTTGGCAGAGAAGCAGTCATTGAAAGAATCACATTCTTCTTTGTGTTCCTAGCACAATACAAATCTGAAAAATATTCTTTGGCCAAATTTCTGATCTCGTTTTGGTCCTGAGTCGTTCGACCTCCTTGCGTGCACAGTGAAGTTATTTGCTGGTTTCTCTTCGCTCGCAGTTCCAAACCGAAGAAGAATTTCGAAGAGGTATCAATGAAACGCAGGTTCTCCATTCGTAATCGTATTAGAGCCCCTCGAGCCTGCTTTGCGCAGAGCTTAGCAAGGAGGGCTTTCTTCTTCACAATTAAAGAACAAGTCCTTTCAGCGCTCTGGGCCAGAAGGTTTGATTGCAGACACAAGATCTCTTTGGCGATGAGAGTTTGCATCGCTGTTTCATTCTTCGTACAAAAGGAGTTATATTGTTGGCAAAATGACCTAATCTGGGCCTTTGCGTTATCCCACCATTGCCCAAGGCAAGAGAAGGAAGGCTTTCGCAACTTTATAACTTCCCAAAAGGCCCGGAAAGCATCAAGAAACGCTTCATTTTGCAAGAGGCTGACGTTGAAAGTCCAGTAAGCAGCACCGCGATTCCGGGCCGGAGAAAGGACATGAAGAATGGCCATATGGTGGTCCGAAAAACCGCTCGGGGCTACAACAGCGTGGCCCACAACATTTAAGGAGTCACTGTTGACATATATTCTGTCCAGCCTCGCAAGAGACAGCCGGCCATTTGCACAGCGGCACCATGTATATTGACGTGCGGATGGATTCTGGAGCCTCCACACATCCACAAAGGAAAACTTGGACAATGCTCCCCTTAGAGGCACCAAGCTTGCTGGATGGGGCTCTGCTCCATTGCGATCAAGAGTGGGGTCCATTGTGCAGTTGAAATCCCCACTCAGACAAACAATACCATCAAAGTCAAGGTGCGTGAGAGTAAAATCCAACTGTGTAAAAAAAATTAATCTTTCTGTGCTATTACTCGGTGAATATACATTTAGGATCGTGTGCTTATAACCATTAAAAAAGAAATTCACTGAGACTAAATGCCCTTTAATAATTTCTTTAAAAGCGACACCCTGTGCACAGAAAGAATGATGCAAATAGACAGCAACTCCAGCACGAGAGCAGGCCAAGCTGCTAAAGAACCACTGTCCTTTCATCATTCTGTTCCATTCACTAACGCAAGAAGGGCTACACCTCGTCTCTTGCAAAAGAACAATATCAAAGCGTTTATGCTGGACAAGCGACTTTACCTGGGCCTTACGCAGGGGGGAGCACCCCCCATTAATATTTAAGGTTACAATAGAAAAGGTCATCTTGTAAATTTAAAGATGAATAATTAAGTGGGGAAGAAGTCAGACTGTGCCTGCAACTCCTTCCTGGCTTTGAGCACACATTTCCTAAGGCGAAACACTTGTGACTCTGTCACACCAAGCTGTTCTGCCTTGAGGAGGAGATGTTTGGAGGAAGTTATGAAAGCAGACAAATCTGGGAAAAAATTATTGATTTTGATTTGTTTCTTTCGAAACGTGTCTTGAAGAAACTTTAAGATCTTGGTGGGTGACACTTCAGCGCCTCCCTCGGAACCTTGAGCCAAACCTGGATCATTCCAGGCTTCAATACTAGCACCGGAGGCAAGCGACGAGGCACCGTCTGAGTCATCATCAGAGTAGTTTCTATTAACATTAACACACTCTGATGTGAGTGTTTCCACAGCGGAAAATTCGCCCTTTTTCAGAGGCAGGACCGGTGTTTCCGTAATGGGGGTTTTAAAATCCAGGTGAGAAACTGAGGTTTCTGCAACGGAGGCTTCGCACTCTACCGGAGAAGAGGTCGTTACATTTTCCACCTCCATGGTTTCCGATATTTCACACTCAACAGGGAGTGGGGGTGCATCAGGCACCTCATTAGAGGTCACCTTGCCAGTAGTCATGGAGGTGTTTACGATCGGTTCTGGGGCCGTTGTGCGCGGCTCGCAACAATCAGGTGCGGAAACGTCTTCTTCTTCTTCTTCTTCTTCGCCTAAAACACTGAATCTGTTTTGCAAAGCAAAAACAGCCGTGGACGAATCCGTTTCTGAAACAGGAACGTTAAGCTCCTTTGCCGACGCCATTTTTTTCGGACGGCTCGATTGCACGTCCTCACCAACCCCGCCACGTTTTTGCCTCTTCTTGGAGGTCACAGTGATGAAAACCCCGTCTTCCGTCGGGGGTTCCTCAGTTTCAAGCCTCGGAAGTGAAGGCTGATCCAGCGTCCTGGATGTGCCACATGAGGCAGCGTTTGGCTCCGTCCGTGTCGATGTGCCACTTGAGGCAGCGTTTGGCTCCGTCCGTGTCGATGTGCCACCGGACATGGACGTCGGACAAGCACCTTTCAAATGTCCGTGCTCCCCGCAGGTGAAACACGTCATCGTCTCCGTTGCGATGTACATCATGTAGTTTCGCTTATCAGCAACCAGCGTTGCCGACGCATTGAGCGACTGGGCGTTGTTCTTTAGCACGATGTAGCAATGCCGTCGGAACGACATTATGTGACGAACCGTTGAATCGGATCGCAAACGAAGAGGAATCATGGAGACTCGTGACACCACGGTCCCAAACTGTTTTAAAACGGACACAATATCTCCGCTTTTCACGCACGGCGGAATATTCGACAAAATCACTTTCACCGCCGGCGTGTCCATCGGACTCACATTAACAAAAATGTCCGGCGGTACCGACAAACCCGTTTCGACCGCCTGGGCTACGTAGCGCTCCTCTGAAAGAAAAACCACAACTCGTTGGTTCATCTTCGAAGCCGCTAAAACGTTCTCGATCCCAACGAGCTCTCCCAAGCCCAACACAATGTCCTCGACCCGAACTCCGTCGGGCGGACTCACGATGACTCCATTCTTTCGAGTCAGCGACGCATAAATACTATTCTGCAAACGACCGCTTGCCATAGCGATAAATGAACCAAAACTAAGGAAATATTTGAAAAAACAAAACAAAATAGAACCTATCGCAAGCAAAGCCTGCAGGCGAAGGTAAAATGAAAAGAAATAGAATAAGGGAGCCGATAAACGACGATAATGAAGAACACGGCAAGCAGAGCACAGGCCCGAAGAACACAAGGTTCTTTAGGACTCGCACCAAACTCACCGTGCGCGCTCTCTTTCTCTCTCTTGTCTCAACAAAGAAGGAAAAACACGGGGAAAACTTCACAAACACGTACAAGGACACAGAGGGAGTGAAAAGGGGGATGGGAAAGGCAACAACACAACACAGTACTCACAGCTCCTCACACACAGCAGCCATGATTGCCACACCCACGCACGACTCACCAACGACCAGCAGGGGGCGCGAGAGAGAGAGAGAGAGAGAGAGAGAGAGAGAGAGAGAGAGAGAGAGAGAGAGAGAGAGAGAGAGAAAGAGAGAAAGAGAGAAAGAGAGAAAGAGAGAAAGAGAGAAAGAGAAAGAGAGAACCATATGCTCGTGTGTGCATGTGTCCTTTTTTCTTCTATGAATTGACTGCTGAGTTAATTTATTTCACTGGATTTCATATCTTCGATATTTAACAAATTGAGACTAGACATGGCATGCCTGGTTGTAAGATTTAGATTACTATTATCAGTTCTCACACACGTATGCTTTCCTTGAATAGTGTAATGGGCTGAACGAAACCCACATCTGTATCGCGATAAATAATCTCTTCCCCTTTCCCCAATAAAGGAGATATTCCCATGTGGTCTCCAATATCCAGTGATAATGACTTTAATAAAAAGGATAATGCTTTATTATGGCACTCATGTGAAGCAAAAAATGGGGTCAGGCAATTAGTTCACTTTGTCTATCTGTCTCTGTCTATCTGTTGCGCATGTGTGTATGTCTGTCTGTCTATGATTGAAGAGCTATTTCTTTTCAATTAAAGTCTCAATTTGATCACTAGAATATGGATGGGAACACGAATCAGTACACAAACCTGCAATTTATCAGTCATTAACCTGCGCTCGCGAAGCGAAAAGCGGGGTTAAGCATTTGTGTGCGAACGTGTGCCGTACGTATGTGTGCTGGGTCTGAATTTTAAAAATTCATTTTCTCGGCAACCGTTGGTCCGATTGACAGGAAATTTTGCCATTGGAGCGCCTCCGCCTGTAGTAAATTTGTATTCATAATTATGACGCCATAGGTCACGTGGTATGGACGCCATCTTGGAAAAACGTTACACCTCTATATCTCCCAAACCGCTCAATGGAAAAAATGGAAACATAGCTCATTGTCAAGTACTCCGCTTGGGGAATAAGATATGTTGATGATGATCTAATTGGCACCTTAATTATGACGTCATAATTCAACAGGTACAACACTTATCCATCCGATCATTTTTTTTTTTTTTCAGCAACTGTTGGTCTGATGGACATTACATTTTCACCATAGGAGTGCCTCCTCCTTTAGAATATTTTAATAATAATAATAATAATAATAATAATACATTTATTTTATATAGCGCTTTTCAAGAAGCCCAAAGACGCTTTGACAGAGTACAAAAAACAAGTGCAAAAAGACAAAAATAAATAGGTAAATAATCAAAGCAAAAGGAAGGAGAAGGAGAAGAGATAGTCATGGGTTAAATGCTGTGGGTTAAATGTTAAATGCAGTGTTGAACAGGTGGGTCTTGAGTGATGTTTTGAATGTGGTGAGTGAGGAGGAGTCTCTGATGGTGTGAGGAAGTGAGTTCCAGAGGGTGGGAGCAGCGATGGAGAAGGTCCTGTCCTCCCAGGATCTGAATTTGGTCTGGATGGGGGGGGGGGGGGGGTGGGGGGGGGAGGTTGGCGCCAGCAGAGCGGAGGTTGCGGGTGGGAGTGTGTCTGGAGAGGAGGTCAGTCAGGTAGGATGAGGCCAGGTTATGGAGGGCTTTGTAGGTCAAGAGGAGGATTTTGTACTGGATTCTCTGGGGGATGGGGAGCCAGTGAAGCTTATAAAGGACGGGGGTGATGTGGTCATGGGTCCGGGAATGGGTGAGTAGACGGGCAGCGGAGTTCTGAATGTATTGGAGTTTATTGATGATTATTGAGGGTGAGCCATAGAGGAGGCTGTTGCAGTAGTCCAGATGGGAGGTGATGAAGGCGTGGATGAGGGTTTCTGCAGCCGTGGAGGAGAGGGATGAGCGGAGACGGGCGATGTTTTTCAGGTGAAAGAAGGCTGTCTTTGTGATTTGTTTAGTGTATTTGTCGAAGGAGAGGGTTTGATCAAAGATGATGCCAAGATTCCGGATGTGAGGGGAGGTGGATACTGGGAAACCGTCAATGTTGAGGGCGAAGTTATGGATGGATTTGGTGAGCGTTTTTGGGCCAATGATGATTATTTCAGATTTATCATAGTTAAGTTTGAGGAAGTTGATTTGAAGCCAGGATTTTATTTCAGTGATGCAGTTTGTCAGGATAGAGTGGGTGGCGGTGGAGATTGACTTGGTGGAGATGATAAGCTGGATGTCATCGGCGAAGCAGTGGAATTGGAGACCATGACGGTGGATTAAGTGACCAAGGGGGGACAGGTACAGGATGAAGAGGAGGGGGCCGAGAACTGAACCTTGGGGGACACCTTGGGGGAGGGGAGCAGTGAGGGATTTGCAGTTATTGATGGAGATGAACTGGCGTCTGTCAGAGATGTAAGATTTGATCCAAGAGAGGGCAGTGCCGGTAATGTTAAAGGTGGTTTCAAGTCGGGTGAAGAGGATGGTGTGATTGATGGTGTCAAAGGCGGCGCTGAGGTCGAGGAGGATGAGATTGTTGAGGTTGCCGGCGTCAGAGGAGAGGAGAAGGTCATTGGTGATTTTGAGGAGAGCAGTTTCAGTACTGTGGTTGGAGCGGAATCCGGATTGGAATGTGTCATACAGGTTATTGGCAGAGAGGTGATGTTTGAGTTGAGTGGCTACAGTGCATTCCAAAACTTTTGACAGAAAGGGTAGGTTGGAGATGGGTCTGAAGTTATTTAGGGTCTCAGGGTTGAGTCCAGGTTTTTTCAGAATGGGGGTAACAGCAGCAATTTTGAGGGATGGTGGGACGATGCCTGTAGACAGGGAGGAGTTTATTGTTGCAGTGATAAGTGGAGAGAGAGCAGGAAGGGAGGCCTTGACAAAGCTGGAGGGGATGGGGTCCAGAGTGCAGGTGGCAGTTTTCATTCCTATGAGGAGTTCAGAGAGGTCAGTAGGGGAGACTGGGGAGAACTGAGACAGGGGTTGGCAGGATAAGGGGGGGCAGGGAGTTTGAGGGGGAGCAGGTGCGGTGGTGGTTAAGCTGGTGTAGATGTTGTCAATTTTGCTTTGGAAGAATGAAAGGAAGGAGATGCAGTTGTCTACTGTGAATGACTGGGTGGTGGTGTCCAGGGGGCTGAGGAGTTTGTTTATTGTAGAGAAGAGTGCTTTTGGGTTTCCGGAGCCAGAGTGGATAATTTGAGAGTAGTAGGCAGAGCGGGCGTGGGAGAGGGCATCTTTGTAGTGCTGTAAGTGGTCCTTGTAGGCTTGGGAGTGAATTGTGAGACCTGTTTTATTGCGGAGTCTTTCAAGTTGGCGAGCACGAGTTTTCATCAGGCGGAGTTCGGGGGTAAACCAGGGAGCAGAATGGGTGAAAGAAACTGTTTTGGTTTTCATAGGCGCAAGCTGGTCGAGGCAGAAGGAGAGAGTGTGGTTGTAGTAGTCAGTGAGGTCAGAAGGGGTGTGGAGGTCAACGAAGGGAGAAGTGGATATTTTTTCAGAGAGGGTGGATGAGAATGAGGTAGGTGAAAGAGAGTTTAGCTTACGGAAGTTGATAATGCGATAATGCCTTGGTGCTGGGGTGGGGATGTTGATGGTCATAGTGATGGCTAAGTGGTCAGAGAGGGTGAGGTCAGAGCTAGAGAGATGGTGCAAAATTAGTCCAGTAGAGTAGACAAGGTCGAGAATGTGACCACGGTTATGGGTAGGAAAGTTGACATGTTGAGTGAGGTTAAAGCAGGTGAGTAAATCAGTGAAGTCAGTGGTTATTGTGGAGTCAGTGGAGTCCATGTGGATATTGAAATCACCGAGGAGGAGGATTGAGGGGGAGAAGGAACAGAGCTGGGTCAGAAAGTAAGAGAAGTCAGACAGGAATGATGGGTGTGGTTTGGGAGGGTGGTAGACGACTGCCATGACTGACTGTGTGTGACCAGAGAGTTTAAAAGCCATGTGTTCAAATGATGGAGCAGATGAGATGGAGATGAGGCTGGTCTTGATGTCCTGTCGGTGAATTACGGCAATTCCACCACCTCGGCCCTCCGAGCGTGGTTTATTGATGTATGAATATCCATTGGGTGTAGTGAGGTTGAGTGAGAAGTAGTCCAGAGGTTGTTGCCAGGTTTCAGTGAGACAGAGAAAGTCCAGTTTATTGTCCAGAATGTAGTCATTCAGGATGTGGCTCTTGTTGTTGAGGGACCGGGTATTAAACAGAGTGAGCTTCATGTTGCTTTGTACGGTGGGGATGAACTCGGGTGATTTTGGCAGGGTTTGCAGACAGCAGGCGCGATCGTGTGCGTTGCTGTGATGACGTAGTCGATGAGTGGGAGTGTGCTGAGCTGACCAGAGTACGGGAATGGAGTGACCTGTTTGTAAGGAAACAAACTTGCGACCGGAGCCTCTATGAATGTATCTGGGTCGTCACAGGAGTCCGTGGTATTTGATTGCAGAGATGCATGATGGGGTGGAGTGAGTGTTGAGCAGAAGAAGCCTTGCGGCGGAGTACCTTAGAGCCATGCCAGGCAGGAGCGAAGGGGACGAGGACGAGTTCACCGTTCACGAAGTCCACCGTCAAAAACACCGCTATTAGGCCTCGTGGTGTTCCAGCGGCAAACCGCCCTCGTCCACGCACAACCGCAGCCACAAACAAGACAGCAAAGGGTAGCAGAGGCATAAGACGCCCCAGGAGCGGGCCTGAGGCAACGGTGGAAGAGCCGGGCAGGCAAAGCCGGGAGCAGAGCCGGGACCGAGTAGAGAGCAGACCCAACGGCCAAAAAGCCGCCACGACCACCAGAAAAGCAGACTAAATACAATGACCCAGTCGGAGAAGCGGTGAACAAATAACGCCAGCGTCCTCTCGCAGACCGGACCGGAAGTGCAGTACCTTGCGATCAATTAATGATAATCATGACATCATAGGTCATGTGTTACAGGTGCCATCTTGGAAAAACCGAAAAACATTGCACCTCTATATCTCCAAAACCGCTTTATGGAAAAAATCGAAACGTGGCTCATTGTAAATAACTCCATATGGGGAATAGGTGTTGTTAACGATGACGTCATTGGTGCCATAATAATGACGTTATAATTCGACAGGGACGACGCTTAGTCTGATCAGTTTGAAATTTATTGAGCATGATCTATGCAACAATTATTTTAGAGAATATAAATTTATTATGTCATCGCTCACGTGGTCTGGCAGCCATATTGGATGAAAAAAAAAAAAACGTTCAAAAACAGAAGAGTTGGCTCACACCAAGTTGACTGCGCAAGGTAAGTATTCTATGAATGCCATCAAGTTTCTCTCTGAAATCGGCAAAAATGTATGGAATCTCATCCTGATCGCATGTGCACAGAGAGGAGTGAGATAATCTTTTTAGTCTGTCTGCCTATCTGGCAGTCAAACAGATTTGAAAATCATTCCAAACAGGAAACATTGTTTTTCGGCACATCGTAAATGACACAAACAACAGGCATTGATAACAAATTGAATGTGTTGTAGGTGGTGCAAAAACACTTGGCAGTACATTTCTGAAAAACGTTTGTTTTTATTCTTCAACCTTTTTTGCTTTTCTTGTACAACCTTTAAAAATCCTTATTTTATTTCAATTGAATTACATACGTGAACACTGTAGAACACAAATTGCCGTCTTGGTACTTTCAAAAACCTTCCATTTAGCAGTACTTGGCAGTACTTCCATTTAGCAAAATTTGAAGATTACAGAAGATTTGAAGATTACCCTGAGAGGCAGAGTAACTATGAAAATTTAGCAGTACTTCCATTTGGCAAAATATTCATACCATCTCATGCCCTGAGGGCAGAGTAACAATGAGAATCAGAATCATGCCATCTCATACCCTGAGGGCAGAGTAATTGTGTGAGGCTCTGCATTTCGACAAACATGGCTGCTGTAGTGGGGGGGCCAATGTTTTCCCGTTGAATTCAAATGTTAATTTGTGGACACTGGTTGGGTTGTCTTTAGGGATGATAGAAGTTGTAGAAAAAATATGTCTCCATTTTTTTCAAGTTCTTTATAGCGGCCATTTTGGATTATCAAAATGGCGTTTGTTGAAAACCGAAATTGTCATTATCTTGGCTTCTAAATGACCTAGAGTGTTAATTTTGGTGTCCAAATGTACATATTTGCGGATACTTAATCCAATAAACACACATTTATACACCTACATATGATCAAAAGGGTTCTTATGGCAGCCATCTTGGATTTTCACGCACTTATGCCAACACATATATATATATTTTTCCATCATTTTCACTTCTAAATCACATAAAGGCTGGACTTTAGTGTTCAAATGTACACTTATAATGTCTTTGTGCAATATTTTTAGTTGGCAGTGTTCATTGTTACATTGAAGGATCTCCATCCTCCTCATCATCAGTGTTATCGATTCCCATGGGGCGCTCCTGACCCGTGTTACCACACACCTCTTCATCTGCCCCACACATACACATCTCAGAACAGTTGAGATGCTGAGACCTGCATGAGCAGTGAGACATGCATTGGGTCTTCTTGCAGTTACATTTGATTAGATGTGTGATGGCAGCTGGGGCTGGAGGGTCCTTGGTTGTGATGGGCACCAGCTGATCTCCTTCTGCTCTCCATCCATGTTCTGTTGGTTGTGGAAGCTGGGGGTCCGGTACATCAGCCTGATGCCACACCATGGCCTGGAAATGTGCACGAGCAATGGCTTCATGTAAAGCTCCCCGTGTTGGTGGCAGCTTCTGTGCCTCTAGCTGTTTCTTGGTAAACAGTCTCCACCTCAGCTTGCCCACATCCACAACTGTAGTACGAGGCTCATACAGCTGGCATACAAATGCCTCAATGTCACTTTCTGTGTCAGCTCTCAGCTCCTCAGAGGCCCCAAGGTCATGAAACGCAGATACCACCTCAACAGAGCACCTATTGAGGGCTTGCCAACATGTGAGCTTTCCCTTGCCGGCAAACCGACCAGTCTGGTCTGCTCCCGTGAATGCATGGAATCCTGGTAGGGCTGCAGCCTTCCTGATACCAAGTTCATGTACTATTGGTTCCAGTGAGATTTGCCTCTTCTTGTTCCCCACACCCGTGATGAAGTATGTGTCTTTGCATAGTTCATGGTACCGGTGGAGTGCTAGGATGAATACATCAGTATCAGGTGACTGAATGTACAGCTGTGTTGCACCTCTTCGGACGGCATCTAGACTGTGAAGAAAGATCCTCGTATCAGCCTCCTCCTGGGAGCTACGGAGATGCTGTACATCCATGCAGTTGGAGAAGACATCCTGCCTTGAAGTGACGATGAAGACCTTGGTAGTCCCCTCAAAGTGACACAGAGCTTTCTTTGCCAGATAGACAGTTAGCTCATCTTTGGTGTTGGTGTGCGACAGGAACTGTTTTGCTGTCAGTTTCCCAATCGGGGTGCTGTCTTGAACGTGGTAAGCAGTGGGCGGCTTGCCACCTTGGCGCCTCTCCCGTGTGGCCTCTTTCAGTGAATTTGGCAGATCATATCGGTCAAACACGAGGTGGACTTCATCATACCCGTTGGTCTTGCAGTCCAGTGTTGCATTGAAATGGCCAGCCCACTGGGCACATGTTTTGACCCATTGTGGCTTACCCATTGCTTGCACTAATGCCATGCCGTCTATGACAGTCACCTTCTTGGGAGGGGGTGGAGTATGTTCAGGATTGTCGTCGTCTGGCTGCTGACCAGTGCCAGTTGACTTCTTGGGTAGATCTTCTAGGATGCCCATGAGCTTGCTTTTGTCTGTGCATGGTAGTAGTGTCCCAGCCATTGCAAAGAGGGTTCGTGGAAGCGCGGTGAATTCATATTGACCTATGGCATCCTTCAAGTTGATCTCTGGTCGTGAGCGGGCCACGATCAGCATGCGCGCAAACAGTGACCTGTCGTCTTTCAGCTCTACAACCTTGTCTGCCAGTTTGTGCTTCACAGCTTTCCTGGCACTCTTCCACATCTTCAGTTTGACCTTTCCCATTCTGGCCCAAAGGTTGATTTCATTTGTGTTGATGCGCTCTGCAACAAACGTGTTATACGCTTTCTGACCAATCTCATCTTGGTTGCAGACATCCTTCTGTACTTCAGCTGGCATCACCACCTTGGTGATGATAGTCGTCAGGTCTTCACCCTCATGCGTCATGGGATTCATGGACTCTCTGATCACATTCTTCAGTCGACGAATGTTGTCTTCCTGCCGAGCCCAGACTGTGGTTGATAGGTCGTGGTGCTCCTTGCGTGTAGCTGATTGTGAGCCAGCCATCTGATGGGCTTCTTCAGCAAGCCTACTCAGCTCTGGTGCTGTCAGAAAGAACCTTTCGCGGGCACTGGCATTCTGGGTAATGCCCACAATACCCCCTGTCACCTTCATGATCCTGTTGATGTGCTCCAGTGCATGGTCCACACCTACAGCACAGAAGGGGATTTCATTCTTATGGACACTGAAGTTCCCATCCATGAACTCTTGGTAGATCCCTGGATCTGTCATCTTCAGGGCCTTCATCTCTGCAAGGTACCGGGGAGTCAGCCTGGCATATTTCTGTTTGTCATGTGCAAAGAAGTATATGCACATCTCATCCAGTGAAGACAGGTGAAGCTCAAATTGTCCATCACGGGTGGCACGGATGAATGTGTATATCAGCATTATCATCCGCATGTAGCGTCGCACAAACTTGAACAGTGGACTCTTGGCTTCTTTCCTCTCATCAAACTTTGCCATGGCCTCCAGGACTTCGTTTGACTCGAGGACAGCTAGCATGTTGTTCTGCGCGCTTGTCATCTCCTCTCGGTTGTGTAGATGACAGCTCTGGGAAACCTGTTGTGCTGACTGGGTACATGGGCCCCTCAGATGGGGATGCTCTTGGAAGAATTCGTCCACATAGAGGTCGAAGAGGGCTTGGACAGTGGTGATGTGGGCCTCCAAAGCCCTCTTCATGTGCTTGGCTTCCAGTATTTGTCTGGTCGTTGTTGGGCCATAGATATCAGCCTCAGACCAAGCCTCGTCAAGACCACTGTCCTCTATGGCATTCCCAGCAGCCCTCAGTGCAGCCATCACAGTGTGCATCTCCCCTAGTCGCAGTACCCACTTGCCTTTGCAGTCATCTCTGGTCATCTCCAGCTGTTTGGCTCGCTCATACAGGGCCATGTCTAAGGTGATCACTGTCTTCCTATCGGGACCCATGACCATGCAGTTGATTTGCTGTGTCTGTTTCAAGACTGTTATCAGTGTTTGCCATTCATGGGCTGGTGCTGCTACCAATGGCAGGGC
The DNA here is from genome assembly GCF_964187855.1 of Myxine glutinosa. Classification (NCBI taxonomy): domain Eukaryota; kingdom Metazoa; phylum Chordata; class Myxini; order Myxiniformes; family Myxinidae; genus Myxine; species Myxine glutinosa. The sequence continues at coordinate 81,791,836 of NC_136272.1, forward strand.
GTTGACCTCTGTCAGAGGCTTCGAAGAGGAGAGCAGTGAGTTGTAGGCTGTCCAAGTTGGGATATCGTGATGCTTGATCCTACTGCCAGGTGGTTGTTTTGGATCGTGGACGAGTGACCCAACAGGGTCAGCATGCTGGGGTTCTGCAGCTTGCAGCTGGTCATCTGGTGGGATGATGTCGTCTTGTACGTCCTCAGCTTCAGCTGTTCGCATGATTGTGCGTGAAAGTAGCCACACTGTGTCCGTCGCAGAGTACGGCTTGGTGACATCTGGGTTTGACCGTGTCTTGAAGCTATACGTGGTACCTGTGGCAGATTGTTTGTTTGGTGCTTGGCAAGGAACAAAGTCTGGAGCAGTCAGAACCTTGAGTGAGCGGTGTCTGGCCTTTCGGTCATGTAGTGTCAGTGTTCTATGTTCATCTGTGGAGGGTGCATGTTCCCGTCGTTGGTAGAGTGCCCAGGCTGTAGCATGGAGTGTCCGCTTCCCATCAGGTGTGTCTTCATTGAAGTCACTGTTGTCCACTGCAAAGAAGACAAACGTCCCTATGCGCATGGTTCTTGGAAAGTATACACCCTGTTCTGTCGTAGACTCTATGACTGAGTTGGCCAGCTGTGTCTCCAACCGCAAGATCCGACTATAATCAACAGACAGACCGAACCCATGCAGGAAATCCAGAAGCTTCTTGTTTCTGGTGGACTGATGGACTACAATGGCAACGGCAAGCTGCTGTGGCCATTCTAAGCGATGGCGGAATGGTGCATCTGGCTCTTTGGGCTTGTACGTGACTTGGCGTTTTGACTTGTAGCCGTACATGATGTTCTGACTGATGGTTATAACATCTCGATGAATAGTGGCTGAGCGCATAGTCTCTGGCTCAATGCTCGTGGCTGGTCCTTCCAGTAGCCAGCGGAGGAAAGCATAGAGTACTTTGGGTACATGCTTTTCAGCATCATCAGTGTTCATTTCTCCTTCAAATTGCCATGGGTGCTTGTTCTGACAAGCAATGGCACTGCGGAGAACAGAGGCACTCTCAAACAGTTGTTCGATGTTTTTTTCATTTGTCTTCGTCATTGCATCTTCGACAGCTGCATCACGCACGGCAGTGGAGAATACACAGTCTGACTCGTTTCGACGTTTTGGTTTCATGAAGTGAACGTCATCAATGTGAGAGTTGATTTTCTCCTTCATGCCTTGGGTAGTAGGTGATGGGACATTGTGCACACCATTATTGTCAAGAATCCTGGAGTAAACCGACTTCAGGTCAGACATGTTGAGAATTTCACCAGCTTGGAGTAGAGAGCGAACAAGGCTGACAAACTCAATGTCTGCGGCTATTTTGATAACATTAGTTTCTTGCAGTATGTGTTCTTTGTCATCACTTGATGTCCCACTCTTGGGAGCACGTTGGACATTCTGCACCCAGCATGGGAGATGATACTTGACGTCGATCGCATGAGCATCATGTGCACTGATGGCAGCACTCAGCTGAACTTTCCACTTGTGGTTGCTGCCTTCTTCAACAGCTTTCTTCAGCTGTTTACCTGCGTTGAACGTGCATACAACATGTACACTTTCCTTAGTGACCTCTTGACAGAAGAAACAAAGGTCTCTGTTGAATGGAGTTGATGATGAACGTGTGAAGCGAAGAGTCTCGTCTTGCGTAGAACCTGAGGTACTTGCAGCGGCAGGTGCAGAAGAAGGACGTCCACACCTCTTATGAAGATGCTGGGTGTCGCCATGTTCGCAGGCTTTCTGGTGGCGAACTCTAGCACGCTCCAGGTGAGCAGTGTTGCATGTAGATCCATAACATGCCCGGTGCCACTTTGCTTTATTGTTCCTCAAGTCAGTGGCAGTGAAACAGCTTAAACGTTCGCTGATCTGTTTGAAGTCGGCATCACCATATCGTGCCCTCTCCTGGATGAACTGGAGAAACTTTGCATATGAGCCCAGTGCTGGCTCAGTCACTAGTGCACCTTGGGGATCCTGGCACTGAATGCAAAGTGTGAAATCAGTTTCTTTCTTGGTTTTCTTGCTTTTTGGCTCCATCATAGCTCAGGGTCACGAATCTGGAACATACAAATAACAAATAACAATTAAGATAGATGTGCATTAAGTTAGATTTTGGACACTGGTTCGGCTGTGCCATAAAAACCTATTTTTATCCCTTGTAGGTTATTAAAGAAGGTTTCATTCAATTCTCTATCCCCAAAAATGTACAACTGGACACCAGAATCGAAACTCTAGGTCATTTAGAAGCCAAGATAATGGAATTTTACGTTTTCGACATCCGCCATTTTGAAAATCCAAAATGGCCGCCATAAAGAACTTGAAACAATTGGAGACATATTTTTTCTAGAACTTATATCATCCCTAAAGACAGCCCAACCAGTGTCCAAAAATTAACAAGCAATTTCACCGGGCATTTCAATCTGCTACATTGGCCCCCCCACTATGTTCTGATTTCTGCATTCTGACAAAAAAACACACGCACACGCACACACGCACACACACACACACACACACACACACTCATAGTTACTCTGCCCCAACTGCTGTGCCTTGCACTGTTTCACTCTCAGCATTGGGGAATATCGCGAGTCAATCAAAATGGGGACCGCAAGGCTAACCCCCGCTCTAGCAAGGAAAATGGCCTTAAAATGCATGTTGTTGTTGTTGTGTAATCAAAATTGCGGCTCGTGGGAAATATATATTGTGCTCGGAAACACAAAGCAAGAGTTTAAAAGACTCTTCTCATGTCATTTTTCTCAAGACTGTGCAGGGCAAGGTGTTCTATTTAGCCTCTAATTTTCTATATTTAAAAAATACTGATTTCAAAATGAGGTTTTTGGTTCCAGGTCAGGGCTTTATTTACTTTACTCTTCATCATGGAGGGAAGTACAAGCCAAGACCATGAAAATTATTAGTTTGATTAAGAGATTGTTTTTTTTCAAATCACTTCACATCTCTCTCCCCAATGGAGAACTCAAGCAACATACAGTCGTGGCAAAAAATATTGGCACCCTTGCACTTTTTTCAAATAACTTTTTTCAAATACAACAACAACAACATGCATTTTAAGGCCATTTTCCCTGCTAGAGCGGGGGTTAGCCTTGCGGTCCCCATGACAATCTTCTCCATCTTGCCCTATTTTCTGCATCTCTCCTTGTTAACCCCCTTGCCCACATCTCTTCTTCCACCATCTTTAGCCAAGTCTTTCTCGGTCTTCCCCGTCTTCTACTTCCTTCTACATTCATTTCCATCACTCTTCTCAACCAGTCACTTTCATCCTTCCTCAACACATGACCAAACCATCTCAACCTGTTCCTCTTCACAGCATCAATCACAGGCTCTATTCCCATCATCTTTCGCAATTCATCATTTGTCTTCCTCTCTCTCAACGATACTCCGCACATCCATCGAACCATTCGCATTTCCACCCTTTCCAACCTTCGTTGCTGCTCTACGTTCATTACCCATGTCTCGCTCCCATAAATCACAACACTTCTCACACATGCAACATACACCTTTCCCTTCAGCTTCAACGACACTCCCCTCCTCATCAGCACGCCACTCAGTTCCCGAAACTTCTTCCATGCACATCTCACTCCAGCAACCGTTGCCGAGTCTGATCCACCTTGTCCATTCAGCATGTCTCCGAGGAAGCAAAATGTTTTCACACCTTCCAGATTCACGCCGTCTCCAAGATCCAACTCAACATTTCCTCCATCTGCAGCTTCCTCTGTGCACACCTGACATTTGAATGTAGCTGCCACACTGGTTAATGACCCTCTCAGACCACTACATTTTTGATGAACCCACTCAGCGCACATTGTACATTGAATGGAGTTCACTGCGACACCCTTCCTGCACACAGCACAGGGCCACTTCCCAGTTCTTTCCACCTCACCACATGCTTTACCACTTGCAATCACCTTCGTCTTTCCGATATTCACCTTCAGACCTTTTGTCTCCATACATTCCTTCCACTTGTTCATCTTTTCCTTCAGTCCATCCATACTTTCCGCAATCAACACCAGATCATCTGCATACAACAACTCCCATGGTACACCCTCCTTTACGTTCTGAGCCAGCACCTCCATCACAGCTACAAATAGTAGTGGACTTAGTACCGACCCCTGATGCACTCCCACCTTCACCTCAAACTCACCACTGTTCCCGTCCTTCGTCCTTACAGCTGTGCGCTCTCTTTTGTACATTGCCATCACTACTCTGTTCAACCATTCCTCCACTCCTAACTTCCTCAATGCCCATGTCAATACTTTGCGTGGAACCCGATCGAATGCTTTCTCCAGATCAACAAACCCAAGAAACAACTTCTTCCTCTGCTGCATGTACTTCTACTGCAACTGCCTCACAATGAAAAGCGCGTCTGTCGTTCCTCTTCCTGGCATAAATCCAAACTGCATTTCGTCGATCTTCACTTTCTTCCTTACCCTCCTCTCCAACACCCTTTCCAATACCTTCATTCCATGCTCCAATAACTTAATCGCTCGGTACGAGCCACACTTCAGAGGGTCACCTTTCCCCTTGTATAGAGGGACGAGGGTACTCAGTTCCCAAACCACTGGAATGCGGCCTTCTTTCACCACCAGATTACAGATCTCTGTCATTCTCTTCACACCCCAACTTCCTGCTGCCTTCAACATATCTCCCACAACTCCCGTCGGCCATCCCGCTTTTCTACTCTTCATTGCTTTTATCGCTTCCTCAACGTCCTTCTCAGTTATCTTCTCTGCCGGTCCTAAAACTGGGTTACTCTCCATGTTGCCATCCCATTCATTCTCTGTATTCAACAGCATTTCCATATATCTTTTCCATCTTCCTTTAATTCCATCTGGGTCCACAACGATTTGTCCCACTTCATCCTTCAAGCAACTCACCCCCATCACATCACACCTCTCTTTCGCTATCTGCTTTGCAATCCTGAATACCGCTCTCTGACCCTCTTCCGAATTCAAGCGTTCTCCGAACATTTTCCTACATGCCTCCTGCGCCTTTGCTACGTCTTTCTTTGCAGCCTTCTTGGCTGCCTTATAACTTTCATGCTCTGCTGTTTCTGCTCCCGTACCTTTCGCCTTCTGCCTCTCCTTGAACTTCTTCCTCTTCTCGTCAAGCCTCTTTCAAACTTCATCATCCCACCACCATGTTTCCGAGTGCCTCTGTGGTCCTTTTGTCCATCCACATACCTCACCAACGGCTCCCAACAGACTAGCTTTCATTGACATCCAACCACTTTCAAGCTCAACCACATCATCCTCTACCCGACTCAGCCTCTCTTTTAATGCCTCCCTTACTGTCACCTCTTTCAACCTCCATACCTTCATTCTCGGTTGGTACTTCAGCCGCCGAGCTCTCCTCGCACCTTTCACCCTTATGTCACAGACAACCAAGTGGTGCTGTGAAACAGCCTCCTCCCCCGGGATCACATTTGTGTCCCAGCGGTGCCCCCTATCTCGCCTACGCACCATCAGGAAGTCAACCGTTGTCGTCGACCCACCTGACGTGTATGTAACAAGCTTATTATCCTCTTTCTGGAACTGAGTATTACAAATCAACAAATCAGCTCCATCAGCAAGCTCCATAATCCTTTCACCTTCTCCATTTCTCACACCATATCCGTAACCCCCATGAACTCCCTCAAAACCATCCATACTCCATCCCACATGTCCATTTAGGTCTCCTCCTACTACAACAACTTCCTCATCTTTCACGTTTTCCATCATCTTCTCTATCACACACCAGAACTTGTCCTTCTCTTCATCGCTCCGACCAACCTGCGGAGCATATCCCGAGATGACGTTCACCAAGAGCTTTCCAATCATCATTTTCACCATCATCAACCTATCACTCACTCTAGTCACACTCACCACACTGTCTACAAACTCCTCATAAAACAGGACACCAACACCATTCACGCCCTCCAGGCACCCTTGCCACACAAACTTGTATTTCTGTCCCTGCCTACCCTTCACCATTCTCACACCACTTCCCTTCCATCTCGTCTCCTGCACACAACATATGTCCACTCTTCTTCTGACCAATACTTCCACCACTTCTCCTGATCTCCCTGTCATTGTCCCTACATTCCATGTCCCAAACCTCAGAAACCGATCTCCACTTCGGGTTGTACCCTGCCCATATGTAGTTGTAATTGTCATGGTTCTCTTTTTGAGGCAATGTTTTCATGGCCGGATGCCCTTCCTGACGCCAACCCTCTTAGTCGTCTCTTATGACACGCAGGGACACGGTGTACCTATTCTATTCCAGGGTACACACTGGGAAACGTTTAAAACATGGAAATTCTGGGGGGGGGGGGGGGGGGGGGGGTTCGGGGGGCATCATGGCTGCGGGGGCCCCGTCAGCACCACGCCACGGCGGCCGTGTCAGCACCACACCACGTCGGCCCGGTCAACACCACACCACGTCGGCCCGGTCAGCACCACACCACTTCGGCCCGGTCAGCACCACACCACGGCGGCCCGGTCAGCACCACACCATGGTGGCCCAGTCAGCACCATACCATGGTGGCCCGGTCAGCACCACACCACACCACGTCGGCCCGGTCAGCACCACACCACACCACGTCGGCTCGGTCAGCACCACACCATGTCGGCCCGGTCAGCACCACACCACGTCAGCCCGGCCAGCACCACACCACGGCGGTCCGGGCCAGCACCACACCACGTCGGCCTGGCCAGCACCACAACACGCTTGCCCGGTCACATTGTAAATGAGGTGAAGAAATCCAACTGCTCACGAAGCGTTCGCGCTGAGCGTCAAGAATGAGAAAACAACCTAAATAAATAAGTTGAAATTGACAAAAGTATTTGGTCTCCACAATTGTTTATTTCACTGTTAATATTACAGAACCTTTGTTTTCATTCAGAACTTAATATATTCTTTTAAATCAGAAAATAAAAATAAATGGCATTGACAAAATTATTGACACCCAAGACTTAATATTTGGTAGCATGGCCTTTGGACAAAATAACTGCAGTGATAAGTGAAAGTAAAATAACTGCTTCCTATAGCCATGAATGAGCTTCCTACTCCTCTCTACTGGCAGTTTGTCCCACTCTTCTTGTGCAAATTGCTCCAGTTCCCCCAGATTTGAAGGGTGCCTTCTCCCAACTGCTGTTTTCATATTTCCCCACAGATGTTCAATGGGATTTAGATCTGGACTCATTGCTGGCCACTTCAGAACAGTCCAGCGTTTTATCTTGAAACATTCCTGGGTGCTTTTTGACGTATGTTTTGGGTCATTGTCCTGCTGCAGGACCCATGACCTTCGATGTAGACCCAGCTTTCTGACACTGGGTTGAACATTGCGCTCCAAAATGCCTTGGTAATCTCCTGATTTGGGAGATTTGGGAGATCAGTAATCTCCTGATCATGATACCATGCACACATTCAAGCCACCCAGCGTTAGAGGCAGCACAGTAACCGCAAAACATCACTGAACCTACTCCATGTTTGACTGTCGGGAAGGTGGTTTTTTGTTTGAAGGCTTCATTTTGTTTTCTGTAAACATGGAGATGATGTGCTTTCCCAAAAAGCTCTAATTTGGTCTCATCTATCCACAGGAAATTCTCCCAGAAGGATTTTTGGCTTGTTCAGGTGTGTTTTGGCAAACTCCATTCGGGCTTTCATATGTCTCTCTCCCAGCAGTGGGTTCCTACCATTGAACTCCCTTTCATCGAGTTGACGACGGATAGTGCGAGTTGAAACTGTCGTTCCTTGTGTCTGAAGGTCAGCTTGAATCTGTTTGGAAGTTGTTCGAGGTGCTTTCTCCATCTTTCGAACAATCCTTCACTGTAATGTTCAATCAAGCTTCTTCTTGCGGCCAAGTCCAGGGAGGTTGGCTACAGTGCCATGGCTTTAAACTTCCGGATAACATTGCGTACGGTGGACACAGGAACATCAAGGTTTCTGGAGATGGACTTGTAGCCTTGAGATTGTCTATGCTTGGCTACAATCTTGTGTCTGACCTCTTCAGCCATTTCTCTGGTTTTCTTTCTTTTCTCCATGCTTATTGCGGTACACACAGTGACACAAAACAGCAGAATGACTCCTTTTCTCTATTAAAACTGGTTGCATGAGTGATTTTTATATTGTACGCACCTGCAACTCACCACAGCTGAGTTAAATTCCAAAGAAAAGGAGAATCACCTGCTTGAAATCTAATTATTTCTAACAACTTCTCAAAGGTGCCAATAATATTTTCCGGGCCATTTCAGGATTTCTGTGTGGAATAAGCGAACAATTAGTAATTTTTTTCTTTGTTTTGTTCCACTGCAAATCAAAGAAATACACATGTGGATACCAAAATATTTTTTAATTTAAACAATTTTCTGGAAGAAATGGTGCGTTATTTGAAAAAAGTGCAACGGTGCCAATATTTTTGGCCACGACTGTATAAGGGTAAGGTGTAAAGGTTACAGTTCGCTGTATGCATCCTGTGTGCATGCTCCAGATTACTCACTTGATACTTTAAGACTGAGATGAACAGCTACGATAAAGCTTCATTGTGCATGTGTCATGTGATGGCAAGCAACCTCTGTTATTTTGAGTGGTTCTGTTGCAACTACAGACTTATTAGCTCACCATGGTTATGTTTGGAGTTGATTTAGAAGCTATTGCAGAATATTTCATACTGCCCACGGGCTGTGTTAAAATGGTCATGTATATACGGGGGAAGGAGAGAATCCATCCCATATCGATTTCCTGAAGGTTTCCCTGTTCACTTGCCTACAGGGGAGGATTCATGTTGGAGAGAGCGGCACTTTGACTATAAACATTCTGAAGCCCGTGGACCGGGGCATGTACCAGTGCCGGGCGGACAACGGTCATGGCAGCATTTTTTCAAGTGCAGAACTTCGACTTGAAGGTATGCAGACAGGGAAAAGTTTGAACCCACAAAGTCATGCGTGAATCCACAGAGCTGCATGTATCATCTTTGCTTCATTAATCTACAAATGTACATTCTACGCAACTGAGAAGATGTTCGATTGGTTTCAGAGACTTACAATGTGGCATTGTCATGGAAATAACATTTCAAATAAGTGTCCTCCATTCAAATTTGGCATAGATGCAGCTACTTCAAACTTGTTGTCCCCAGTCGCACCGCGGAGCGAAAGGGGGACTATGGTTTTACCCTCCGCCCCTGTGTGCATGCGTGCGTGCATGCGTACGTGCACTGCAATATCTTTTTAAAGTAAGCGAAGGACCGAATTCTAATTTGGTGTGTGTGTGCAACGAGGCATATGGAAGAACCCTATTGAAAATGAGGTCGCCACGTCAAAATCCAAGATGGCTGTCACCATATCTAAACCTTGTGAGCGCGATATCTTGAAAAGTAAATGTCTGAACCTTGTCAGCGGAATATCTTGAAAAATAAATGAACTACTAACTTCTCATCCAGTGTGGGTGTATCTAGGCATAAGGAGGAACACCATTGAAAATTGGGTCGCCACGTCAAAATCCACGATGGCCGCCACCATATATATGTCTGAACCTTGTGAGTGGAATATCTTGAAAAACAAGCGTTACGCCTAGGTACCCCGTCGGGGAAGTGATGTGAGTTGACAAAGTGGAAGATGCAGAAAACATGCTGTGATATGATATTTCGCTCACAAGGTTCAGACATACATGGCGGCGGCCATCTTGGATTTTGACGTGTCGACCCAATTTTCAATAGCGTTCTTCTTTATGCCGAGATACACCCACACACAAAATTCGAAGTTGGTACTTCGCTTATTTTTCAAGATATTCATCTCACAAGGTTCAGACATACATGGCGGCCGCCATCTTGGATTTTGACGTGGTGACCCAATTTTAAACAGCCATCTTCCTTGTGCCTAGATACACCCACACACCAGATTAGAAGTTGGTACTTCGCTTATTTTTCAAGATATTTCGCTCACAAGGTTCAGACATATATATGGTGGCGGCCATCTTGGATTTTGACGTTGCGACCCAATTTTCAATAGCCTTCTTCCTTTGCGAAGGAAGATGGGATTGCGACCAAATTTTGCACAAATGATATTTGTTGTGTTGTGACTAAAGTTTGTTTATGGCATTAAAAATAATCAGGGTCTAAGGGGGTTTACCAGGGTCAAAGTTGGTCCAGGTTTGACCCCCCAAAATAGGAATTTGCTTTTTCCTCTGAAACTACACATCCTATTTTGATGAAACTTGACCACAACCTTCACCACCCTTAACCTACCAAAGTATGTTCATGGCATGAAAAAAATCTGCCCCTTTGGGGCTCTACGTAGGGGTTGCCCCCAAAATAGGTATTTGGTTTCTGCTCAGAAATAACACACGCAATTTCGATGAAACTTCACCACGACCTTAATCACCCATGATATACTAATGTTTGTTCAAGGCATTATAAAAATTGGGGTCTTAGGATGTATATGGGGTTGGGGGAGGGAGGGTTGCCCCCCAAAATATGTATTTTTTGTTTGTTTGTTTAAAGTCTTATGATTATGTTAGTATGATTCAACATGCTGCCCTGTCTTCTAGCAACCATTACAATTGGTTTAAAATACCCTTAGTCGGTGCAGTATACTGTTTATTCAACCAGGCGAGCACCAGTGGTGTTGCCCGTATGTTTATTGTTTGTAACATTTTTATTTATGTTGTTATTATTTTGCCATTATCATTATGATTGTTATAATAATAGTAATAATAATAATTATTATTATTATTATTATGCCATTATCACTTGCCATTTATCATCGGACTGAAATTATGAATTTTCGGTTATAATAAAATTTATTTCCGGTCAATGTGCAACCCAGCGACTCTTAGCCTATACACCGCACATGTGTAGATACACATGTGTGCATATAATTTTCTCAACTTTTCCCTCAGGCGAGTATTCAACAATGCTAATGATCAATAGGAATGGGTTTATGTGTCAAATAAAAGTCATAATTTGGCCATAAGGGTCTCAAGGGCAATATTGCATGTCACAATTGAAGCTATCGCAGGTCGACATCACATATGAGGCCAACAACAACAACAACAACATGCATTTTAAGGCCATTTTCCCTGCTAGAGCGGGGGTTAGCCTTGCGGTCCCCATGACAATCTTCTCCATTTTGCCCTATTTTCTACATCTCCCCTTGTTAACCCCCTTGCCCGCATTTCTTCTTCGACCATCTTCAGCCAAGTCTTTCTCGGTCTTCCCCGTCCTCTACTTCCTTCTACATTAACTTCCATCACTCTTCTCAACCAGTCACTTTCATCCTTCCTCAACACATGACCAAACCATCTCAACCTGTTCCTCTTCACAGCATCAATCACAGGCAATATTCCCATCATCTTTCGCAATTCATCATTTGTCTTCCTCTCTCTCAACGATACTCCGCACATCCATCGAACCATTCGCATTTCCACCCTTTCCAGCCTTCGTTGCTGCTCTACGTTCATTACCCATGTCTCGCTCCCATAAATCATAACACTTCTCACACATGCAGCATACACCTTTCCCTTCAGCTTCAGCGACACTCTCCTCCTCATCAGCACGCCACTCAGTTCCCGAAACTTCTTCCATGCACATCTCACTCGAGCAACCGTTGCAGAGTCTGATCCACCTTCTCCATTCAGCATGTCTCCGAGGTAGCAAAATGTTTTCACACCTTCCAGCTTCACGCCGTCTCCAAGATCCAACTCAACATTTCCTCCATCTGCAGCTCCCTCTGTGCACACCTTACATTTGAATGTAGCTGCCACACTGGTAAATGACCCTCTCAGACCACTACATTTTTGATGAACCCACTCAGCGCACATTGTACATTGAATGGAGTTCACTCCGACACCCTTCCTGCACACAGCACACGGACACTTCCCAGTTATTTCCACCTCACCACATGCTTTACCACTTGCCATCACTTTCGTCTTTCCGATATTCACCTTCAGACCTTTTGTCTCCATACATTCCTTCCACTTGTTCATCTTTTCCTTCAGTCCATCCATACTTTCCGCAATCAACACCAGATCATCTGCATACAACAACTCCCACGGTACACCCTCCTTTACGTTCTGAGCCAGCACCTCCATCACAGCTACAAATAGTAGTGGACTTAGTACCGACCCCTGATGCACTCCCACCTTCACCTCAAACTCACCACTGTTCCCGTCCTTCGTCCTTACAGCTGTGCGCGCTCTTTTGTACATTGCCATCACTACTCTGATCAACCATTCCTCCACTCCTAACTTCCTCAAAGCCCATGTCAATACTTTGCGTGGAACCCTATCGAATGCTTTCTCCAGATCAACAAACCCAAAAAACAACTTCTTCCTCTTCTCCATGTACTTCTCCTGCAACTGCCTCACAATGAAAAGCGCGTCTGTCGTTCCTCTTCCTGGCATAAATCCAAACTGCATTTCGTCGATCTTCACTTTCTTCCTTATCCTCCTCTCCAACACCCTTTCCAATACCTTCATTCCATGCTCCAATAACTTTATCGCTCGGTACGAGCCACACTCCAGAGGGTTACCTTTCCCCTTGTATAGAGGGACGAGGGTACTCAGTTCCCAATCCACTGGAATGCGGCCTTCTTTCACCACCAGATTACAGATCTCTGTCATTCTCTTCACACCCCAACTTCCTGCTGCCTTCAACATATCTCCCACAACTCCCGTCGGCCCTCCCGCTTTTCCACTCTTCATTGCTTTTATCGCTTCCTCAACTTCCTTCTCAGTTATCTTCTTTGCCGGTCCTAAAACTGGGGTACTCTCTATGTTGCCATCCCATTCATTCTCTGTATTCAACAGCATTTCCATATATCTTTTCCATCTTCCTTTAATTCCATCTGGGTCGACAACGATTTGTCCCACTTCATCCTTCAAGCAACTCACCCCCATCACATCACACCTCTCTTTCGCTATGTGCTTTGCAATCCTGAATACTGCTTTCTGACCCTCTTCCGAATCCAAGCGTTCTCCGAACATTTTCCTACATGCCTCCTGCGCCTTTGCTACCTCTTTCTTTCTATGAGGCCCCAATATATATATATATATTATATAAACCATATACTGTGCACATATAATGTGATGGATATAATTTTTTTACAGGCAATGGGATGCATGATTCAGGTTTAAAGACTCATTTAAGCACCTTTATTAGCTAACGATAATTGTGGCCTATCTAGCGTCCTACCTAGAAGGCTTGCAAGTTGAGAGGGCTTGGGTCTGTACCTGTGTGGGATGCGATAAGCATTGAATGCCTCGAGGATGTGGGGTTTTCTCCAAATTTATTAACTCAACTGGACTACCGTCCAGTTGAGTTCATCACATACTGAACCCTCCGGCGTCCGTCGTCTGTCGTCGTCGTCGTCGTCTGTCGTCTGTCGTCCGTTAACTTTTCGACGTTAACACTCCAGCGTCCACAAATATCAACCGATTCTGATCAAACTTGACATGCAGCATCCTTACCCCAAGGACCAGGTTGATATTACATTTCAGCCCGATCCGTTGAAAAATGGCGGACTTAGGCGACCATTTTGTTTTTGGTCATGAAAACGACGTTAACACTAGCGTCCACAAATATTAACAGATTTTTTATCAAACTTAGAATGTTTAACCCTTACCACACAAGGTAGGTTGCTATTGCATTCCAACCCGATCCACCACAAAATGGCCGCCATAGGCCGCCATATTGTTTTCAGCTCCGAAGCGACGTTAAGACTTTAACATCCACAAATATTTATGGATTTTGATCAAACTTGGTGTGTGAGACTCTTACCACACAAGGTAGGTTGCTATCGCATGTCAACCCGATCTGTCACAAAATGGCTGCCTCCACAACTATATTTCTGCAACATTGTTGCAAAGTGTAACATTGTATCAATTGTAAAACAAGGACAAGTATAAGGATACAAGGACCTTAAAATTATTACACAAGGTTGTTGGCTTTTCATTTAAGTCAAATCTAGTGCAGACAACTGACCTACTTTAAAGTTGTCCAGTCAGTTCAGTTGAGTTCTGCTTCCCTGGAAGCTCTAGTTTTGGATTAGTGTTAAACAACAGCAGCGACTTTTTAAAAAGGTAATCATACGTTGGACAGAATTGACTGAATAGTTTGTTGATACAATATTATTTTTACTTCCAGTAAGTGTGCTCTACAAAACGCCATGATAAGTTCTTTATACACCATACGGAGTTTATGCAAAGTGGAAAACTCCTTTGGAGAGGGCGAAAATGAAGTCGCTGCAACTTATGTCGTGTGATGCTTAGTGCCCCTGGCAAGTTTGCTTGAGATTGGATAAATAATGACCGACAATGTATCGTGGTCAGACAGACAGACAAACACCAAATTACATATTGTAAACCCTCGTCCAATGCGGGATTAGGTTCCTGGAAAACAGCACATTCGGCAAAAATGTGAAGTTTAAGACCTTATGCGATAAATGGCGATGGGGGAACATGGCCGCGGAACGTAACCTACCGACAATTATTTTATTTGTTCTTTTTTCTGTTAATAAAATTCTCAGAGGGAAAGAGGGAATACATATTTGTAAACTTGTCAGATGGTAGGTTAATTGTTCCAGGCTAGGGGATTATCGTCGCTGGTGGATGTGATGCAGTGCAAAAGCTTTTCATTTAAAGTTGCCTGATGCATTTCCATAAAAAGAAGTGCAAGACGATCATTGAAAGACTTGAACCAGTGTGCTGCTTTCTGCTCCTTGGAGATGTACGAGTACATCATGTTACCTATTATATTGTAGGAAAGCCCCTTTTCGTCAGCATTGAACACCTGTTTCAGGGATATAGCTTCTTTATGTTATAAACTCTAGGAAGTCAGGATTTAACGAATGGTGCATATGGTGTAGTCATCGACACGATACTCACAGTCAACCGATGCTACACTCATCTCACCATACAACTTGTCCAGTATCAGGATTTTTTCTGCTAATGTCATAACCTTGTGGGATTTCTTCACTCCACTATCACTTGGAGAGGCTTGACCTAAACTAAATAACGCTAAATAACGTTGAGTTAAAGAAATCTACTGGGCATAAGCTCACTCGACCACTGAACTATGCAGACTGAAAACAGCATGGTTGGTAGATGGTGGCGGGAGATGTCACCTCTGCACATGACATGGTCACAGCGCCACATTCAAAGCCACGCATAATCAAATTAATATGTGCATTTGGGAAATAAGCATTGCATCTATTCCCATACATATAAATGAATCTGCAATGTGAAGATCCGCGTTGGAAAAGGGTTTACTGTATTTTAGCATGATTATTTTGAAATATATTATTTTTTTCTTATTTTTTATTATGTGTTCTTATTATGGGAGGCAGGAGGTAATTTGGGATAATGATGATTATCAGTAAGGTATCGTGATACTTTAAGTATCTCCAGGTTTGACACAAACAGCAAACAAATCAGCTTTGGTTCATACTAAGGTTCATATCAAAGCATTATTGGAGATTTATCAAGGTGTATCAAAGTCATCCTGCAAAAGCTCATGACTAGTCGAGGCTAGATCAAATATTGGATGGTTCGCCACTGCAATGTAGGGTACTTTACGCGAGGGTGCAGGAATTTCAATTTATTCCAGTATGCTGTCACCACTTCTGTGTGAAAGATTTTGAGGTCCAACGACAACAGTTGTGGGTACATGGGCCCTCCGAGTTAGTATCTATGCAATGGATTGCACACACATTGATACATGTCCCTGCATGGCAAACACCATTATGAACAGTGTAAAGCTGAGTCAAGTTTTGAAAGGTATGGGTGAATGTGCATACCAAAATACGCTATCCTGCTAGCCCTGCCATCACCAAAACAGGCCTTCGGTTGATTTGCTTAGTGCGTATATATATATATATGTGTATATATATATATATATATATATATATATATATATATACACACACACACACACACACACACACACACACACACACACACACACACACACACACACACACACACACACACACACACACAGGGGGCTGCAAAAGTAGGTAGACAGTAATGAAAAACAAAACGTGCGCACAAAACGTATTTTATTGATTATACAAGCATATCAATAATAACATATCAATAATAAACATATTAATCCCTCAAATGTTCAAACTGTTTGCCCCCGGCATTCACACACTCCATTAGTCGAGAGTGTGGACACCCATGCACACTCTGGCACAAAGGTCTTTATCAGCATCAATTTCCTGGCAAGCCTCCCGTATGAACTGAATCATGGCATCAACAGAACGTGGCTTGCGTGCGAAAACCCTGTCTTTTACACATCCCCAGAAAAAGAAGTCCATAGGGGTGAGATCCGGCGAACGTGGTGGCCAGTCAACGGCTCCCCGACGTCCAATCCACCTGTTGGGAAATTCTTTGTCAAGTAGCGCACGCACAGAGTGCGCGAAGTGCGGTGGCGCCCCATCCTGCTGAAAGTAGAAGTCGTCCTGCTGCTGTTGTTCGCATACCTGTGGTATGATTGTATCCATCAGCATGTTCAGATACACGTGTTGATCGACAGTCCTGTGCAGAATGATAGGTCCAACGACACTGGCAGGACAGGCCAGCCCACACTGTCACCCCAGGTTGATTGAGCTGTTGCTCAATCGTGACTTTAGGGTTTTCAGTTGCGTAGTACACACAATTGTGCCGATTAACGGCACCCGATAGCTTAAAGTTTGCTTCATCGGACCACACGATTTTGCGCAGAATGCTGTCACCCTCTCCTTCCTCGTTCAGGATGGCTTCGCAAAATTGTAAACGCCGATCCGAGTCATCCTCTAATAAACCATGTATCAATCGTGGCACGTACATTTTCAGTCCTGCACGGTGCATCAAACGACCCAACGATCTGCGTTCAATACCCAATTCAGATGACGCCCTGTTTTTCGATTTCTGAGGGCTCTGGGTAAATGCCAGGGCGACTTTCATTGCATTCTCTGGCGTTGTCACGGTGACTGGTCGACCACTCTTCGGCGAGTTGTGGATAGACCCCGTCCTCTCAAATTTGTCACGTATCCGGTAAATCGTGAGCCTCGTTGGTGGAGGCGATGCAAATGTTTCTCGCCACTGCTCTCGCACACGTTCACTATTCTCTGTCTTCCAGTACTGTTTCAAAATCCATTTGCGCTCCTCGTCCGTTGAATTACCAGCCATCGTTAAATTTCCACTTCACCTGCAAATAATAGATGTATTATAGAAAAAATTACGAAAATAAAAATATTAAAAATGGTAATAATGATTTTAATGAATTAAATGAATTCCAGTATTAAATGAATCCTAGCACCACTATTATAATACTGGTAATACTGGTATAATCCTTACTGTATACCTACTTTTGCAGCCCCCTGTATGTATATGTATATATATATATATATATATATATATATATATATATATATATATATATATATATATATATATATATATATATATATATATATACATATATATATAACTGTGAGAAATAGTAGAAACTCCACAGTACGAGCAGGGCGTTTCATTTGCTTTAAATAAATAATCGGGAGATTAAATCAGACGCGGACGTAGCTTCAGGACGTCGATCTTTAATTGTCGACAAGCTTTCGACCAACAAACGTCTTCTTCTTAGTCGTCCCCAAGTTCAACGGAAGTCAGTTCACTGAGTTCACTGAGTCAGTTCACTCAGTTCCTGTAGTTCACTCCCGTTGAACTTGGGGACGACTAAGAAGAAGACCTTTGATGGTCGAAAGCCTGTCTCGTCAATTAAAGATCGACGTCCTGAAGCTACGTCCGCGTCTGATTTAATCTCCCGATTATATATATATATATATATATATATATATATATATATATATATATATATATATATATATATATATATATATTTATATATATATATATATATATATATATTTATATATATATATATATATATATATATATTGTTACGGATTCGTAACTTCCGTTATTGTGGTTTTCTCCCACTTGACGTAGCTCTGATCTTATGTACTATTATTATCTTCAAAAGGTTTATTATTGAGGAACGGTTATCTAAAGTTAAAAAGGCTAACTTTAAATGATACAGGAAACCGAACCGAAAGAGGTGAAGAGGAAGAAGCGGCGCGAGCAAAGTCGGGGAAGACGCATGACGTCAGCGCTCCGTAACGAGCAAGGTCTACCGACAGTCGCGTGGGAATTTTGAGTTCCTTGAAAGGACATCCGGCGATAGGAAGTATCGCTGGAGGGGGAGAAATCTGCGTAGTCAGATTTGGGCGCTGTGATTCCGCCGAATCCTCGCCTCGTCGCATCGGCTCAAGCAGGAGCTGTCGGCCATTTTGAACCCCGCGCTTCGGATACCAACAAAGGTTTTGCCTCGCGTCATCTTCACACCAACATCCTACCATCTGTCGGGGATGTGTGTGTGCGACCGCTTCGTCTCCAATTACGTTGCGGGTTGCTGAGTGAGCGGTGAAGGTGCGCCTCTGGAGGGCGCCCTTGTACAGTTTGGCGGGGTGATCTCCAAGGCCAACTGTACGCGCTTCGGATATCGACTGGAGAGCGAGATTCGGGCTTCGACCGGATTTCGTTCTATCGACTGCTGGAGCGAATCACATTCGCCTTGGGAAAAGTTATAGAGACATTGAGGAGTGTCCTTTCACTCGCTGGCAGCGCAGTGAGTTACCTGACTTTATATAAGATAGATATAAAGTGCACTCTTAATGGCCATCTGTTATACCGTTATTCCTGTGTGTGATTTCTAATACAATATTGCTCATTTATAATCATTGGTGTGGTTTCACTATTGATTTTCAACACAGGGTAACATATTCTTTCTGCCGGGGCTCCTATCGGGGTTCGGAGGTTACCGAGACCAGGAGATTGTAGAGGACTCTGTAACAATATATAGTATATACACATATCAGAACCTCATATTGTCTGATGCTGACATCCACTCTTCAACTCCAATGTGCTGTTACACGGAAGGGGTGTTGGGGATCCATAGCTAGATTATTGTAAGAATAGCATTGTATGTGTGATTTCCATAACATAGATTTACTCTTTTAAATCGAGAAAATGTCAGAATAAGTCCTCTTGTTAAACCTGATGTTGAGGAGACAGCTTATGTAATTTATAAATAGTATAGTTAGGAACAACATTGTATGTGTAAAAATCTGCTTAAGGACTTCTCTACAAAGGCACACAGTGCATTGCACTTTGAAAGGAGACAGTATGAACTATTTGGCCAGTGGACCACAGGAGATGGCAGCGAGATCAACTGTAGTGCCCCAGAAAGTGGAGTGAGACTTTCTATTGGGACTGAACCATGGCGCCGGATGGCCCAGAAGTTGTCAGGCCGACAGAAGTGGATGGCAAATGAGTGTCAGCACTGCCAAAAATGGCATTGCCAAAGTTTAACCAGGCTGTAACTGCGCCTGAGAGCAGCAGTTGAGTTCCATTTTGAGTTAAGTGAGTGCTGGTTCTGCAGTGTTGCACTTCAGTTTGAACTTCAGTTGGTTCCAGTTCCTTTCCAGCACAATTCAGTTGGAGTTTGCTTGTGGTTTGAGGCTGAGGAGAGTCGGGAGGACATCGCCTCGCACCTCTTCACTTTGCTCTCCGAGCTACACTGCAGCGAAAACTATCGCTGCACTGAAGCCAACCATTCTGCCCATCCTGTGCCTGCACATCCACCAGCTTTATACCAGGCCAGCCACGAGTCAATGCCTGCTCCGTTATTTCAAGTGATTCTGTAACTTATTAGTGGTACCATAGTTGGGTTAGGTTTTAGTTTTTTTTATTTCTATGAGTCTGCGTGTCCCTCATTCCTATCTGTATCTATCGACCGCCAGATCGGTTTCCATACTTATTGTCCTGACTCCCCTTATCCCCATATTTAATTTTAATTAAACACCATTTTAATTATAAAGGAACGTTCTCCTGCCTATTGCCTTCTCTGCATTGCGCCGCCATGTTTGGCTTCATTTTTGTGATCCTTGTGGAATATCAGTACAGTATTAAGTGAAGGCAGTATTCTAAATGCCGTTTCGGGATCCGTGGATGGTCAGAGACCGGGATCCTCCGGCTAAGAGTTGTCTGTGTTGATGGACACTGGTGCGATAGTAATTTTTTTTGTTCATTGCCTACTCATTTACTCGTAATTGCACTTTGTCTAAAAGTACATGGATGTACCCTAATGTGCTTGTCCTACACATGATGTCTGCCCAAACTTATTTGAATCTTCAAATTCAAAAACTTTTTTTTTTTTACAAATCCTCCAGGACATGTAACCCACGTATAAAATACAAAAATAAAGGAAGTTTATAATATTCCGAAACTATAATGTGAACATTTCATTGGTTTTCTCCGACAAAATATATTTTCATTTGCATGGTAAGCTGTATTGCTGTTGCTTTGTATTATTTAATCACATTGCTTTGCATTTTACTTTCCCTTAGAAATACAAATTATAAGTACTTTACCAGAGTTATGAACTCCATCCTTTAATGCTTTTAGAAAAATGGAGAAAAGTTCAACGATATAGCTAATCAAATACATAAATGAACCACTCTTGGAATTACCACAGCTACTTTCTAATGGGGATAAAGGAGAACATTAAATGCATTACCAAGAGGCAGTATTTCAGGAAGATTAAGACTTCAAAAATATAATGGCAAAATATTTGGAAGATGGAGATTGATATTTTTCTTTTATTGTGATATTTTCAATTTCACAAACCTGTATCGACTGAACATTGTGGATCATTAATTAGTTTGTGATAGCTGACTTTCTGTTTCTTTTTTTTTAAAGCCTTCTCATCTCATCAAAGGACAACCTGTATCGACTGAATATTGTGGATCATTAATTAGTTTGTGATAGCTGACTTTCTGTTTCTTTTTTTTTAAAGCCTTCTCATCTCATCAAAGGACAAACGTAAGGATTAAAAGCATGGAAATGGAAACGGAAACTAAAAGGAACTTGACACAGCATGAATGACCATTGTGCAACTGCTGCCAACCCAAAATATATGTATATTATAATAATAAATGTCAGTGTGTGTCAGTATGTGTGTGTTTGTCTCCTCCATAACTCCAAAACCATGAAACATAGCGGGCCTTTTAATTCATGCACTCCCTTGGAGAGGAAGGTTTTCAACCTTTGCATGTATACTGAGGTATTTGGGGAAATTAAAACTGGGTATTTGGGGAAATTTTAACAGCCCTTTTGAAGATAATTCATTGCCTTATTAAATGCAAGCATTATTGTTAGTCAGCCAGTGTTCACCTCACAGGGGACTTAATCTGTTTGGCCAAATAAAAAACGCCTTGCCTTGAAACAGGTCGTAACGGTTTCTGTACGATATAACTTCATACCGACGAATTGCTGTATACATCGCCAATCGTTTGCCAAGCCTGCCGTTCCTTATCAACCAATGTTTGCAAGCCATGAAATATAGTAAACAGCAGTGTAATTGTCTTTTTGTCATTTTTGAAAATATAACAATGTGTTAAAAAACAACAATGTTAAGGTGATAAAGTTAAAAATCTGACAAAAGTTTCAAATTTAACTTTTGCCTCAGAGATGTAAACTTTTCAGTTTGAGTCACATCCTTCTGGGGAAGGCCATGTTTATTTTTTTGCTTGTTAATTTTTTTGTATACAAGATCGAGGGTCGTGTAAGAGTGAACATTAATCACAAAAAACAAACGGACACCGAAAAAAATCTATAATAAAGGGAGTGGGAGAGAAGATGGGGAGAGAGAGGGAAGCACACAAGTACAACAGTAGAGAACGTGAGATCTGTGGGAGGGAGAGGACTTGGGGGGAGGAGGCATGGGAAGGGGGTGGGGGGGGGGGGAGAGGATGGGGGTAAGGTGTAAAACACATGGACACTGCTCAGACTTTTCCCTCATCAATCTACACTCAATACCCCATAATGACAAAGAGAAAACAGGATTTTAGAAATTTTGGCAAATTTATAAAAAAGAAAAAACGGAAATATCACATTTACATAAGTATTCAGACCCTTTGCTCTGACACTTGCAACTTAGCTCAGGTGCTCTCGATATTAGTAGGCTCGTCGTCGTCGGCCTCCATCGGTGCCTGGCCATGCCATGTTGCAGCGCCTGGAGATGGAAGAGGAAAGGAACAGTGTACAATATAATTATATTATATATATATATAATTTATAATTAACCGATGGAGGCCCGCGATGACGAGCGCTGAAAGAGAGTACTCAGTTTTTCACTCCGTTTGTTTTCTTTCTTGTTTGTTTGTTTGTCCGCACGATATCTCAACTGTCCTTTGAGCTGGGAAGCTGAAATTTTGGCACAATCGTTAGCACGTGGTTTATCAAAAACAGTAGTTTTTTTATTAATCAATTAATTGATTAACTATTTAATTATTATCGATTTATTAGGTGCTTATTCATTTTCTTTGTCATCTGGGCAATATCTCAGGCACCTTTTGAGCTGGGAATCTGACCCTAACCCTAACCCTAACCCTACATATGGACAATTGCAACTACATATGGGCAGAGTATAGCCCGAAGTGGAGATCGGTTTCTGAGGTTTGGGACATGGAATGTAGGGACAATGACAGGGAGATCAGGAGAAGAGGTGGAAGTATTGGTCAGAAGAAGAGTGGACATATGTTGTGTGCAAGAGACGAGATGGAAGGGAAGTGCTGTGAGAATGGTGAAGGGTAGGCAGGGACAGAAATACAAGTTTATGTGGCAAGGGTGCCTGGAGGGCGTGAATGGTGTTGGTGTCCTGTTTTCTGAGGAGATTGTAGACAGTGTGGTGAGTGTGACTAGAGTGAGTGATAGGTTGATGATGGTGAAAATGATGATTGGAAAGCTCTTGGTGAACGTCATCTCGGGATATGCTCCGCAGGTTGGTCGAAGCGATGAAGAGAAGGACAAGTTCTGGTGTGCGATAGAGAAGCTGATGGAAAACGTGAAAGATGAGGAAGTTCTTGTGGAAGGAGGAGACCTAAATGGACATGTGGGAAGGTGTATGGATGGTTTTGACGGAGTTCATGGGGGTTACGGATATGGTGTGAGAAATGGAGAAGGTGAAAGGATTTGGAGTTTGCTGATGGAGCTGAGTTGTTGATTTGTAATACTCAGTTCCAGAAAGAGGATAATAAGCTTGTTACATACACGTCAGGTGGGTTGACGACAACCGTTGACTACCTGATGGTGCGTAGGCGAGATAGGGGGCACCTCCGGGACACAAAGGTGATCCCGGGGGGGGGGGGGGGTGGGGGCTGTTTCATAGCACCACTTGGTTGTCTGCGACATAAGGGTGAAAGGTGCGAGGAGAGCTCGGCGGGTGAAGTACCAACCGAGAATGAAGGTGTCGAGGTTGAAAGAGGTGACAGTAAGGGAGGCATTAAAAGAGAGGCTGAGTAGGGTCGAGGATGATGTGGTTGAGCTTGAAAGTGGTTGGATGTCAATGAAAGCGAGTCTGTTGGGAGCCGTTGGTGAGGTATGTGGATGGACAAAAGGACCACCGAGGCACTCAGAAACATGGTGGTGGGATGATGAAGTTGGAAAGAGGATTGACGAGAAGAGGAAGAAGTTCAAGGAGTGGCAGAAGGCGAAGGGTATGGGAGCAGAAACAGCAGAGCATGAAAGTGATAAGGCAGCCAGGATGGCTGCAAAGAAAGAGGTAGCAAAGGCGCAGGAGGCATGTAGGAAAATGTTCGGAGAACGCTTGGATTCGGAAGAGAGTCAGAAAGCAGTATTCAGGATTGCAAAGCAGATAGCGAAAGAGAGGTGTGATGTGATGGGGGTGTGTTGCTTGAAGGATGAAGTGGGACAAATCGTTGTCGACCCAGATGGAATTAAAGGAAGATGGAAAAGATATATGGAAATGCTGTTGAATACAGAGAATGAATGGGATGCAACATAGAGCGTAACCCACTAACCCAGGTTTAGGACCGGCAGAGAAGATAACTGAGAAGGAAGTTGAGGAAACGATAAAAGCAATGAAGGGTAGAAAAGCGGGAGGGCCGACGGGAGTTGTGGGAGATATGTTGAAGGCAGCAGGAAGTTGGGGTGTGAAGAGAATGACAGAGATCTGTAATCTGGTGGTGAAAGAAGGCCGCATTCCAGTGGATTGGGAACTGAGTACCCTCGTCCCTCTATACAAGGGTAAAGGTGACCCTCTGGAGTGTGGCTCGTACTGAGCGATAAAGTTATTGGAGCATGGAATGAAGGTATTGGAAAGGGTGTTGGAGAGAAGGATAAGGAAGAAAGTGAAGATCGACGAAATGCAGTTTGGATTTATGCCAGGAAGACGAACGACAGACGCGCTTTTCATTGTGAGGCAGTTGCAGGAGAAGTACATGGAGAAGAAGAAGAAGTTGTTTCTTGGGTTTGTTGATCTGGTGAAAGCATTCGATCGGGTTCCACGCAAAGTATTGACATGGGCATTGAGGAAGTTCGGAGTGGAGGAATGGTTGATCAGAGTGGTGATGGCAATGTACAAAAGAGCATGCACAGCTGTAAGGACGAAGGACAGGAACAGTGGTGAGTTTGAGGTGAAGGTAGGAGTGCATCAGGGGTCGGTACTAAGTCCACTACTATTTGTAGCTGTGATGGAGGTGCTGGCTCAGAACGTAAAGGAGGGTTTACCATGGGAGTTGTTGTATGTAGATGATCTGGTGTTGATTGCGGAAAGTATGGATGGACGTTTTTTATTTTTTATTTTTTATTTTTTTTGTATACTGAATCGAGGCTCGTGAAAGAGCTAACATTTATTTCACAAACAAATCAACCAGACAAACAAAACACACAAAAAGAGGGAGCGGAAGACAAGATGGGGAGAGAAGGGGAAGCACACAACCACAACATTTGAGAGCAGGGAGAAGTGTGGGAGGGAGAGGGCTTGGGGGCAGGAGGCGTGGGAGGGGGAGGGCGGGGGGGAGAGGTATAAAACACAAGGGGACCGAAATTAGCGGGGGTAGAAAATATCAAGTTTTTGGATGGGGGAGGATAAGAGATGGTGGTGAACAGCTGTTTTAAAGACCTGGAGGGTGCAGTGGGATTGAAGAGAGTGAGGGAGTTTGTTCCAGAGGTGGGAGAAAAGAGGAATGAAGGAGTGAAGGTGAGCAGAAAGTCTTCATTTTGGCAGTTTAACCATAAGAGGGTTGCAGGCAGATCTTGTGCGACCTGTAGGAATATTTGGGGGACAGAGCCCAGAGAGGGCTGGGGGGGGCAAGGCCAGAGAGGAGTCGGTAGAAGACGGAAAGACCACCAACCTGCCTGCGGTGAGTGAGTGAAAGGCCCTTGGAGTTAGCTTCATCGCGGGAGATTCCAATGATTCTGAACGCTTTGGTTTCAACAGCGTGAAGACGGGCTAGGTGTGAGGCAGGAGCACCAGACCAGAGGGGAGAGCAGTAATCCATAGAGCTGCGGATGAAAGCCTTGTATGTGGTGAGGAGCTCAGGTGTGCCAAGGAAGGACTTCGCACGACGGAGGATGCCCAGTCGGCGACTGGCTTTGGAGGCCAGATTTGAAATGTGGTTTTCCCAGGAAAGATCATGGCAAATAGTGAGACCCAAAAGCTTGAGTGACAGAACTTCTTGGAGAGGATTATTCAGAAAGTGGATGGGAGGGTTTTCCAGTCGGTCTTTTCGGAGAGACATCGTAAGAGTGTGAGATTTATCAGGATTGAAAGACAAGTTCCATTTGTTTGCCCAGTCTGTGATTTTGTCCAGGTCTGCAGAGAGTGAGGAGGCTGCAGACTGCCGAACTGAGGGATGAGGAATGGAGCGACAGAGCGTAGAGTCGTCAGCAAAGAGATAGAGAGGATTTTCAAGAGAGTCAGAGAGATCATTGATGAAGACCAGAAAAAGCACAGGGCCCAGAACACTACCTTGGGGAACTCCAGCCTGAACAGGAAGAGGAGATGAGAGAAACCCATTCAGGGCCACAATTTGACTACGACCAGAGAGGAAGTCCGCCAGCCATGCGTGGAGATTTCCATGGATACCAAAGGAGGAGAGTTTGGTGAGCAGAGCAGGGTGCCAGACCGTATCGAAGGCACGTGAAATGTCAAGGGAGACAGCTCTAATTTCCTGTTTGGTGTTGAGGACCTCCATCCATTGTTGAGAAAGCAGAAGCAGCATGTCCAGAGTAGAGTGACCGGGTCTGAAACCAAATTGATGATCAGAGATCAAGCCATTGGAGAAGAGGAAAGATTTCATATCTGAAGCAATGATGGATTCCATGACTTTGCTGATAATTGGGAGAAGGCTGATTGGTCTGTAGTTGCTGGGATCTGTTTTTGCACCTTTTTTGTGCAAAGCGGTGATGTTGGCTGATTTCCAAGCAGAAGGCAGATGACCTTGAGCAAAAGAGAGGGTGAAGAGAACAGAAAGAGGGAGTGAAAGAGCAGAAGAACATGATTTTAGGACCCGTGGGCTGATGCCGTCAGGACCAGTTGCAGAATCAGAGTCGAGGGTTGACAGAAACTTTTCCACCTTGTCAGGAGGAAAGGACACAGAGTCCAGGAGCAGCTGGGTACGACTGGGTACAGAGAGGGATGGGTTTGGGACACAAGATTTAGAGGCAAACACAGAGTTGAGGCATTCAGCTTTTTCACGTGCGGAGTCAGCCGTTAAGCCGTTTGAGGTGAGGGAGGGGATGGAGGGGGAACAAACACCAGAAACAGATTTGACCAGACGCCACCAGGATTTGGAAGAGGGAGACAGATAAGAGAGTTCGGTCTTGAGAACGGTGAGAAATTGTTTCCTGGCTCTCCTGAGGGTGGACACACACTTGTTTCGGGCTTTGTGAAAGGAAATGAGATTTCCTTCCATTGGATTTGCTTTCCAGGAGACGAAAGCAAGTTGTTTCAGGGCAACAGCCTCACCACAAGATTCCGTGTACCATGGATGGGAGGAAGGGTATGACAACTGAAGACGAGATGGGATAAATCTGTGCATGAGAGAGAGCAATTTACTTTGAAAGAATTCCCAGGATGAGTTGATGTCAGAGGCGGTAGAGATGGGAGACAAGTCCAGATGATTGATGGCTGCTTGAAGACCGTGCCAGTTGGCCTGAGTGAAATGCCAGACTCGTCGACGCTGAGGAGGCTCTCTGAGAATGGTCAGAGAGATGTCCACTTTGACAAGCACATGATCAGATGAGCTGATTGGAGCAGAAGAAGAGCAGCAGACATTTTCAGGGAAGTTTGTCATAACCAAATCCAGAAGAGAAGATGCTCCGTTGACTGAGATCCGGGTCGGGAAATTGACAGATTGTGTCAGTCCCAGTGAGTCGCAGAAGTCCTTTGCTGAAGAGCCATGGCTGGTGAGAGAGGTACCCACACCCAGCCAACTGGCATGGTGACAATTGAAATCACCACATATGAGGAAGAGAGAGTTGGGATGGGTAGATAGAAGTTGGTTCATATTATCAGACAGTGAGATGTAGATGGAGTCATCGCTGTTTGGTGGACGGTACAACACACATATGAACAAAAGGTGGGAGCGAAGGGGAAGCCGTAGCCAAAGGTATTCCTGGGGGTGAGGTGGAGAGAGGGCAGTGGAGGGCGAGTGAGGAAGAGAGTTTTTTATAAAGATAGCAACCCCACCTCCAGGACGAGGCTCAGGTCTATCATACCGGAGGAGGGAGTAACCTGGGAGAGATACCAAGGCATCAGAGACATCATGAAGGAGGAAAGTTTCTGTTAAGCAGATCACATCTGGTTTGTCAGAAGCAACCTGTATGGAGAGGTCAGTCAAGTTTGAGCGAAGGCCCCGGATGTTTGAGGTCCATACCGTTAATGAAGAGGAAGGGGGAGCATCGGGTCCAGAACAGGGGGGGGAGGGGTAGGGTAAGATGTGGAAGAGGAGGAAGAGGTAGGGAGAGCTGTTGAAGGTGTGTCAGAGATTACAGAGATTTCAGAATAGCTTGGAGAAAGGGAAGAATGGGGCGGACAAAAGGTTTGATGGAGATTGGGTGAGGCACAGTGAGGTGTTATTTGAGGAGGGGGAAGAGCGAGGCAGAAGGTTGGGGGAGATGAAGGTGAAAGTTGGAAGGGGGAAGAAGCAGGGAGGATGCTTTGAGGAGGAGGGGTGAGAGGGGAGTCAAGGAGGGGAGGAGCGAGGGAGAGTCTTGGAGGGGAGGGGTGTGGGGGGAGTTTAGGAGGGAGGGGAGGGAAGGGGGGAGATTTGAAAGGGATGGGTGATGGGGAGGATTTGGAGGGGAGGGGTGAGATTGGATTTTGAAAAGTGTACGATTCATGGGAAACGAACATTTTTTGCAAAATGAGTTTGAGACCTTCGAGTCAAAAATACGTTTGAGGACACTGGAGGAGGGGTGGAGTTCTGGATAGTTTAGGGAATGTAGAAAGGAGGAACTGTAAGAGATGGTATTATATATATTTTTTGGAATGAATAGATTTGGTGAGCAAGACGAAAGCATCCTTTTGTAGGAAAAGAAGAAAAGGGTGTTATAATATATGAGAGAAAATAGTTGTTCAGGGGAGAGATTATACATTTCTAACCACGTGATCGCGTGATCGCGAATGAAGAACGAACGAACAAAAAGAACAACAAATAAACGAATAAGACCTGGGAAGGAAATATTTTTTTGGGTTTTTTTTTTTTTTGTGAGCAGAGATATTAAACAAGGAGGTATGGGGTGAACGACTGGGACGAAACAGAGAACGAAAATAATTTCAGCGCATTCGACGAATCGCTGAGAGTAAAACAAAACCCCAAGGTCGGAGACGGTACGGTAGCCGAACCGAAGCCTACGAGTACTAGGCCGCAGAATACTCGATACGCATTAACCGACGATTGTGATACATGTACGAAAAATTAGCACCGAAAATTTTCCAAAAACATACGCTGTAGGTACATACACCGAAAGATAGATACAGTCTCGACAAAAACACAATTGAGAAATATCACTTAGCTTCGAAAGCGTGAGCGCATGGAACAGCTTCGAAAAGACGTGACCTCGCCGTGATCTCCTACTGAAGGAAAAGATTAACAAGTGGAAGGAATGTATGGAGACAAAAGGTCTGAAGGTGAATATCGGAAAGACGAAGGTGATGGCAAGTGGTGAAGCATGTGGTGAGGTGGAAAGAACTGGGAAGTGGCCCTGTGCTGTGTGTAGGAAGGGTGTCGGAGTGAACTCCATTCAATGTACAATGTGCCCTGAGTGGGTTCATCAAAAATGTAGTGGTCTGAGAGGGTCATTAACCAGTGTGGCAGCTACATTCAAATGTAAGGTGTACACAGAGGGAGCTGCAGATGGAAGAAATGTTGAGTTGGATCTTGGAGACGGCGTGAAGCTGGAAGGTGTGAAAACATTTTGCTACCTCGGAGACATGCTGAATGGAGAAAGTGGATCAGACTCAGCAACGGTTGCTGGAGTGAGATGTGCATGGAAGAAGTTTCGGGAACTGAGTGGCGTGCTGATGATGAGGGGAGTGTCGTTGAAGCTGAAGGGAAAGGTGTATGCTGCATGTGTGAGAAGTGTTATGATTTACGGGAGCGAGACATGGGTAATGAACGTAGAGCAGCAACGAAGGTTGGAAAGGGTGGAAATGCGAATGGTTCGACGGATGTGCGGAGTATCGTTGAGAGAGAGGAAGACAAATGATGAATTGCGAAAGATGATGGGAATAGATCCTGTGATTGATGCTGTGAAGAGGCACAGGTTGAGATGGTTTGGTCATGTGTTGAGGAAGGATGAAAGTGACTGGTTGAGAAGAGTGATGGAAATGAATGTAGAAGGAAGTAGAGGATGGGGAAGACCGAGAAAGACTTGGCTAAAGATGGTGGAAGAAGAAATGCGGGCAAGGGGGTTAACAAGGAGAGATGCAGAAAATAGGGCAAAATGGAGAAGATTGTCATGGGGACCGCAAGGCTAACCCCCGCTCTAGTAGGGAAAATGGCCTTTAAAATGCAATTTTTTTTTTTTTTTTTTTTTTGTGTACTGAATCGAGGCTCGTGAAAGAGCTGACATTTACTTCACCAACAAATCAACCAGACAAACAAAATATATAAAAAGAGGGAGCGGAAGACAAGAGAAGGGGAAGCACACAAACACTTGAGAGCACACAACATTTAAGAGCAGGGAGATGTGTGGGAGGGAGAGGGCTTGGGGGGTGGAGGCGTGGGAAGGGGGGGGGGGGGGAGAAGTATAAAACACAAGGACACCAAGGACTTCCAGGACAGAAGTTGGTATTTCAAAAAAGTGGAATTGGGGTGAAATTAGCGGGGGTAGAAAAGATCAAGGTTTTGGATGGGGGAAGATAAGTGATGGTGGTGAACAGCTGTTTTAAAGACCTGGAGGGTGGAGTGGAATTGAAGAGAGTGAGGGAGTTTCTTCCAGAGGCGGGAGAAAAGAGGAATGAAGGAGTGAAGGTGAGCAGAGAGTCTTGATTTTGGCAGTTTAACCATAAGAGGGTTGCAGGCAGATCTTGTGCGACCTGCAGGAATATTTGCGGGACAGAGCCCAGAGAGAGCTGGGGGGGAAAGGCCAGAGAGGAGTCGGGAGAAGACGGAAAGACCACCAATCTGCCTGCGGTGAGTGAGTGAGAGGCCTTTGGAGTTAGCTTCATGGCGGGAGATTCCAATGATTATGAATGCTTTGGTTTCAACAGCGTGAAGACGAGCTAGGTGTGAGGCAGGAGCACCAGCCCAGAGGGGAGAGCAGTATTCCATTGAGCTGCGGATGAAAGCCTTGTATGTGGTGAGGAGCTCAGGTGTGCCAAGGAAGGACTTCGCACGACGGAGGATGCCCAGTCGGCGACTGGCTTTGGAGGCCAGATTTGAAATGTGGTTTTCCCAGGAAAGATCATGGCAGATAGTGAGACCCAAAAGCTTGAGTGACAGAACTTCTTGGAGAGGATTATTCAGAAAGTGGATGGGAGGGTTGTCCAGTCGGTCTTTTCGGAGAGACATCGTAAGAGTGTGAGATTTTTCAGGATTGAAAGACATGTTCCACTTGTTTGCCCAGTCTGTGATTTTGTCCAGGTCTGCAGAGAGTGAGGAGGCTGCAGACTCCCGATCTGAGGGATGAAGAATGGAGCGACAGAGAGTAGAGTCATCAGCAAAGAGATAGAGAGGACTTTCAAGAGAGTCAGAGAGATCATTGATGAAGACCAGAAAAAGCACAGGGCCCAGAACACTGCCTTGGGGAACTCCAGCCTGAACAGGAAGAGGAGATGAGAGAAACCCATTCAGGGCCACACGTTGACTACGACTAGAGAGGAAGTCCGCCAGCCATGCGTGGAGATTTCCATGGATACCAAAAGAGGAGAGTTTGGTGAGCAGAGCGGGGTGCCAGACCGTATCGAAGGCACGTGATATGTCAAGGGAGACAGCTCTAATTTCCTGTTTGGCATTGAGGACCTCCATCCATTGCTGAGAAAGCAGAAGCAGCATGTCCAGAGTAGAGTGACCAGGTCTGAAACGAAATTGATGATCAGAGATCAAGCCATTGGAGAAGAGGAAAGATTTC
Organism: Myxine glutinosa; assembly: GCF_964187855.1. NCBI lineage: Eukaryota > Metazoa > Chordata > Myxini > Myxiniformes > Myxinidae > Myxine > Myxine glutinosa. Next base: position 81,823,318 of record NC_136272.1, read on the forward strand.
ATATCTGAAGCAATGATGGATTCCATGACTTTGCTGATAATTGGGAGAAGGCTGATTGGTCTGTAGTTGCTGGGATCTGTTTTTGCACCTTTTTTGTGTAAAGCGGTGATGTTGGCAGATTTCCAAGCAGATGGCAGATGACCTTGAGCAAAAGAGAGGGTGAAGAGAACAGAGAGAGGGAGTGAAAGAGCGGAAGAACAGGATTTTAGGACCCGTGGGCTGATGCCGTCAGGTCCAGTTGCAGAATCAGAGTCGAGGGTTGACAGAAACTTTTCCACCTTGTCAGGAGGAAAGGACACAGAGTCCAGGAGCAGCTGGGTACGACTGGGTATGGTGGGTACAGAGAGGGATGGGTTTGGGACACAAGATTTAGAGGCAAACACAGAGTTGAGGCATTCAGCTTTTTCACGTGCGGAGTCAGCCGTGTGGCCGTTCGAGGTGAGGGAGGGGATGGAGGGTGAACAAACACCAGAAACAGATTTGACCAGACGCCACCAGGATTTGGAAGAGGGAGACAGATAAGAGAGTTCTGTCCTGAGAACGGAGAGATATTGTTTCCTGGCTCTCCTGAGGGTGGACACACACTTGTTTCGGGCTTTGTGAAAGGAAATGAGAGTTCCTTCCGTTGGATTTGCTTTCCAGGAGACGAAAGCAAGTTGTTTCTGGGCAATAGCCTCACCACAAGATTCTGTGTACCATGGACGGGAGGAAGGGTATGACAACTGAAGACGAGATGGGATAAATCTGTGCATGAGAGAGAGCAATTTACTTTGGAAGAATTCCCAGGATGAGTTGATGTCAGAGGCGGTAGAGATGGGAGACCAGTCCAGATGATTGATGGCTGCTTGAAGACCGTGCCAGTTGGCCTGAGTGAAATGCCAGACTCGTCGGCGCTGAGGAGGCTCTCTGAGAATGGTCAGAGAGATGTAAATGGTCAGAGAGTTGTGATGTTGTATTGATTAATCAATTAATCAATTAATTATTTATTGATTCATCAATAAATTAGTATTCTCTTCAATTAGTTTGTCCTTTAATTAATTTGCAAAACGTTATAGCTTCGGATGAAACACTGGTGGTTTCGGTATGCTGTTGGCCAATTGATTAAGATATTAATTATTTTACGTTTATTATATTTTTATTTTAAATACCCAATTAATCAGTGAATTGTTGTACACTTCTCCCTCCCAATACTGCCCCTATGTGCTGCACGGCAGCATCCCTGGGCGCCTGAGGCGCCCCGGCAATGCCGTGCGCTGGAGGATATGCTATTAATTTGTTTGGCATGGGGGCAGTGTGCTTTGAATGTATCTGTACTTGCTTATAATCTATGTTGATATTATTTTTGACACAAACACCAAGCTAGCAATGCAAACTGCTTGCTGGACCTGAAACTGTTTTCAATCATCATGAGAGGGCTCATTGGTTTCGATATTAGTAGGCCTACAACTTACATCCTCCACTCACTGCAACAGAGTTGCATTGAAAACATTTACCTCTTTTTCAAACACCTTTCACGTACATTTTTCTAATGAATAAAAACCCCGTTCACGCAATGCTGACTTTCACCACAGGACACAGCCGGGGTGTATAGTTCTATCACTCAAGGGATTGGTGAGATTTCCCTTGCTTTTTTTTTTCGATCTGCAATTGTCTGGGCTATGGGTCAGAGTCATGTAGCTAAGCATATTAATTGGAATAGAGCATGACCGAGGCTACTCGGCTGTCCGCACTTTCTTATCGCCGTCCCGCTCTGCAGGCCTGTCCCTAATGCACGCGCCAAGTGCACCGCGTGCTGTCCCTTAGATTGCAGCCCAGGCACCGTGCTTATGGAGAACATATATCACAGCACATAAAAACATGCCAAGTGGTATTTATGAGCCTGCCAGCCATGACGTGTATAATTCTGCATGAGATCTAGTTAATACCATGGTATTGTTAGAAGTGATCACTCTGTTCTTCTCCACTCATCTGCTGCAAGATGAAATTGCCATGAATGGTTGGAAATTCTCTCCTGTGATTTTAATAATTTCTAGTTATTTTGATCCTTGAGTTTTATTTGGGAAAGTGAGGTGAGTGGTTGCGATACTGTTTTGTCTTTTATGCCTGAATCGTACACTTAGACATTCCGAGCCTGGCATACTGTTTTTTTTTTTTTGTTTTTTTTTTGTATACTGAATCGAGGCTCGTGAAAGAGCTAACATTTACTTCACAAACAAATCAACCAGACAAACAAAATATATAAAAAGAGGGAGCGGAAGACAAGATGGGGAGAGAAGGGGAAGCACACAAACAACATTTGAGAGCAGGGAGATGTGTGGAAGGGAGAGGGCTTGGGGGGAGGAGGCGTGGGAAGGGGGGTGGGGGGGAGGGAGAAGTATAAAACACAAGGACACCAAGGACTTCCAGGACAGAAGTTGGTATTTCAAAAAAGTGGAATTGGGGTGAAATTAGCGGGAGTAGAAAAGATCAAGGTTTTGGATGGGGGAAGATAAGAGATGGTGGTGGACAGCTGTTTTAAAGACCTGGAGGGTGGAGTGGGATTGAAGAGAGTGAGGGAGTTTGTTCCAGAGGCGGGAGAAAAGAGGAATGAAGGAGTGAAGGTGAGCAGAGACTCTTGATTTTGGCAGTTTGACCATAAGAGGGTTGCAGGCAGATCTTGTGCGACCTGTAGGAATATTTCGGGGACAGAGCCCAGAGAGAGCTGGTGGGGGGGGCAAGGCCAGAGAGGAGTCGGTAGAAGACGGAAAGACCACCAACCTGCTTGCGGTGAGTGAGTGAGAGGCCCTTGGAGTTAGCTTCATCGCGGGAGATTCCAATGATTCTGAAGAATTAGTTGTAAACTGAGTTGTAAACTCATCATGAGTTGTAAACGAAAATGCATTACTGTTGTTGTTGTTGTTGTTGTTGGTAGTAGTGGTGTTGTTGTTGTTGTGATGAATTGACACAAGGAGCAAATTACTCAAGTACATTATTGGAATTAGGAAACGCAGATTAATCATGAATTCGGTGAATAAAGCATGAAGGGGATGAGGAAATCGACCGAATAACAGGTGATTAAATTGAAGATCCAGCTTCATCATGAAGCATCCTGTATAGCTTTGCGTTGCTTTTATGCTCACCATGTTAATATGTTGAGAATTCAGACCATGACTGAATGTCAACACCATGATGCAGGTGGAAGAGGTAATTAAAGGAGTTTGAATTTTGTGCAGCTGTGAAAAGCAATCATATTTTATAGCCAAACACGATTATGAAGTAGAGTCATTTCTACATTATAAACATGTTTCCTTGAATAATAGCATCTATATAAGAAGCCAAAAGGTATGCATACTCAACTCTGGGCTGTCTATCCCGGGTTTGAATCTTGGCCCAACTATAAACTGTCATCCTGGTATGTTTCAGGCTTGGCAATTCATTGTGTGTCGTGCTTTCGGATGGATGGTGTGGAAATGTAACTCATTGATTGGGACTGGTAACTCATTGATTGGGACTGGTAACGAAGCAGATAGACGATTTCGTAAATGAATGTCAGGAATGTGCACGAACATGGTAATCTCTTGTCCACCTGGTCACAGCCCCAGGCTGGAGCACCCCCCTATTGTTTGGTAAATGGAACTCGCAGCAGGAGGGGAGCGAGCTGGTGCCAGTGAGGCGACCGAGTAACGTTTGCGGAGAACGGATTAGAAGCAGCGGAGAAGGGATTACGATTTCAGCGCACAGAGGATTAACTGAAGTTTGCCCATATAAACAGAAGAGACTTTGAGTCAAGGGAGCACTCATCCTCAGAAGCCCTGCCCGACGGAATGAACGCATACCACGAGTTCGGCGCTGCTGCCACGAAAGAGGGACTATGCGGATAGAGTTACCTGGTCCATTGAGTTAAACGGTATTATTTGGTATTGGAATGAAGTGAACAACCAGTTAATAAAGTTGTGATCTTTTGTAAACCGGTGACATCATTGGAGTCTTGAGTCTCACACCACTTCCCCGACATTGGTAAACTGGTTGGGCACCTCGTCTGCCAACATTGGTTGGTGGACAAGATCCTATGGCGTCCTTCGCCCTGACCAAATTTGTGGATAACGAATGAAAGTTACCTGAGGTTAAATCTGTTCTTTCCTGTTTGTTTTAAAATCAGCAGAAAAGTACTCGGTGCAAATTTTTTGGTTGGGTGTGCTTTTATACGCTTTGTGAAACTACATATTCATTGTGGGAAGATCTGAAGGCTCAGAATTCATATTTGTAGGCAAAAAAGAGTGACGTTTGCTAATCCAATCAGGCAGTTCATGTGATGTCACGTTGTTGACGCCGCACTTACCATTTATGAGGAAAGGAACGAGTCTGTTCTTGAAACCTCAGGTAATGATAAATAATTTTTATTCTTTACCGTTCAGTGTGCCGCTTCTTTTTCCCTACATATATATACACACATCCCGTTTTTTCATTTCTGTTCCTCACAATTCTGTCTCTTAATCACACACACACACACACACACACACACACACACACACACACACACACACACACACACACACACACACACACACACACACACACACACACACACACACATATATGCACATATATACACATGTATACATATATATACGCACACACACACACATACATCTTGTTTTTTTTTTTTTTGTCCTCACAATTCTATCTCTTATGATTTTCAAGTCTTATTTGTCGTTTTCAATTCTTATTTTAAAATGCATTTAATTAATTGTACAGTGTTGGTTGTTTCTAAACTTAAATATAAATAATAATTTAAAGGATCGCTGTAAATGATGTTAATTTCACAACATCCCATATTCAACTTTATTTAAATTGTAAATCTCAAAACAAAGTTACCTTACCAAAAGCAATTGACTAGTTTCCCGACTGCACGGATCATCAGCTGTGCACCGTTCTTCCTCGAGGTTTCGATCCTTTCAGCCCAGGAGCTCTCCAAACGGCGGATCCACAACCTCGATCATGGATGCACATCAATAGATGGTACATCAGTAGATCCACAACCTCAGTTGCGTCCAGGCAGTCAGTCAACCCATCAATGCAACATCACTTATTCCAACTTTACTCGCTATATGATTTAATGTGTTATCATATATTTATAACTTTCCTTGCACACCCCATGATATGATAATATCATTAAATTATGCACATCTTACCTTAAATAAACCATATCTACCAGCCAGCATGACCACACCACCTACCTCTGGGTCAAACTGTACTTCGAATGTTCAAACTGTCACCTATAATGGTTTTTTGCATGTTGCCATTTCCTAGCAACCACTGATTCCGAGCAACATTGATTTGTAGTAGTATATTTAATTATTATATTGTACTTTATTTACATAAAGATCTCATGTATAATATTTTTACTATTGTACACCGCTCCTTTCCTATGCCATCTCCAGGCATTGCAAATCGTCATTGCCGGGCACCAAAGGGGGCTCGGCAGTGACGCACGCTGAAAGAGAGTACTCAGTTTTCACTCTGGTTTCTTTCTTGTTTGTTTGTTTTCTTGTTTGTTTTCTTTCTTGTTTGCTTTCTTGGTTGTCCGGACGATATCTCAGCCATCCTTTGAGCTAGGAAGCTGAAATTTCGGCACAGTAGTGAGCAAGTCCTTTGTCAAATACGGTATTTTTTGTTTTTTGAATAATCAATTAATTGAGGAGTTATTTAATTATTAGCGTTTAATTAAGTACTTATTTAATTAATTAAATTTCATTTATCTTCTGACCATTATTAACTCAGGCACCTTTTGAGTTAGGAAGCTGATATTTGGACATGCCAATGACCAGGTGATTTGGCTGCAAAGGATATTTTTGATTTATTAATTAATCAATTAATCGATTAATTATTTAATTATTCGATTAATGACAAAAAAAGTTTTTTTTTTTAAGTTACAGATTCTGATGAAATAGTGGTAGTTTATGTGTTCTCTGACCAAATTGATTAATAATTTAATTTTTTTATGATTATTATTTATTTATTTTCATTATTAATCATTTATTTATTTTCTTTCTCATTTGGCCAATATCTCAGGCACCTTTTGAGCTGGGAAGCTAATATTTGGACATGAGTGACCAAGTGATGTGGCTATCAAGGATATTTTTGATTTATTGATTAATCATTTCATCTATTAAGTATTTATTGATTAATCGATTAATTATTTATTGAGTAATCAATTAATTATTTAATTTTTTATAAATGACTTATTTAATTAAATTTCTAAAAGATACATCTTCGGATGAAGCACTACTGGTTTAGTTATGCGATTAGCCAATTGATTATGAAAATATTTTGTGATAATCTTTTATTGATTTTAATTATACAATTAATCAATCAATTAGTGTACACCTCTCCCTCCCAATGCAGCCTCAATGAGCTGCACTGCGGTATTGCCGGGCGCCGGAGGCGCCCCGGCAATGCCGCGCTGCAGCATATTTAATTATTTGGCATGGGGCGGTGTACTTTGAATGTATGTGTACTTGTTCGTGTTGTGTTTTACCAATTCGATTTTGTGTCATTTTGTGATATTAAAGAAAACTTGTTTTAATCTGCCAACTGTAGCTCCCTGTGCTGGCATACGTCTGACTACTTGTAATCTATTGACCAGTTCAGAGCTATGTGTGGTTGCTCTCACAGTCCTAATTATTTCACCTGCAACCGTACCATAAAATAGCTTTATAGGAATGTTGCTGTCTAGGAAAGGCATTCGGACAATGTGGAATGGAAAAGCATCTCGTTTATCAAATAATTTGGTGTGAAATTTATTATTATGGATATCAATTTGTAATTCTAAAAAGGAAACAAGTGGAAGTTTGGTTTTCCTTTTTTAATTCAAGTTATTTTGGATATATATGTCATCATGAAGCTGCTCAAATATAAATCCATCATTAATTGCCAAAAAATCATCAATGAACCTGAAGATGTTTCCACATCTTTGTGCAGTTGTTAATTTATTCCTGCACATGTTCTGAACCCGATCAGACTCGTACACGTGCAGAAACAAATTTGCAAAGAAATGGACCAGATCTGAACCCATGGGTATGCCCACTGTCTGCTGGAGAATCTTGTTGCCAAATGTAAAGAAACTGTTGCTTAGTAGAAATCGGATACTTTCTTTGAGTTTACTTTTTGAAAAACGACATGAATATTGATTTTCCTTTACAGACCAGTGTGCTCTGTTTTGATATACATTAATGTACACTCTATTACCTCCTGCAAATGCTTTATCTACTTTATCACAATGTTTGTGTATAATGTGGAAAAATCAAAAGTTGAAAGACATTTTGCTTTACCCTTGTTATTAATGTTGTGGACACTGTCGATTACCGGTTTGGAATTGTCAATGATCCAGAATTTCTTAATACCAGAATAAAACTTCACCTTTTCATGGTGGTTTTTTAAAGCATTTTTAAATTAGTTTCATCGCCATTGTTATACTACCCGACAAAGGTTTCAAACTACATTCTCTACTTGCGATGATGAACCTCATCTTACAAGGGTGTTTGTGCATTTTTGGGATCCAGTAAATGAATGGTAATTTATGGTGTTTATCCGGAACTAGCAGTCTTCTCACCGTTGAGTGATTTGTATGGTGTTGTATCAAATCTGTTTTGTTATCGTTACTTATTTTGTAGGTCTTTGAAATTCCCGTGTCTAAGCCCAATTCTTCCAAAAGTGTTTTAATGTAGAATGTTTTACATACAAATGCAATATTATTATTTGCTTTATCAATTGGAGCAATAACATATTGTGTTTGAAGCTGCCTTAAGCAATCATGTGTCTCTGGATTGTTTAAAATTACCTTCAGATTATTGATTCGAACTTTTCTTTTCAAATCAACAACTCTTCTTTTCACATGTTTCTCTACCTCCTCCAACCACAAAGCCCTTTGTGTGTTTGGTACTTTGTGTTTATCAATCTGTTCTCTCATCCATTCACTCAGTCCCATCATTGTAAGTTCCGTTGCTTTATTCCAGTTAATCCCTTTATTTTCTCTATAATTTGATCCTTTTGTAAGTAATGCACGGAATCTTTTATCTTTCACTATTCAGAGATCACCTGAGATCACCTGAGAGAAAAGAGGAATGAAAGAGTGAAAGTGAGCAGACAGTCTTGATTTTGGCAGATTAACTATAAGAGGGTTGCTGGCAGATCTTGTGCGACCTGTAGGAATATTTGGGGGACAGAGCACAGAGAGAGCTGGGGGAGCAAGGAGTGAGCGGAGAGGAGTCGGTAGAAGACAGAAAGACCACCAACCTGCCTGCGGTGAGTGAGTGAAAGGCCCCCAGAGTTTTCTTCTTGGCGGGAGATTCCAATGATTCTGAAAGCTTTGGTTTCAACAGCGTGAAGCTGAGCTAGGTGTGAGGCAGGAGCACCGGCCCAGAGGAGAGAACAGTATTCCATTGAGCTACGGATGAAAGCCTTGTATGAAAATTGAGCTGTGGTGAGGAGCTCAGGTGTGCCAAGGAAGGACTTCGCACGACGAAGGATGCCCAGTCGGCGACTGGCTTTGGAGGCCGGCTTGGAAATGTGGTCTTCCCAGAAAAGATCATGGCAGACAGTGAGACCCAAAAGCTTGAGTGACAGAACTTCTTGGAGAGGATTGTTGACAAAGTAGATGGGAGGGTTGTCCAGTCAGTCTTTTCGGAGAGACATAGTAAGAGTGTGAGATTTGTCAGGATTGAAAGACATGTTCCACTTGTTTAACCAGTCTGTGATTTTGTTCAGGTCTGCAGAGAGTGAGGTGGCTGCAGACTGCCGATCTGATGGATCAGGAATGGAGCGGCAGAGAGTGGAGTCATCAGCAAAGAGATAGAGAGGATTTTCCAGAGAGTCGGAGAGATCATTGATGAAGACCAGAAAAAGCACAGAGCCGAGAACACTACCTTTGGGAACTCCAACCTGAACAGGAAGGGGAGATGAGAGAAATCCATTCAGGGCCACACGTTGACTACGACCAGAGAGGAAGTCCGCAAGCGATGCGTGGAGATTTCCATGGATACCATAGGAGGAGAGTTTGGTGAGCAGAGCGGGGTGCCAGACCATATCGAAGGCACGTGATATGTCAAGGGAGACAGCTCTGATTTCCTGTTTGGCATTGAGGACCTCCATCCATTGTTGAGACAGCAGAAGCAGCATGTCCAGAGTAGAATGACCTGGTCTGAATCCATATTGATGATCGGAGATCAAGCCATTGGAGAAGAGGAAGGATTTGATATCCAAAGCACTGATGGATTCCATGACTTTGCTGATAATCAGGAGCAGGCTGATTGGTCTGTAGTTGCTGGGATCTGTTTTTGCACCTTTTTGTGTAAAGCAGTAATGTTTGCTGATTTCCAAGATGATGGCAGATGACCTTGAGCAAAAGAGAGGGTGAAGAGAACAGAGAGAGGGGGAGATAGAGCGGCAGAGCAGGATTTTAGGACCCGTGGGCTGATGCCGTCTGGTCCAGTTGCTGAATCAGAGTCGAGGTTTGACAAAAACTTCTCCACCTTGTCAGGAGAGAAGGACACAGAGTCCACCAGCAGCTGGGTTCGACTGGGTGAGGTGAGTACAGAGAGAGATGGGTTTGGGACACAGGATTTTGGGGCAAACACAGAGTTGAGGCATTCGGCACTGTCACGTGCGGTGTCAACTGTGGAGCTATTTGAGGTAAGGGAGGGGATGGAGGGAGAACTAACACCAGAAACAGATTTTGACCAGACGCCACCAGGATTTGGAGGAAGGAGTCAGGTTTGAGAGTTCATTCTTGAGTGTGGAGAGATAGTGCTTCCTGGGTCTCCTGAGGGTAGACACACACTTGTGTTCCGAGCTTGGTGGAAGGAACTGAGATTGCCTTCAGTTGGATTAGCCTTCCAAGAGGCAAAGGCAAGTTGTTTCAGGGCAACTGCCTCACCACAAGATTCAGTGTACCATGGACGGGAGGAAGGGAATGACAACTGAAGATGAGATGGGATAAATCTGTGCATGAGAGAGAGCAGTTTACTTTGGAAGAATTCCCAGGAAGAATTTATGTCAGAGGCAGTGGAGATGGGAGACCAGTCCAGATGATTGATGGCTGCTTGAAGACCATGCCAGTCGGCCTGAGTGAAATGCCAGACTCGTCGACGCTGAGGAGGCTCTCTGAGAATGGCCAGAGAGATATCCACTTTAACAAGCACATGATCAGAAAACCGATTGGAGCAGAAGAAGAGCAGCAGACATTTTCAGGGAAGTTCTGTCATCAACCAAGTCTAGAAGAGAAGATACTCCATTGACTGAGATCCGGGTCGTCAAATTGACAGATTGTGTCAGTCCCAATGAGTCGCAGCTTTTTTGTTAAAACAAATATGGTGGGCGAACCACGTGACCGATGACGTCATCATTTTTTTCTCCACCAGTTTATGCCGACATGGCGCTCAATAAATTTCATCTTGATCAGATGAAGTTTTGTACTTGTCGAGTTATGACGTCATAATGGAGGCACCTATGACATCATCATGAACATACCATATATTCCAGTGTATAATACGCACCGGTGTATAGTACGCACCCCCAACTTACACCCTCAAAAAAAAAAAAATCATTCATTTTCAGATTACAGTCGTGTGAATCTATGCATTTGTACACAAACTTTAAGTAGCACAAAATGAACATTTTGAAAGGAAAAAAAGAAACTCAAAATATTTAGCTATATGTAGTCAATATTCTGTTGCACACGCGTCAGTGTCCAGATGTGCATGCAATCGCGGGAGCTTCTTTGCTTCATAGAAGAAAGGAGAGAGTAGAGAGATTATTAAAACATTCTTTATTGTGGAGTTGTGGCCCTGCAAAGGGCCGTTTGGGTGTGTGATGTGCTTCTCAGCTAAAGCCAAGGAAATCCTCATCGTCGCTCTCCTCTTCGAAGACGGCATGCAAGTCCTCGTCTGGGTAGTGCAGGTCACCATCGCTCTCGTTGTCGCTGTCGCCGCCACTGGAAGCTCCCTCCTTCCAGATTATATCATCTTCAGTACTGTCCATGCTGTTAGAAATACAGCACTTGAGAAAGGCCCGCTTTATGATCGCTGGCGGCATCTCCTCCCACACATTTACAATCCAGCCACAGATCGTCGGGAGGTCCACCTTCCTCATTCGCCCGCTCTTTGTGTAACTCTTGTCCCCCTCCAACATCCAATTCGCCCAGCATCGCTGCATACCTTCTTTGAAGGGCTTATTGATAGCCACGTCGAGGGGTTGGAGTAGGGAAGTCATACCGCTCGGGATGATGATGAGGTCCATGTTGGAACGCCGGAGTAGCTCTTTGGTTTCTTCTGTCTTGTGACAGCGAAACACATCCAGGACCAGCATACCCCGTCATCGAGAAAGGCTGCTATCCCGCCAAACCCACACCACTCGTAGCCAGTCCTGGACCAGGGCCAGATCCATCCAACCCTTCTGTTGGGCTCGAATGATGACACCCGCTGGAAATTTTTATCTTGGGTAGAGTTTTCCGCTTGAAGACGACATATGGTGGAAGCTTGCCCCCGTCAGCGGTGCAAGCGAGCATAACGGTGAAATGGTCTTTTTCGTGGCCGGTGGTCTTGACTGTGACGGTCCGCTCCCCCTTCACTCCGCTGCTCGTCCCTTTTGGAATGTCGAAGGTTAGATGGGTCTGGTCGGCGTTTCCGATCCTGCTGAGTGGGTAGTTGTGCTCCCGGCGAAGCTTGATTATGTCGGCCGTATCATCGGGAAGATGCTGTGCGATGTGCGTGCGGCGTCGTACCGACAGATTATGGCGTTCCATAAATCTGTCGGCCCACGATGTGCTGGCCATGAAGTCTTCGATGTCTCCGTCCAAAGCGAAGCTCCTTGCCTTCAGCCTGAGAGCAAGTGGAGAGATGGCGTGACCCTCTGCCCTCTTCTCCCGAACCCAGGCGATTACACGCTCCTCCAGCTGAGGCCACTTCGCCGATTTTCCTCTGTTCGCCTTCTTGCTTCCTCGGCATATCGTCTATGGAAGCCTTTGTTATTCGCCAACGCCAGATGACAGACTCATTCACGCCGTGCTTCCTCCCAGCTTCTCGGTTCCCAAACTCTTCTGCAGACTGGTAGACGGAGAGTTTGAACGCTGAAGTGTTACGGCCGCCTTGACATCTTGATCTTCTCTTCTCTGGAACCGGATAGAACGTATGAAGACGTTTCAGTCCGAGCTGACGTTTACGGTAATCTGCCCTATAATTTCGGATTGCTACACAATTGCAGTCGTAAAATAAAAGACCTTCAAAATAAAAGATCGATGTGGCTTTTCAGAGCGGGAAAAGCCGTTCTCTTCACATTCCGGAAGCGGCGTTGCTTTGAGCGGCAAATCCATAGAAAGCACGTAATGGTACAAAACCCGCTTGCCATCCGGGGCGAACGAGCAGCAATGGCGGCCCTGCATGTCGGCGCAATTGTGCATGACACAACGGGGAAAACTTGCAACCGAGATCGCTTTTCGTAAAATACTTTTGTTTCGTAAATGTATTGGAAAATTGACTTGTTTTGAAGCTGAGGTTTTTCTATCCCCGTGTATAGTATGCACCCCCAACTTTTGACTTTTTTCCCCGATAAAAAGTGCGTTTTATATACTGGTATATACGGTATTGTATTCCCCATTGAGAGTTCTTTACAATGAGCCATGTCTCAATTTTTTCTATTCTGCGCTTTCGGAGATATAGAGGTGCAAAGTTTTTCTGTTTTTCAAAGATGGCGGCCGAACCACGTGAGCTATGACGTCGTAATTATAATTATCATTAAAAAAAATTCTACAGGTGGAGGTGCACCTATGGTGAAAATTTTCTGTGGATCGGACCAACGGATGCACAGAAAATCTGTTATTCATTATTATTGATATTATTATTATTGCCAGTGAGGTACCCATGCTACGCAAATTTAGGGTGGTCCACAAATATATATATATTTTTAATGTCATGTTGTCACCCTCCAGAACTGTTTCAACACCCAAAAAAACACTGCTGGTGAAATAAAAATGAAATTGAATAAGCTCATGGGCATCAAAGTTTCCCCATATGGTCTTACACTAACGTCTTACATTACCATGGACACTGAAACAGTTTCTGATTGACGCATACTTTTACAGGAATTTTAAGTTGAGTTGTGAATACCCTGCATGCCTTTTTGATGTTTTATGAAGGAAAATATGTTTTGAGGGGTCTATGCAGAATGCATTGTACCCTGTAGAGGTAAGGTTTCAAATTTATCCTGAAAATTTGTTGACATTCAAGTATCTCAAAATTTGACTTTTTAAAACATTTCGGCCTTCCATAAAATCACGATGCCACCAGCGATCATGCACATCTCACTCTTGCAACCGTTGCCGAGTCTGATCCACCTTCTCCATTCAGCATGTCTCCGAGGTAGCAAAATGTTTTCACACCTTCCAGCTTCACGCCGTCTCCAAGATCCAACTCAACATTTCCTCCATCTGCAGCTCCCTCTGTGCACACCTTACATTTGAATGTAGCTGCCACACTGGTTAATGACCCTCTCAGACCACTACATTTTTGATGAACCCACTCAGCGCACATTGTACTTTGAATGGAGTTCACTCCGACACCCTTCCTGCACACAGTACATGGCCACTTTCCAGTTCTTTCCACCTCACCACATGCTTTACCACTTGCCATCACCTTCGTCTTTCCTATATTCACCTTCAGACCTTTTGTCTCCATACATTCCTTACACTTGTTCATCTTTTCCTTCAGTCCATCCATACACTCCGCAATCAACACCAGATCATCTGCATACAACAACTCCCACGGCAAACCCTCCTTTACGTTCTGAGCCAAAACCTCCATCACAGCTACAAATAGTAGTGGACTTAGTACCGACCCCTGCTGCACTCCGACCTTCACCTCAAACTCACCACTGTTCCCGTCCTTTGTCCTTACAGCTGTGTGCGCTCTTTTGTACATTGCCATCACTACTCTGATCAACCATTCCTCCACTCCCAACTTCCTCAATGCCCATGTCAAGACATCGCGTGGAACCCTATCGAATGCTTTCTCCAGATCAACAAACACAAGAAACAACTTCTTCCTCTTCTCCATGTACTTCTCCTGCAACTGCCTCACAATAAAGAGCACGTCTGTCGTTCCTCTTCCTGGCATAAATCCAAACTGCATTTCGTCGATCTTCACCTTCTTCCTTATCCTCCTCTCCAACACCCTTTCCAATACCTTCATTCCATGCTCCAATAACTTTATCGCTCAGTACGAGCCACACTCCAGAGGGTCACCTTTCCCCTTGTATAGAGGGACGAGGGTACTCAGTTCCCAATCCACTGGAATGCGGCCTTCTTTCACCACCAGATTACAGATCTCTGTCATTCTCTTCACACCCCAACTTCCTGCTGCCTTCAACATATCTCCCACAACTCCCGTCAGCCCTCCCACTTTTCTACTCTTCATTACTTTTATCGCTTCCTCAACTTCCTTCTCAGTTATCTTCTCTGCCGGTCCTAAAACTGGGTTACTCTCTATGTTGCCATCCCATTCATTCTCTGTTTTCAACAGCATTTCCATATATCTTTTCCATCTTCCTTTAATTCCATCTGGGTCCACAACGATTTGTCCCACTTCATCCTTCAAGCAACTCACCCCCATCACATCACACCTCTCTTTCGCTATCTGCTTTGCAATCCTGAATACTGCTCTCTGACCCTATTCCGAATCCAAGCTTTCTCCGAACATTTTCCTCCATGCCTCCTGCGCCTTTGCTACCTCTTTCTTTGCAGCCTTCTTGGCTGCCTTATAACTTTCATGCTCTGCTTTTTCTGCTCCCGTACGCTTCGCCTTCTGCCACTCCTTGAACTTCTTCCTCTTCTCGTCAATCCTCTTTCCAACTTCCTCATCCCACCACCATGTTTTCGAGTGCCTCGGTGGTCCTTTTGTCCATCCACATACCTTACCAACGGCTCCCAACAGACTATCTTTCATTGACATCCAACCACGTTCAAGCTCAACCACATCATCCTCTACCCTACTCAGCCTATCTTTTAATGCCTCCCTTACTGTCACCTCTTTCAACCTCCACACCTTCATTCTCGGTTGGTACTTCACCCGCCGAGCTCTCCTCGCACCTTTCACCCTTATGTCGCAGACAACCAAGTGGTGCTGTGAAACAGCCTCCTCCCCAGGGATCACCTTTGTGTCCCGGAGGTGCCCCCTATCTCGCCTACGCACCATCAGGTAGTCAATGGTTGTCGTCGACCCACCTGACGTGTATGTAACAAGCTTATTATCCTCTTTCTGGAACTGAGTATTACAAATCAACAAATCAGCTCTATCAGCACACTCCAAAATCCTTTCACCTTCTCCATTTCTCACACCATATCCGTAACCCCCATGAACTCCCTCAAAACCGTCCATGCTCCTTCCCACATGTCCATTTACGTCTCCTCCTACCACAACAACTTCCTCATCTTTCACGTTTTCCATCAGCTTCTCCATCGCACACCAGAACTTGTCCTTCTCTTCATCGCTCCGACCAAACTTCGGAGCATATCCCGAGATGACGTTCACCAAGAGCTTTCCAATCATCATTTTCACCATCATCAACCTATCACTCACTCTCGTCACACTCACCACACTGTCTACAAACTCCTCAGAAAACAGGACACCAACACCATTCATGCCCTCCGGGCACCCTTGCCACACAAACTTGTATTTCTGTCCCTGCCTATCCTTCACCATTCTCACACCACTTCCCTTCCATCTCGCACACAACATATGTCCACTCTTCTTCTGATCAATACTTCCACCACTTCTCCTGATCTCCCTGTCATTGTCCCTACATTCCATGTCCCAAACCTCAGAAACCGATCTCCACTTCGGGCTGTACCCTGCCCATATGTAGTTGTAATTGTCATGGTTCTCTTTTTGAGGCAATGTTTTCATGGCCGGATGCCCTTCCTGACGCCAACGCTCTTAGTCGCCTCCTACAAACCGCAGGGATACGGTGTACCTATTCTAACCAGGGTACACACCGGGTTACAAGGCCATATATTCTAAAATCCTCAAAATACAGATGTGATTGCCAAAATGAAGTAGAATGACACTCAGTAGAGTGAATACCTCAACCAGGTTGAACAATTTACATTTCGTATCCCACTAATAGTCAGGATCTGTATCTGGACCATTCATCTTTGCCACACACCAACATCTAATCGGCTTGTTCTTATCACCTTCCAAATTTATCCACCAGGTGTTGTCATAATATGTCCATAACTTTTTGAGATATCCTGAGATATATCATTTTTGGCCCGGTACACCCTAGGCCTTCGGTACACACAGGAAGTCTGTTTATTTTTCTGGGTCCCTCGGGACAACCAACAACAATAACCAACAACAATGTAGTTGCTTCTGAATTGCAGGCACTTCAAACATGCATTACATCTTTCCCTTCAAGATGGAAAAGTGCAGTGACCAAGTTATTGTTACATGAACAAATAGTATGGATGCAAACCAATACAGTAAGAAAATTAGAAGCATAGATCGCTTGCAAAGTCCAACTTAGTCCAAAACCACCAGAAACAACAGAGCAAACTCGTAAATGCGCATTACATGGCAAAAAAAAAAATCAATCAAATCCAACTCAGTGTTAGCAAACATCCAATATTGGTAAGGGCAATATTTATAGTTCGCTATAAGTCGAGTCTGTCTGGTTTACGATTGATATGACCACTTAGTGTACGAGTTACGCACGAGGTAACTGAGCGATCTGTAGACACTGGCTGGGTGACTGCTCTGCCAGGCTCATCCAGATCTACAGAACGTGCAGTATCACAAGCTGGAGGCTTCAAGTCTGACAAACAGCTTGAGCCATCATGGACCTCACTGGTAACGTTATCAGTATCAACGA
The DNA here is from genome assembly GCF_964187855.1 of Myxine glutinosa. NCBI lineage: Eukaryota > Metazoa > Chordata > Myxini > Myxiniformes > Myxinidae > Myxine > Myxine glutinosa. The sequence goes on from NC_136272.1 coordinate 81,840,214, forward strand.
AAGACCGATCGAGGGCAGCACCCTCATTGACTACACCGGTGCTCTTATGTAAATGTTGAAGGTTACGGCGATAAGTATCACCCATTTCTCGGGACCGAACACGAATGTGGCTCGGAATGCTGCTTCACAATCACAGCTGGTATCCACCGTTTGGAACCCGGAGGAGACTCCATTCTAACTTAATCATTCGGATGTAATGGTGGAAGATCTTTGAGCGTGTGACGATCATGGTATAACTTCTGTTTCGCTTTTTCCATGTCGAAGTGTTTTTTCACAGCATCACGGTCATAAGCTATCGGCACCAGAAGACCTTCGGCAATGGGAAGGGTTTTCCTTGGACGTCTTCCCATCAGTAGTTGAGCCAGCGATAGGTGAATGCCTTCCAATGGTGTTGTCCGATAATTATCCAGCAAGGTCAGGTGCTTGTCTCTAGATTTTCGCCAGAGTGGTTTCACAATTTGTCCAGCCTTCTCGACTTCTCCATTTGAACGTGGATATCTTTGACTAGACGTTCTAAGAATGATTCCGTGATCTTTGCACAATTTTCTCACAAGTTGCGAGTTGTACATAGTCCCATTATCACTCCGTGGAGTCTCTGGTAGACCATGTTGACTGAACTGTGCTTTCAGTTGCTCAAGAGTTGTACTACAGCGTAAATCCTTCACTTCATCCACTTCAATGAATCTGAAGTAATAGTCAACCGTTATCATGTATGTCTTGGCATCAAACTGGAACAGATCTGTCCCAATTTCACTCCAAGGTAGAACTGGAGTTCAACAAATGCCTCAACTTTCTGTTTGCCTCAAAATCCTGTGTCCCAAACCCATCTCTCTATGTACCCACCTTACCCAGTTGAACCCAGCTGCTCTTGGACTCTGTGTCCTTCTCTCCTGACAAGGTGGAGAAGTTTCTGTCAAACCTCGACTCTATGATTCTGCAACTGGACCAGACGGCATCAGCCCACGGGTCCTAAAATCCTGCTCTGCCGCTCTTTCACACCCTCTCTCAATTATCTTCACCCTCTATTTTGCTCAAGGTCACCTGCCATCTGCTTGGAAATCAGGCAACATTACCGCATTGCACAATAAAGGTGCAAAAACAGATCCTTGCAACTACAGACCAATCAGCCTGCTCCCAATAATCAGCAAGGTCATGGAATCCATCATTGCTTTGGATATCAAATCCTTCCTCTTCTCTAATGGCTTTATGTCGGATCATCAATTTGGATTCAGACCAAGGTCATTATACTCTGGACATGCTGCTTCTGCTGTCTCAACTGGAGCCAACTGCTGTCTCAAATCAACTGCTGGAGGTCCTCAATGCGAAACAGGAAATCAGAGCTGTCTCCTTTGACATATCTCGTGCCTACGATACGGTCTGGCACCCCGCCCTGCTCAACAAACTCTCCTCGTATGGTATCCATGGAAACCTCCACGCATGGCTTGCAGACTTCCTTTCTGGTCGCAGTCAACGTGTGGCCCTGAATGGAATTCTCTCTTCTCCCCTTCCTGTTCAGGCTGGAGTTACTCAAGGCAGTGTTCTGGGCCCTGTGCTTTTTCTGATTGTCATTAATGATCTCTCTGACTCTCTGGAAAATCCTCTCTATCTTTTTGCTGATGACTCCACTCTCTTTCACTCCATATCCCAACCCTCAGATAGGCAGGCAGCAGCCTCTTCACCCTCTGCAGACCTGGACAATATCACAAACTGGCCAAACAAGTGGAACATGTCCTTCAATCCTGACAAATCTCACACTCTCACTTTGTCTCTCTCAAAAGACTGTCTGGACAACCCTCCCATCTACTTTATGAACAATCCTCTTGAATAAGTTCTGTCACTCAAGCTTTTGGGTCTCAATGTCTGCGATGATCTTTCCTGGGAAAACCACATTTCCAAGCTGGCCTCCAAAGCCAGTCGCGAACTGGGCATCCTCCGTCGTGCGAGGTCCTTTCTGGGCACTTCTGAGCTCCTCACCACATACAAAGCTTTCATCCGCAGCTCAATGGAATACTGCTCTCCCCTCTGGGCTGGTGCTCCTGCCTCACACCTAGCTCGGCTTCACGTGGTTGAAACCAAAGCATTCAGTATCATTGGAATCTCCCACGATGAAGCTGATTCTGAGGGCCTTTCTCTTTCTCACTGCAGGCAGGTAGGTGGTCTTTCTGTCTTCTACCGACTCCTCTTCGGCCTTGCTCCCCCTGCTCTGTCTGTGCTCTGTCCCCCAAATATTCCTGCAGGACACACAAGATCTGCCAGCATCCCTCTTCTGGTGAAACTGCCAAAATCAAGGCTCTCTGCTCACGTTCACTTCTTCATTCCTCTTTTCTCCTGCTTCTGGAACAAACTCCCACACTCTCGCCTCCCTCCAGGTCTTTAAAACATCTGTTCACCACCATCTCTTATCTTCCCCCAACCAAAACCTTGATCTTTTCTACTCCCATTAAAACGTCGCAAATCCGCCTCTTTCAATCCCCAGCTTCTTTCCTGGGGTTCCTAGAAGTGTTCATTTGCTTTGTACCATGTACCCCTCCCTCCTCCCCAGCCCTCCCCCTTCCAGAGATCTACCAGCGTCCCTGTTCTCTTCTGTTGTTGTGCTTGTGTGCTTCCCTCTCTCCCCCTTTTGTCTCCCACTCCCTTCATTACATGTTTTGTGTGTCTGTGCATGTTTTCTTGTTCAATGTGTTAGCTCTTACACGAGCCTTGATTCTGTATTTAAAAAATAAAAAAATAAATAACTGGTGTAGGAGTTGGTTTCAGGAGCTCAGCATGCAGGCGATTTTTATAGTCTGCACACTTGGAACAGTTCTGACCAGTTTGCTCAATGTCCACATTCATGGAGGGCCAGTATAGAACCTCCCTAGCTCGTTGCTTACACTTGACGATTCCGAGATGTGATTCGTGAATCAGGCTCAACATGCGGGGTCTCAGAGTAGGTGGGTTGACAATTCGCATGCCTTTGTATAGGATACCATCCATAACTGAAAGTTCACTCTGGGAATCCCAGTATAGTGAAGACAGGGTGATACACCTTGCCTGGTGTCTGGCCATCCATCAAGAATCATGCACTGTAACTGAGTGAGTTCTGACTGAGTAGCTTTTTGAAGATCCGAATACCTCTCGTCAGAGATAGTTAGAAAGTCCAACATTAAAATATGCTCCAAGTTGTCCAGTTCCGACGAGTATCTGGCAGGTAGGCTCTAGAAAAGGTATCTGGAAGCTGCATATCCTCCTCTCTTCTGTTCCGAATGTTGAGATCATACCATTGCAATCGTAGTAGCATGCTCTGTTGTCTCATCAGAGCGGACAGCAATGGCTTCCTGGCGATCATTTCCAGAGGATTATGGTCATTGTAGACGGTGACTGTTTTCCCAAATATATAACAGTGAAACTTCTTGCAGGCATGGACTATGGATAGCATATCCTTCTCTATTTGTGCATACCATGTGTCTGTCTCTATGAGAGTCCTGGAACTGTATGCAATGGGTCGGTTTTCCTGGATGAGAACTGCACCGTCCACTTCGGCTGGCATCATGGTGAATCTCGACTGGTTTGTTGACATCATAGTATGCAAGAACAGGTGGATGACAGCAAAGTTCCTTCAGTCTCTCAAATGCTCTCGCTTGAGCTGGTTGCCATTGATATTCAACGTCCGATTTCAGCAGCTCTCAGAGTGGAGCTAACTCTTCACTGAAACGAGGGATGAACTTTGACAGACACATGATAAATCCGACAAACGTCTCAGCTTCTCTATCGGTCTGAATCGGCATACTGTGCACTGCCTCTACTTTGGTCGGATCAGGATATAATCCATCAGCAGACAGTGCATGTCCTATGTACTGTACCCGTGACTGGCGAATTTTACACTTCTGCAGATTCAACTTCAGATTGTAATTTGTTACTCTCTCAATGACCTTTTTCAGGATTCGATCATGCCATTCGAAATGCCAGGATTCGAAATCCATTCAGGATTCAACTCCACTTCTGGACCAGCTACAAGAATGTCATCCATGATTGCGAAAGCTCCATCAATGTCTTCAATCATCTGGTCCATAATCCCCTGAAAATTTTCAGGTGCACATTTCAATCCAAAGGGAAGACGAAGCCACCGATACCTACCGAACGGTGCATTGAAACATGTCAGATAAGATGATTCCTCGTCCAGTTTGATTTGTAGGAATCCTGACTTTCCTCAAGCACTGAGAACACCTTAGCATTTGGTATACTTACAACGACCTCCTCAACAATGCACATGGCATGGTGCTCCCTCTTAATGACCTCGTTCAGATCAGACGGATCAAGACAGATTCTCAGTTTGACATTTCTAAGAGAAACCACCATTGAGCTGACCCATTCATTTGGTAAATTAACTTTGGCAATGTATTCATCGGATTCCATCTCCTCCAGTCGTGTTTTAATAGGTGACGAGAGGGAAGCTGGTTGTCACCACGAAGCGTGTACTACTCCCTTCGCACCAGATTGCATTTTAATTATATACATTCCTGACAGGGTTCCAGTAGTTCACACTAGATCCGGATACTCCTTCAGCTCAGTAATAACGTCACCGGGGTCCACCTCAGCTCAAAGATAATTAAGTCTGATGATCAGACCCAGAACTTCAGCTGTATCTCCGGATATTATGTTTTCCTGTGGGAGAGCAACCACTTCAAACGTTGTGGTGACTGTGTTGCCACGGTACTGAACAGGAATATCTATGGCTGTGATGGGTTTTATCCTGTGATTAGAGTAGGCACACAATACCTTGGCTGATTTACTGAGTTCACCAGTGTTAGTGAGACGCTGATAATCAGATCGTGTCATTGTGTTGCAGCGAGCTCCGGTATAAATTCTGAAGGTCACTTGCCTTCCTGATACCAAGAGAGATTGCCTCCATTTATCACCAGATGACGCAGCCATTGTCTGCAGTGCACTGATCCGCAGAATGTTCCCATGAGTTTCATCCATATACTCGGTTGTATCAGCATAAGCACTGTCCAACTGAGTTTCAACCGAATGTATGCCAGCACGTCAATAGCAAGCTGCAAGCCAATGATTCGGTTTCTTGCATTAAGAGCATGTGGATCCAATTACTGGACATTCACTATGATGCCATGTATGGTTAGGATCTTCACTACAGCGTTGGCATCTGTCCTTGAGGCGGGATCTATTCGGGGTTGGTCTCCTGCGCGATGGCGGTAGTTGCGCTGGGTTAGATTGTGGTTTCGGCCTCGCTTGTTTGTAGTATACAGCAGCTACACATGTGTCCTCATCATGGGCAATGTGAATTTGAGTCTTTGAAAGTTCATCTTGCTGACCCACTTGAAGAGCTTTGGCCAGTGTAAGTTCCTCTCCTCTGTCCAGCAGGCATTCCTGGACCTTCTCCTTGTACACACCTTGGATGATCGCATACATGAGCACATCTTCAGGTTGCACATACTCGCAGTCCAAGAGAACGAGACCAAGTCCTTAACAAAGTTGTCGAAAGATTCCTCGGAGCTTTGTTTTCTTTTGAACAGCCGATGCCTCACGATGCGCTTGTTTTTTCGTGGACGAATATACAAATCAAATTTGTCCAAAACTTTGTTGGGATCATCCTTCTCACCTTCAGTTCACTCAAAAGTCTTGTGTATCTCTCGTCCTTGTTCTCCGATCCAAGGCGATCCATGTTCCAAGCCAGCCCGCCTTGCGTTTGGCAGGCAGATCGGCCAATGGACCGTCACACACAAATCCAATGTGGAAATCGAACAAATTCCTGATATAACGAAGCCAAATTCCTGATATAACGAAGCCAAATCCCCGTCAATTGTGGGGTACTCAAAGTTAACGGATGCCATAGTTTATGTATCTCAGATACCAGATTCAGATGGCACAGATGGACGGAGTTATTTGCAGATTTATTTCTGACATCATGTAACATAAGTAGGACTCCAATGTTAGGCCATCCGTTACCCGGAAGTCTGTTTATTTTTCTGGGTCCCCCGGGACAACAACCAACAACAATAACAACAATGTAGTTGCTTCTGAATTGCAGCACTTCAAACATACATTACACTCTCATGGGTGAAACATCACTTTCAATTTTTTTTTTAATTTTCATTTCTTGATCCATATCTTCACCAAAATATAATGATTTTGTCGTGTCGCACACCCAACTGGTCCACCAAATTTTGCCCAAATCTGTCCATAACTTTGAGATATCCTGCTTAAAAACAGACAGGGGTGAAAACACAACCTCCGTCCACCTTCTGTGTCGGTTGTAATTATCCGTAACATCAAAAGAAACAATCATTTTATATTACTCCTGCATGTTTGTGTTCGCTTTGGTGGCTAAATATAATGCCCAGGGCTGCAGCGGAGACACTGAGCTTGGTGAACCAAGCATGCTTCAGCCCACCCCCTTGGAACAGATAAAGGAAAAGGCTGGGAGACACAGAAGTGAGGTCCTTCAGAAATGGAATTTTTGCTTCACAGAATATTGCCATTTATAATGTGAGGCCTTAATGCAAAGGTGGTAGAGGATAATGAAGGACATGAACACACCATGGGGAAGCATGGATTTGGAGTGTGGAATGAAAATCGGGAACGATAAGTAGAGTTCTGTAATATAAACAGGCTTTACATTGGAGGCACCGTATCTTCACATAAAAACCTGCATAAATCAACTAGAATACCACCTGAGAAGAGGACCAACAATCAGATTGATCATTTCATGATAAGAGGGATGTAGAAAAGATCATTGGCAGATGTAAGAGTTCAAAGAGGAGCAGACATCTTTGGTAATCATAAAATACTTATTTCACATCTGGAACTGAAATTGGAGGTCAACGGTGGAAGAGATTTGATGTAGATAAGCTCAGAGATGGGGGAATGTGGGAGAAATACAACAAAGAAGTACAGAACCGATTTGCTGCATTCGAGGAAGGAAATGGCACTGACTTTTAAGTGATAGATGAAGCTTGTAAATTGATTAATGATGTGTACAGATAAGCTGCAGATAAAGCGATTGGAGTTTGGAAAACTAAAAATAAACCATGGATTTCCACCCAAACAGGGAATCTAATTGAGCATAAGAAGAAGATGAAATGAACCTAGAAGGTTGCAAAAGACAGAGGATAAAGGACTGCAAAATAAATAGGATAATCAAGATAAAGCTGTAAAGAAATCTGCATGGAGGATAAAATAAATTACAGAGAGAATGGGGAAAGAAGCAGAGACATCAGCTGAGAAGGGAGAAATGGCAACAATTTATAAGATATCCAGAGAATTAACCATATACAGAAGTGGAGGGGACAAGCCAGTAACAGAAAAAGAAGGAAATGTACTTCCTTCAGCGAGGAGGCAGATAAAAAGATTGGCAGAACACTCCAAGGAGGTTTTGAATAGAGTGAACAATGACAAAGAAGATGAGATAGAAGAACAGACAGGAAGGAATCTACCAATTGACAATGAAACAGTCGGAAGTACAAGATGCTATCAAAAGTCTGAATAACCAGAAGGCACCAGGGGCGGATAATATAAATGCAGAGCTGTACAAATGCAGTGTAGAAGTATTAACATACAGTATACCCCACATAGCTTAATAAATGAGACATGGAAGCATATATCGAGCATCTCCACAAGAAGAACCAGATTCACACAACAAAGAACAAAGTGGCAGGCGATGACTTTATTTTGAAGGTAAGAACTGGTTATGGCTGCAGCACCACGATTGTTGTGGCTGCAGTGTGGCTCAGATGGGGCCCAAAGGATAAGAGGCATAATGGTGATGCAGGGCGATGTCCACCCAATTCTCCTCTCAGCCCTTTCGTGTCGAGTGATGTAAGCCGAGAGAGAGAGTGAGATGTTACTCTCTTCAATGCCCAGCTCCAAATGCCACACTCACAGCGGCCACAGACCTCGTAAACTTTGGGACAGCTTTCACGCATGCCGGTTCCCTTTCATTGGCTGCCCACTGATTGTTGGCAGTGCCATCTTCTGGGCCATTCCACCCTATGGGTTGGTCCGAAGTCTTCCCCTACTCTCCAAGGCTCTACAGCCAACCTTGCCACCATGATTTGTTGTGTGTTGGCAAAATAGTTCATGCTGTTTCTTTTTAAACATGCGAAGCACTTTCCATTTGCCTTCATGCCCAAGCCTTCCACCTGGCCTCAACTGAAACAGGAGGATTTACACAATACAATCTTACTCTTTGTGCTTTAGAGTTCAGACTCATCACCACCTCTGTGCATGTTTAACAAGATGAGTTGGCTCTGACACTTTCCCTGATAGAGGTGTAAATCTAAGCTATGTGGTCACACCCTCCATACTGCACGTAGTCTGACCACAATATGGATTCCCCTTCCACCTAACACTATATATATATTCATTTATTTATATGATGGTGATGGTGATGGTGATGGTGATACCTCTTCCGTCAAGGGAACTCACTCGTGCAATGGGGTGCTCCAAGCCCCTCCTCTATGAAGCGTGGTCGGTGGATCGCAAACGATAGGCAAATAGCTCTATCGTCCCCTTCCCCTTAAAGGCTTTGGAGACCTAGAAAGAAAGAGAAAGAGAGAATTTCCGTTATAGGGCAACAATTTTAAAACAAAGTGATTATACTAAATATATATAAATGGTTATTCCTTCGTATAACAGTTTAAAAGATTACCAAGTTTGAAAGCAAATTCATTTTAAAGCATGTGGGTTGACCAAAGTCTCCCATACCAGAAGCAAAACAATCAAAGCCCCATTACATAGGCAGGGTCTTTTAAAATTACATTACAAGTATCTTACTATAATTCACCAAATGTCCGTCCGTCCGTTCGAAGGTACCGCAAAAACGGCTCAACCGATCGCAACGATATTTTGGGTGGGTATTCCTGGGACGACTGGGAGTAAAATAGGCTATATTGTTTTTCCAGTTTTTCAAATTTTTCCAAGTTTTCCAATTTTCCAGTTTTTCCAAACACAATGGAATAATATTTACCGTTATGAACAGTGATGTAGCTTTTATTGAAATTCTACAAATACTGTTTAGATTTTGATGACAATTATGAACCTACCGCGAATGCGGAAGTGGACAGATGACGTCAATGCGCGGGTTTGATAATATCCAAATACAACCGTCATTGAATCGTAATGTTAAATGGTTAAACGTTAATCGTGTTAATCGTTTTGTTAAAGTATCAATTGATGATTGGAATTGAGTGAATACAAGTACGATTTTGAATTCGTAATTGTGTTCACCCAACCGTACCGAACTTCACATCAGGATTTAAATATTTATTTGTCACGAATGTTGTTTAAAGTTAATTTTTTATATTAATGTTATTTCGTTTGTGATTGGAGTTATGCTGTTTGGAATGAAAAAAGAGATATTGAGTTCAAGTGAATGACGAAATGCCGTGACAGTTTCTACTTTCTAAACGTGAATTTGCGGATCGCCATATGCAGATTCGCCATTGACTGGGTATGGAACAAACGTACCTGTTTGTTTGCGAATGGGTACGTTTTTCATGTAAGTCCTTCACGAACTTGCTGTCCATGTCTGACATGTGACTGAAGGTGCTACAGGAATGTGGAATTTATTGGTTTCATGCTTTACCATTCACTGTTTCTGCATTGTCTGTTTGCTTCTGGCCTCCCACCCGTGCATAGCACGGGTACCTCACTAGTAAAGCAAATATCAAGTTAGTAGCAGGCATCTGCCTTTATTTTTCAATTGAAGCAAAGTGTTAATAAAGCTTTTTGGTTGTACAAGGCAGTGTAATATTTTAAAATATGGTGGTGACCAGCAACGCCTTTATTAAAAACACAAGACACCCTTCTTGAGTCCTGGGTTGAGTCAGAATACGTTCATAGCCCCATGCAAGAATTTATTCCTGTTTATTAAATTTCTAGATGAGATATATCTCTAACGCACACACACACACACACACACACACACACACACACACACACACACACACACACACACACACACACACACACACACACACACACACACACACACACACACACACACACGAATGGTGATACCGCTTGAATGTAAAATTAGTCACATTCATAAAGTATTTTGGGTCATTGTACTGCCCATTGTAGTTTTTGGGTATCTATATAATGCCAACATACTCCCAATGATTTGCAGATGCAGTCAAAAGACCCAAAATCATTATTACATGAGCCACTGTTCATGTGTGCTATTGTGTTGAATCTCAGCTGTCAAATTGTCTCAGCCATCAAGTCATGCGCAGCTCATAACAATTACAATATGTTATACTTTCCCGAAAATCTAGGCTATTTTGTGTCAAAATACCAGGCAAGTTCAAAACTTCTACGTTAATCTACAGAAGAACTGCTCTGGTGACATAACCATTCTTCAGCAATATTGCAACCACCATATTCATAATCAAATCCTGGTCAAATACACATCATTATTTTAAACTCAACTGGAGTTGTCTGGCGTCTGTCGTCTCCGGCATCTGTCATCGTCATCGTCTGTCGTCTGTCGTCGTCATCGTCTGTCGTCTGTCGTCCGTTAACTTTTCGACGTTAACACTCCAGCATCCACAAATATCAACCGATTCTGATCAAACTTGACATGCAGCATCCTTACCCCAAGGACCAGATTGGTATTACATTTCAGCCCGATCCGTTGAAAAATGGCGGACTTAGGCGACCATTTTGTTTTTGGTCATGAAAACGACGTTAACACTCTAGCGTCCACAAATATTAACAGATTTTGATCAAACTTAGAATGTTTAACCCGTACCACACAAGGTAGGTTGCTATTGCATTCCCACCCGATCCATCACAAAATGGCCGCCATAGGCCGCCATATTGTTTTCAGCTCCGAAACGATGTTAAGACTTTAACGTCCACAAATGTTTATGGATTTTGATCAAACTTGGTGTGTGAGACTCTTACCACACAAGGTAGGTTGCTATCGCATGTCAACCCGATTTGTCACATAATGGCCGCCATAGGCCAGCATATTTTTTTCAGCTCTTAAGAAAAGCACAAGAATTTAGGATGCTGAAACTGAGAAAGAAAAGAACACAACATTTACGGAAGTGAAATGTATATATAGAAATTGACAAAAATCTTTTTAACTTGACTAGTTCAGTTGAGTTCTGCTTCCCTTGAAGCTCTAGTTATAATCTCACAGGAGTGTAAGTTGTATTGTTCACATTGAAGAATTTTTTGAAAGAATGTACAACATAGGTGCAGTAGTAAAATGGCCACTTTGACTAATGCCATAAATACAATGTTAGGGAGGTCGAATCATTTATCGGTACATATCAATATGAATTCCCGAATGATGAGAGGGTATGCTTTGCGAAGCTGTGTCTACACCTCTAACATTGCATTAATCTTTCTCAGCTTCTGCTCCTGACTTTGGAAAAAGTCCTTTGAAGCGGGAGACACCCGCAGCAAGAGGGGGTGAGGCTCGGATCTCGTGTGAGCCTAAAGCCTGGCCCAAGCCTAATTTTACATGGACAAAGGATGGATTGAAGCTGGATGCTGGTAACAGGTGAGGAAATTCTGCATGAACAGTTGTTACTATTTGAAGAGCTTTGTACTCGAGTTGTAGCTGTCAAAAAGGGTAAAGTGACATAATATTAGAGCATTAAAAATAATGGATGTAATCGACAGAGCATTGGCATGCTAGCCACTGTGAGAAGCCTCCTTGGCAGGTAGCAAGCCTTCCCATGGCAGGTAGCAGGCATACTTCGATCAACATCCTGGTGATTCCATCCATTGTTCTACATGTCCACATACGCATCAGCATCAGCTCATACTTCTTCATTCCATTTTTTTTTCACTTATTCCATGTGAATAAAGTAGTTCAGAAGTTATCTGGGAAAAGGTTGAGAAGCTAACAAGACAATGCCTCTGAAAGATTGTGTCATTCAAATATGATTTTCATTTTTTTGGGATGGGGATGAGGGCAAACTGATTAACATGGGTTATTTTAGATTTGTTCATGAACATCAATTTTATTGATTTGTAAAACAATATTTGCTGAAAAAGTTTCCATATGACGTTGGCTTTTTTTTTTTTTAACAACAACCAAGGCTTACTTCGGAGCTTGCACAGACAAATTATATGAAGGACAATGACATAAGGAGACGTGGTGTACATCTTGCGAAATTCAAGGCCATGAAGAGATTATTGGAAAGATCAATACTTCAGATTTGATTTGAACTTGAGATATCATCATCACGAGCTCTTTGCTCAGATGGAACCGTCAAACAGGCCAAAATTATCCTCAAGCCAACTATATTTTGATATGTCCAAAAGTGGAACTGATGCCATTCCGTTTTTTTTTTTTGGGGCAGTGACTGCAGCAGTAAATTGGGCATTTTGGCAGCCATACTCCACCAATGGGTTGCTTTGTTCCCATAAGCCTGTTAACCGCCCCCAAGCAATGGACCTATATTTTCAGCTTTCAAATACAGTTACCACTCTTGTTTGGCCTTTTTATGTGAACCAACTGCTCATTATGCTTGGAACCCAGGTTCATACTGCGCATGCTCCAACCCTAGGTTCATATCCCGAATACTATGTTGCATCTAAGCCTGGGTTTGAATTTTAGCCCAGCTATAAACTGTCATCCCGGTGTTTCACCGGCAGTGCAATTCATCAATGTGTGTGCCGTCCCTCTGATGATGACAAACTGGGCGTTCCGTCTGCATGTGTTAGCTGGTGGTTGTTAGAGATCCGACGCAGACAGTGGGCGAGCTGTCACCAGCACCATGGCCATATCCCAAATTCCTGAATTAACTACTGCTGGGAGACAGATGGCAAACCACCCAGCATGATCGCAGGCCAATAAACCGCTTCGGCAGATCCAACACTGTAACAACAACAACAACAGGCATTTTAAGGCCATTTTCCTTGCGAAAGCGGGGGTTAGCCTTGCGGGCCCCATGGCAATCTTCTCCATTTTGCTCTATTTTCTACATCTCCCCTTGCTAACCTCCTTAGCCCACATTTCCTGTTCACCACCTTTAGCCAGGTCTTTCTCGGTCTTCCCTGTCCGAAACTTCCTTCGACATTCATTTCCATCACTCTTCTCAACCAGTCACTTTCATCCTTCCTCAACACATGAACAAACCATCTCAACCTGTTCCTCTTCACAGCATCAATCACAGGCTCTATTCCCATCATCTTTCACAATTCATCATTTGTCTTCCTCTCTCTCAACGATACTCCACACATCCACCGAACCATTCGCATTTCCACCCTTTTCAGACTTCGTTGCTGCTCTACATTCATTACCCATGTCTCACTCCCATAAATCATAACACTTCTCACACATGCAGCATACACCTTTCCCTTCAGCTTCAACGACACTCCCCTCCTCATCAGCACGCCACTCACTTCCCGAAACTTCTTCCATGCACATCTCACTCCAGCAACCGTTGCCGAGTCTAATCCACCTCCTCCATTCAGCATGTGTCCTAGGTAGCAAAATGTTTTCACACCTTCCAGCTTCACGCCGTCTCCAAGATCCAACTCAACATTTCTTCCATCTGCAGCTCCCTCTGTGCACACCTTACACTTGAATGTAGCTGCCACACTGGTTAATGACCCTCTCAGACCACTACATTTTTGATGAACCCACTCAGCGCACATTGTACATTGAATGGAGTTCACTCTGACACCCTTCCTGCACACAGCACATGGCCACTTCCCAGTTCTTTCCACCTCACCACATGCTTTACCACTTGCCATCACCTTCGTCTTTCCTTTATTCACCTTCAGACCTTTTGTCTCCATACATTCCTTCCACTTGTAATCTTCTCCTTCAGTCCATCCATACTCTCCGCAATCAACACCAGATCATCTGCATACAACAACTCCCACGGTAAACCCTCCTTTACATTCCGAGCCAGCACATCCATCACAGCTACAAATAGTAGTGGACTTAGTACTGACCCCTGATGCACTCCCATCTTCACCTCAAACTCACCACTGTTCCTGTCCTTTGTCCTTGCAGCTGTGCGCTCTCTCGTACATTGCCATCACTACTCTGATCAACCATTCCTCCACTCCTAACTTCCTCAATGTCCATGTCACTACTTCACGTGGAACCCTGTCGAATGCTTTCTCCAGTTCAACAAACCCAAGAAACAACTTCTTCCTGTTCTCCATGTACTTCTCCTGCAACTGCCTTACAATATAAAGCGCGTCTGTCGTTCCTCTTCCTGGCATAAATCCAAACTGCATTTCGTCCATCTTCACTTTCTTCCTTATCCTCTTCTCCAACACCCTTTCCAATAACTTCAGTCCATGCAAAAATAACTTTATCGCTCTATACGAGCCACAGTCCAGAGAGTCACCTTTCCCCTTGTATAGAGGTTGATGAGGGCACTCTGTTACCAATCCACTGGAATGCGGCCTTCTTTCAACACCAGATTTATAGATCTCTGTCATTCTCTTCACACCCCAACTTCCCGCTGCCTTCAACATATCTCCCACAACTCCCGTCGGCCCTCCTGCTTTTCTACTCTTCATTGCTTTTATCGCCTCCTCAACTTCCTCCTCAGTTATCTTCTCTGCCGGTCCTAAAACTGGGTTACTCTCTATGTTGCTATCCCATTCATTCTCTGCATTCAACAGCATTTACATATATCTTTTCCATCTTCCTTTAATTCCATCTGGGTCCACAACGATTTGTCCCACTTCACCCTTCAAGCAACTCATCCCCCATCACATCGCACCTCTGTATACAGATCACAACATGTTACAGATCCAACACTGTAACACAGAGTATAATACATTGGATTGGATTCGATGCATTGTCTGCCATTGTTCTTCCAAATTCACATTACATGACACTGATGTCTAATATTTTATTTGGCCCGTATGAGTCATCAATCATCGTAAGAAAGTATAAACCTCCGAGACCTCCATTTTTGTTACACCGGTATAAAATCGCCTTTTTTCCAGACTGCAACATACTATTAATGTCCCAAACCATTATTATTATTATTATTATTATTATCCACATAGGTACCATCAGAAACCGATGATGCATGCAAATAATTTTATGGAAACTTCCCCTAAATTTTGATTTTCTCCTCCCTTTCCACAAAATGAACATCTTCATGCACATCCCTCTAAATGAACATTTAAATGTATATTTTGTTTCGCACATTGTTGTTTTTTTCTCCACTAAAAGCACATTTTATTTCTGATTTCCATCTAGTAAATAGCTCATAATGGTTGTATCTCAGGCTCAAATCACTAAAGGTACAAGCGTCTGTGGAACCTGTAATGTATGGAATTCCAAAAAATATGAAGAAAACAGCCTTTTTGATCCATCATTCGTTTGCTCCAACTTCAGGTTTATAGGGGAGTTAGGGGGAAGGGGGTTGACCTTGAGATAAAAAAAACCATACATATATAACCAGCATGATAGATGCAAAGTGGTAGCTAATTGAAACGTCTCCATCCATATAATTGCAGGGCCTGCCAGGATAGCTAAGACTCTAGAGGTATGCACATCTGTGCCCTTGAGCTTTCTCACCTACAGGGTGAAACATAAGTCCTATCCACATATTTGTGCATTACTGTTATTACTCCTGGGGCTTATGACTCATCATGTAGGTTGGAATCTCGACACAGCCCATAAACTGTGACCCGAGTGTGCATTGATGTGTGTGTCATGTATTGGAAGGATGTTCAGCCGGAAGATCCATCTGGCCAGCATTAGTCGTTGGTGGGCGTTAATGATCTCACATGTCTTTTCCTCGGAGTAGGAGAGTTATCTGCGGGACCCTGATCAAATTCCAAATTCCAGGACATACCCTCTCACCAGCCTACACTTGGCAAGTAACACGAGTTGAGGGAGGCCTTTTCATGCATTTGACTCAGAGCTAGCTGACGATGATCATGATGATGATCAATAAATGCTATTAAAAAAATATATTGAAAATCGGTTTGTTTGTTTTTCCTGAAAATTTTCCAAAGTACAGTGTGGTATAAAAGTCTCAGGCCTTGTTTCATGCTTTTTATCTGCTTTGTCATGACATAATTTATTTGCCCTTTATGTTCAAATCATTTTATTATCCATTGTTTTGGAGTATTATTTTGATTTATTTTTTAAGTTTTTGTAACATGTTTGCAAATCTTAAAACGTATCGTCGACATTTCGGGATGACAGCATCGCTCAGTTGTTACCTGCTAGCCTCGAGGTATTGTTTCTCGGCTATATTTCTGACACAATGGGATCCGATTACCTCGGCTTGCATTGAATTGTGCAACGCTATCCTTACAGAGACATGTCAAGCTGGCTGTCCTGTCCGGTGTGTGGGTGTTAATAATCCCAATAAATTACGTACAAGAGAACCCTTTTTTACTGGTAACCTGGTCAAATTTTCATTTCCACGTATATGTTTTATCTTGCATTGAACACCTTATCGCCCCACACCTTCTCCATCCTCTTTACAGAAGCTGTGGACCAAATTAAAAATAGCTGTGGACCAAATTAAAAAGACCTGTGGTCCAAATTAAAAAGAGTTGTGGTCCAAATTTACAAATACAACGTGTTGTTATGCCAGCCTCGATTCGTTAAACCACTGGGTCGATGCTTGCATAGCGCTTTTAGTAATGGGGTATCGCTGTGTAACCTTTGACCTTGAGCAGTTATCTTTCCATAAGGCGCAACAAACCTGAGATCATGCTCTTAAATGAGCAGGTAAGTTAGGTATACTCGGAAGTCAATGCGTCGCATGCTGGCTTGGACCACCGGCTAGGTGTGAAATTCTGATTACCCATGCCCTCTGTGCGTTACAATGAATCTTTTGGAGGAGAAAGCCTGCAAATTGGGACAGGTGCTAATACTGTGCCACACGTACTGGCCAGGCTTAGGCAATGTTGCGTGAAAGGGGCTGAGCTGGTGAGATGTTACCTGGGGTCGGCAGCGGCAAAACGTGATCAAACCATTGAGTGGCAGCTGCCGTGCTAAACCAAAATGTGAGCGTGTACAGTACACTGCTGTCGGTCAAAGGGTCGTGGAATGGCAGAACAAATGGAGCATGCGTGAACTTCAGAGTTAATCAGTACCGATGGATCATACGGTCATTTTGCCTTCCTTGTGTGCACGCAATAAGCAGTGCATTTCCTCAACATTTTAAAAGGTGAAATCCTGCTCTGTTGACTTGCCTATATGTGAATATGTCCACGGTCTGCAGGAAAGTACCAGCAAAACACTATGCAATGTTATTTTTGTATTTTTGATCTTCTACAAATACTGACGTCTTAATAAAATAGTAAAAACAAGAAAGACATCACGCAGAGCACGATACTTGCGAAATCCCTAAAACAAATATGACCTTAAAAATAATTTGTGGTTTAATTCAATGACAAAATATACAAATCCTCTTCAAGTTTCAAGTCGATCGGATGAAAATTTAAGATTTTAGAAATCTGGCTTATGTTGACCTTTTTACCTTTATGCCTCAAAATATTTGGTGGTTGAATTAAATGACCGTATATGCAACTCATGTTCAAATTTCAAGTCAATCGGATGAAAATTGAGGATTTTAGAAATTACACCTAAGTTGTTGACATTTGTCCTTTGTTGACCTTTTGGTCGATGTTGGCCTCAAAAATAGTTGGTGATTGAATTCAATGACCAAGTATGCAAATCCTCTTCAGATTTCAAGCCAATTGGATGAAAATCGACGATTTTAGAAATTCGGCCTATATTGACCTTTTGACTTTTAGACCTCAAAAATAATTGGTGGTTGAATTCAGTGACCTGCATATGCAAATCATGTTCAAATTTCAAGTCAGTTGGATGAAAATTGACAATTTTTGAAAATTTAGAAAAATGGCTATAGTGGGAGTGGGAGCGGGAGCTCTTCTTGTTGTCACACCGCAGGGTGTTGAATGTCAGGCTTTGCAGCACGAACGTTGCGAATGCGGCACGAACGTCAGGTTTGTGCCACGAACCTCGGGTTTGCGGCATGAACGTCAGGTTTGCGGCACGAGCAGCAGGTTTGCGTCACGAGCGTCGGTTTTGCGCCATGAGTGTCAGGTTTGCGGCACGAGTATCTGGTTTGCAGCACTAGTGTCAGGTTTGCGGCACGAGCGGAGGGTTTGCAGCACGAATGTCAGGTTTGCGCCACGAGCCTTGTGTTTGTAGCATGAACGTCAGGTTTGTGGCACGAGCAGCAGGTTTGCGTCACAAGCGTCGGTTTTGCAGCATGAACGTCAGGTTTGTGGCACAAGCATCGGTTTTGCGGCATGAGTGTCATGTTAGCGGCACAAGTGTCGGGTTTCACAGCACGAGTGTGTGTGCTGGCACAAAGGCTGGAGCCTGGTTCTGTGGGGAAACCACGTGGCTTCATCAATTGAAAAATAAAGGCAGATGCCTGCTACTAACTTGATATTTGCTTTACTGGTGAGGTACCCGTGCTATGCACTGGTGGGAGGCCAGAAGCAAACAGACAATGCAGAAACAGCGAATGCGAAAGCATGAAACCAATAAATTCCACATTCCTGTAGCACCTTCAGTCACACGTCAGACATGGACAGCAAGTTCGTGAAGAACTTACATGAAAAACGTACCCGTTGGCAAACAAACGGGTACGTTTGTTCCATACCCAGTCAATGGCGAATCTGCGTATGGCGATCCGCAAATTCACGTTTAGAAAGGATAATTTAGAGGGTGAAGGACTGAGGCAGGCCGCCGAGTTGTTTTTGATTTTTGATTGTTAGTCTTGTTGAGTTTTTTTGTATAAGATGTAAACTAAGCATTGGAACGCATCCCCATGTAATTAAACTAATTATTATGGGGAAAAATTCCCCGCTATCCATCGTTTTGTTATAAGTCCAACTTTTCTGGAACGTATCTTGGACATATAGAGAGGCCCTTTTGTATGTCTATTATGTACCATTATAAAGTGAGTACAGTGCATCTATCAATTACGTACTATTGGAATGTGAGTATGTCCATCAATTACGTACTAATCCAAGGTGAATACTACGTCCATTAAATACGTACAAATTAAATGTGATTACTTCATCTATTAAGTGTTCCATTGGTACGTGATCATGTCTATTAATTACATACCATTGAAATATGAGTGCATCTATTAATTACATACTGTTTGAACATTATTTGGACTGTGAGTACGTCTATTAATTACATATAATTATTGGACCGTTTGTACGCTTTAGGTTTTTGCACTGTTTCGACCTCTTCGACCCCATTTTGACCCTTTAGACCTCTTTCAGACCTTTCGACCTGTTAAACCCCCTTCCTACCCTTGAGAACCTTTTCTGACCTTTAGACCTAAAGACCTTCACACATTTTAATACCCTTTGGATACTTTAGACCCCATTAACCTTTTAAGACTTTTGATGACCTTTTAAGACCTTTAAACCTTTTCAGATCTTTGCACTTTCAACCATTTAGACCTTTCGTTTGCAATCAATGACCTATCATTTCGTAACCCCTACCACGTTTTTGCTACACAAAATACACCACACAAAAAAGTCCTGGCAAGGGTCTTTCTAGTTATTCTTTGTGCTCTAGCTCTCTCGAGCATTGTCAGTGTATTTCCAAATGGAGAAGCATACGAGGGCTATGTTGAATGGCAAAGGTTTGGCAACAGAGAGTGCGCCGCACAAAGAATGAGCCAGACATTGCTTCAGTGAGCACATTGTCCTCCGGAAGGGATTTAAGCCGGTTGTCCCATCTTTCATTTGCTTGTGTACATCAAAGATTCCACAGTACCTTTTTAAAGAAAGTAGGCCATGGTTGTTCGATATGACAATGAAATGATAAATTTATGTCCTACATTACCGAGGTGTTGTCATCGGATGAATAACCTGCCGGTCCCCAGAAGCAAGGCCAGGTGCTATACAGTTCTCACCTGATAACTGCAATTCGCAGGGGGCAGTTGGCAGATCAAAAATGGCCTCTAAAGGTGGTTATTATATTTATATAGTTGAACACCTCAAAGCGTGATTTTGTTTTAACACTGGAGGAGCAGAAGTTCACACAGCAACTACACTGAAATAGCGAGCAGGGTCAATGAGTATTTGATAAAACCATGCATCTTTAGATACTCGTGCCAAATGATGACGTCTTCAGAAATAGAAGTATTTGGCAACACTCAGTTAATATTTGCTGTTGATACAAAAACAGGAAGAAAATGCACTTAGCAAGGTTATAAAAAAACAAGGCGACCAAGAAAGCAGCAGAAATGGCCTGCAAAATAAGCCTCCACTCTAAAGAAGAGTTGTTGGAGTTGTTTGGTGCTCTGCCTGAGGGAAAGTTCTGTGCTGCAAAAGGAGTCTCAAGCTTAGGGTAAATAAATGTATAAAATCTTCAGGAATGCCTCACAGTCAGTTTCCTTATGTAATTTTGCTGGCTTTTTTGGGGGGAATAGGAAAACTATACATTTTCTGAAAGCGTATGGGTCACTGAGTGCGAACATCGATGTTGGCATTTTAAAAAATTACTCAATGGCGGCCATATTGCAATTCAAAATGGCCACCAGGTTTCAAATACTTTTCAACATAATTCAGGCATTTTTTACTCTATGAAGCCCATTTTTGTGTTAAAAAATAGCATTTATTATGGGTAGTAGCTCATTTTGCATAGTTCCAGTGCAGAGTGCCGCCATTTTGTTATTCAAGATGGCTGCCATTACAAACCAAATAATTAAGATCTTATTAATCGGCAAGGACTTTTTTGTAATAGACTAAGTTTTAATGGCTATATTAGATCAAATGAGTTCATACAGTCACAAGGATAAAACCACATTGGAATGTAGTTTTTAAAATCCCTCTATGGCCGCCATATTGGAATTCAAAATGGCCATCATGTTTCAACTATTTTTCAATATAACTTGGGCATTTTTCATGCGATGAAGCCCATTTTTTTTGGCAAAACGTAGCATTTGTTACGCATGGCAGTTCATTTTGCATGATTGAAGTGCAGTCAGAGTGCCGCCATTTTGAATTTCAAAATGGCCACCATTTCGGAGCCATTTACCACTCAGGCTTTTGGTTGAACACATGTTCTTAATGGTTAGTTTATCAGGCACAAATTACATAAGGGAGTTGACTTCAGTGTTCAATATCTCTAAAATGGATTACCAACAACTTGAGTTCAAAACCAACAAATAACACATTCTTAATTCTAATGCTACTTTCAAGTCGTCATGAATGCTCTTAAGCACTCACCATCACCACCGCTAACTCTTTGTGGTTCAGAATGTCAACTGAATCCAAGGCCAGTTAAGTGCAACAGTACTGTGCATGAGCTATTGCCCACACATTCCACTGGGAGGATGGGTGACTACATTTCGCCATCACTGTCCTCATCTGTTAGTAGCTAAGTGAAGTAATCGTCATCGTTTTCGCACTGATCTGGATCACAAAGACAGAGATCTGTACATGGCAAGTTCTCTGATCTGCATGAACACAGCCTTGAAGAACAATTCGTCGTGCATCTACATCGTACCATTTCGATGATGGCTTTTGGTGCTGGGAGTTCATATGTTGTTAGTGGTCTCAGTTGATCATTGGCATCATTGTAAGACCCATTCTAAAGTGGATCCAGGAATTATTGGTGGAAAACATCAGCTTGACCCCATACTCTAGCTTGGATGCGAACTCTTAAGATGTGTTGCTTCAAGGGACCAATTGTAGGTGGTAGCTTTGTACTCTCAGCCATGTGTTTGCAGAAGAGGTGCCATCGCAATTCAGGTATACTCTGGATATGAATTCCTTTAGGACAATACACTGAGCAGACAAAAGCAGCCAGCACAGAAACGAGGTCTTCAGTGACGTCACTGTTTTCCCTTAGCATCTGGAGTGCTTTAATTGCATCACTTTCAGCTTTTAGGAAGACTTTAAACCACGTTGTCTTGCCTACTCCTGAAAACCTTTCGGTGTTATCAGCACCTATGAATGCGTGAAAAGCGGGTAAGGCCTTGGCCTTTTCTTCACCTAGAGCAACCCAAATTGGGCGTATGTCTACAACACCCGATGTCATTGACATCGGGTGTTGTAGGGGAGGAGAGGGGGGGGGGGGGGGAAGGGGAGAAGAGGGGGGGGGGGGGGAAGGGGAGAAGAGGGGGGGTTCACCAAGGAACCAAACTATTCACCAAGGAATTTCAAGCACCAGCCTAATTTCTGAGTTTGCACATTTGTTCACAGATGTACCTGGTCGTACTGACTTGGTATATCATGATATTAAGGTGTGGGAAGCGACTCCTGTGAAACAACACCCCTGTCGGATGAACCCTGTGAAGGTTGATTATCTTCAGAAGGAGGTTCAGTATATGTTGGAGAATGACATCATCGAACCAAGCTGCAGTGAATGGAGCCCGGTCTGGTCACCTGGTCTGTTGGTTCTGTTGTGGAAAACCAATCAGGTCCACACAACTTTAGTCCAACTGGTGGTTTAATTCCATTTAGATCATAACATCATCCTGTAATGCAGGAAATACAATAAGTATACGATGTGACATCACATGGGACCATTCATAACATTCAATGCAAGCAAGCTGGATATTCTATGCTGGCGTACCGTTAGCGAGTCTACCAGATGTAACGTGTCACAGGAGAAGTCTCGGAGCACCGTCCGCAGCAGCGGGTCTTATAGTCACGCCCCTAGCGGTGTCAACGAGCAGCGAGCATCACCCCCGGGTTCAGTACGAATACGATTTCACTACATTCTCCCCCCCGTCAGAATTATACGGCGGTGCGGCTAGAAGCGAGCGAGCGTCAGCACGAACAGGGTACGGAACGTCAGTCGACCCAACCGTATCGGGCCGGGCGGCGAATTTCTCTGCCAGCACGCGTCCGAAATTCCCCGGGTACGGCATCACGCGTCCCTGTGTCCCCGGCGTCGGAGGCGCCATCAGGGTCGGGTGACGAAGGGGGTAAAGCCAAGTCGTCAGGCCCAGGTAGACCCGGCGTGGGGAGAGTCGGTCGACTTTCGGCGATGGGAGCGTCGGGAGAGGCCATAGTCTCATAGATGGGTTCGGTCGGTCCGTCCGATTCCCTACTCAGGTCGGCGACCCCGCAATGGGCAAGGTGACGGACGGAGACAGTAGTCTCACGGCCATCAGTCGTCATCACACGAGCATGCTCAGGATTAGCCTGGAGAATCTGCACTTTGTCCACTAGGGGGTCGTACTTGCTCGCGCGAACCGCCCGTTTAAGGTAGGCCGGCCCGGGCCCAGCGAGCCAACTGGGCAAAGACCGTATACACCCCGTGCTCCTGGGGTGGTGGAAAAGTCACTCGTGGGGAGTTTGGTTGGTTGCCGTACACAGGAGAGCCCTGATCGAGTTCAACGCCGCAGGTAGCGACCAAGCCCATTTATCGAGGCCCCGGCCGAGGGTCCGGAGGTTGAGCATGACGGCCCTCCAGATAATCCCGTTGAAGCGTTCGATCTGCCCATTAGCCTGGGGTCTGTACGGCGTGGTGTAACTAGAAGCAATGTTATTTTGGAGCAGATAGCCGCGCACCTCCTGAGACAAGAAGACCGCACCCCGGTCGGTATGGACATAGGCCGGGTACCCGAACATTGAGAACAAGTTCTGTAAGCATCGCATCACCGTGGCAGCAGTCATGTCCGCGCACGTATAAGCAAATGGGAATCGCGAGTACTCATCGGCGATAGTGAGCAGATAGCGAGAGCCGCTCGACACCGGCAATGGGCCCTTGAAATCCATCGCCAAGCGTTCCCACGGTCGCGTAGCCTTAACCAGAGTCCCCATGGGAGGGTTATAGAAACGCGGTTTGATTTCCGCGCAGATAGCGCAGTCGCGACAGATACGGCGGATATCGTCAATCGAGTATGGGAAATTGCCACACCGCACAAAATGAGCGAAACGCGTTACGCCGGGATGGCCCGCAGTGGCATGCAGCACCCGTAGGCCCTCCAAAGAGGTGATACCCACGCATGTAGCCGGTCGTGATAAGGCATCGGCGGCCCGGTTATCCTTCTCCGGGCGATATTTGATTGTGTAACAGAAGTCGGCGAGTTCGATACGCCAGCGAGTGATTTTCTCATTCTTAATGCGCTGGGCGTGTAAGGTGTCGTACATGAACGCAACGCTTTGCTGGTCCGTGATGATTTGGAAGCACCGCCCGAGTAAGTACGGGCACCATCGCCGAATAGACTCGACGATCGCATACGCTTCCTTTTCGACGGACGAGTGTCTCCGCTCAGCGGTGGTAAGAGTCCGTGAAAAGAAAGCCACGGGACGCCCCCCTTGGGAGAGGGTCGCCGCGATGGCCTGATCCGAGGCATCACTTTCGAGGACGAAAGAGCCGCTCTCGTCGATTGTCGCCACGGCGGCTCGGGCGATGTCGGCCTTAAGGCCTTCAAAGGCCGCCAATGCGGCCGGACTCAGTGGGAAGGTGTCGCAGGCCACGAGGGGGCGAAGTTTCGCGGAGAAACTTTGCACCCATTTGGAGTAATGGGCGAATAGCCCGAGGGCGCGCTTCAGGGACGCCCGATCACAGGGAGGGGCCATGTCGAGCAAAGGTCGCAGACGCTCCTTATCCGGAGCGACAGAGCCATGGGTCACGGTGTACCCCAGAAGATCTATCGTGCGTAGGGAGTATTGGCACTTATCCTCGTTCATAGTTAAGTGATACCTCTGCGCGACCTCAAGGAAGCACTTCAGATTAGCATCATGGTGCCCTTGGTCATATCCACAAACCGTAAGATTATCGAGGTAGACGAAAACATCGGTTAAGTGCTCCCGCGCAATGAGGTCATCCATGGCCCTCTGGAAACAAGCGACCCCGTTCGTTACCCCAAAAGGCAATCGGGTAAATTGGTACAACCGCTGCCCCGACTCAAATGCGGTATAGATACGATCCGCCCTAAGGATAGGGATCTGGTGGTACGCACTACGGAGATCAAGAGTGCTATAGACCGAATACTGGGACACCTGTTGCACCAGCGCGTCCATCCCCGGAAGGGGGTAGGCATCCAGCTGTGTAAAGCGGTTAATCGTTTGGGAATAGTCGATTACCATGCGTCTGCGGTGGGCCTCGCTGCGCACCACCAAGACCTGGGCGCGCCACGGCGACCTGCTAGGTTCTATGATGCCGTCTTTCAAGAGCTGAGCCGTTTCGTCCGTAATGAATTGCATGTCTGCGCGAGAGTAGCGCCGTGATTTCACCGCGACAGGGGTGCAGTCGGAGGTTAGATTGGGGAACAGCGAAAGCGGCTGGATGTCCATTTGCGCTAGGGCGCACACCGCAAGCGCGTCATCCGCCCCCACAACAAGCGTGTCAGGCCCACCAAACTCCATTACCAGACGTCCATGCAGCTTACGAAAATCGTGTCCTAACAGAATATCAGCACATAAAGCGGGTAAAACCATAAGGTGTACATCAGGGAAAACCCGTCCCTTTAGCACGAGTTTCAATCGGCATTCCCCCTTCGTGCTGAGTCGAAGCCCCTGGGAAGCCATGAAGATCCGTCTTGTAGACCTCCAGATCCGCCATCCATGCCTGAGCACAAGTCGCTGGTCGGTAAAACTATCCGTAGACCCTGTATCCACCAAGGCCCGAACACAATGGCCTTCGACCATGAGGGGAATAAGGGCTTGAGCCAGGCCAGACGAGGCTGCTGGGAGTGGGACTGAACCCCCCGAAAGGGTCGGACAAGCCTCGCGGGTGGATCCTATGCCAGCAGCAGTTTTGCGGTCATGGCCGGAGTCTGCGTTGTCCATGGGGAATCCATTAATGCCATCAGAGGGCTTTCCCAAGCATTCCGGTGTTTTGCGATTCAAAATCTGACAATTCTGATGGGAAAAGGCCTCCGTAGTATTTGAAAACGCCTTTTGACACTTTTGGCAGGAAAAGGCCTCCGTAGTATTCGAAATCGCCTTTTCCGGGGTGAGGGCCACCGTAAGCTCGTGGACGACACGAGGAGAACGTTCCGCTGGGGCTTGGCGAGGCTTCAAAGCCCCTTGCGTGGCCCGGAGTTTGGTCAAGGACACGTACTTCGTGCCCGATTGAGGATGAGACTGTGGTGGCTGTCCGGTGACGCCCGCCAAGGACGTCTGAGCGCCCAGAGGCCCGCAGAGAGGGGCCCTCCCCTTCGAAGACGGGTAAGGCGCCGGGTTTCGGGCTCGGCTCGCAGGCTCCGCAATGAGCCCATTCAAGGTCGCCGCGACCGCGCGACCGCGACCGCGCGATTCAATGAGCCGCGAGCCGCGTGCCGTTTTCCTGCACACTTTCGCGTAATGTCCCTTTTGCGAGCACAAATGGCATATAGCGTCTCGTGCCAGACACACGGGCCGGGCATGGCGTGGCCCCCCACAGAAAAAGCATGCGGCCCCGCGTAAGGCCTTGGGTCTGGTCGTAACGGCAGCCGTCAGGACTGGGTCTTCCTCCGGAGCATCCCGGAGTTCCGCGAGCAGGTCCGCGTCCTCGGCGGTAGCACTCTCCGGCCGGGCGTGTAGTGTAGTGCCCCGCCAAGAGGCGCGTGCGATCATAGGTGTTCGATTGCATCCGCGCTTCGGTGTATACTTTCCCTTGCTCGAGTGCCGTAGCGAAGGTCAGGTCGGTCTTCTCTAAGAGCTTGAGCCTTAGTTCCTGGGAGGAGACCCCTGCAATGAAGGCATCTAAAAGAAGATCATCCTGAGCCTGCGTGGGAGTCCGTGGCTCCTTGATGCTGTCCAGCAAGAGCTGCCGGAGCTCCTGGGCATAGTGGTCCATCGCCTCGTTGGGTTGCTGACGTCGCGTTAGCAGCAAATATCGTGCATACACCGGGCTTTTTCCCTTTATGTACAGCCGTTTGAGCTCCGCGATCGAGAGGTCATACGTCGCGAATTGAGCGATGGAATTGTACACCTTGTAGTCGATTTTTGAATGAAGCGTTGCTAGCTTCGCGGCAGCCGTTGGCGCGGTCTCAGGCTCGTCGAAATGATTCTCCAATGTTCTGAGCCAGTGCTTCAGTTGCAAGCCACCATCCGGGGCTTGCGGGTCGGCGCAGAATACGGCAACCGCCAGCGTCTTGTTGCCAGCCATGTCGGTAGATATAAATGGAATTAAGTGTTGTGGAAAACCAATCAGGTCCACACAACTTTAGTCCAACTGGTGGTTTAATTCCATTTAGATCATAACATCATCCTGTAATGCAGGAAATACAATAAGTATACGATGTGACATCACATGGGACCATTCATAACATTCAATGCAAGCAAGCTGGATATTCTATGCTGGCGTACCGTTAGCGAGTCTACCAGATGTAACGTGTCACAGGAGAAGTCTCGGAGCACCGTCCGCATCAGCGGGTCTTATAGTCACGCCCCTAGCGGTGTCAACGAGCAGCGAGCATCACCCCCGGGTTCAGTACGAATACGATTTCACTACAGGTTCCAAAACCCGATGGCAGTTTTCGCTGTTCTGCGGATTTAAAACGGGTTAATCTGACCAAGACAGACTCATATCCCATCCCGAGGATTGATGACTGTATTGATAGAATAGGCCCAGCTAAATTTGTAACTAAGTTTGACTTGCTGAAAGGGTATTGGCAGATTCCACTTACTGATAGAGCCAAGGAAATCTCGGCTTTAGTCACGCCAAATGGGTTGTATCAGTACAAGGTCCTTCCGTTTGGATTGAAAAACGGGCCTGCTACATTTCATCGGCTGATTAATAAGTTTATTGCGGACCTTGAGGGGGTAGAGGCTTATCTGGATGATGTCATCATCCACACCATGACCATGGAAGATCATATTAAACAAATCCATGCATTTTTCAAGAAACTGACCGAGGCAGGGTTGACCATCAACTTATCTAAGAGTGAGTTTGTAAAAGCACAGGTGGTGTTCCCAGGACATGTAGTAGGCCAGCGTCAGGTTCATCCAGTGAAAGCCAAGATAGAAGCCATTGATCGCTTCCAAGTTCCAAAAGGGAAGAAGGAGCTCATGAGATTCTTGGGTATGGCGGGTTGGTACCGGCGGTTCTGCAGGAATTTTTCTGACGTGGTAGCCCCTTTAACGAATTTGCTGAGGAAAGAGACCAAGTTTGTTTGGGATTACAAATGCCAAGCTGCCGTTGCCCATGTCAAAGCGATATTAATGAGCTCTCCTGTCCTAGCAGCGCCGGATTTTCAAAAACCTTTCAAGTTTGCCATTGATGCAAGTGATGTGGTGGCTGGGGCAGTTCTTTTACAGGAAGGTGATGATGGCGTAGATCACCCGGTGTGCTACTACTCCAGAAAGTTTAACAAACATCAGGAAAATTATGCCACTGTGGAAAAAGAGACCCTTGCTCATAAACATAATCGTCGTCATAAACTGGTGGAGAAAAAATAATAATGATGACGTCATCGGTCACGTGGTTCGGCCGCCATCTTGGAAAACCCGAAAAACTCTGCACCTCTATTTATCTCCGAAAGCGCTGAATAGAAAAAAATTGAGACATGGCTCATTGTAAAGAACTCTCCATGGGGAATAAAATATGTTAATGATGATGTCATAGGTGCCTCCGTTATGACGTCATAATTCGATAAGTACAAAACTTCATCCGATCAAGATGAAATTTCTTGAGCATAATCTAGGAATAAATTAGTTTAGAAAAAAAATAATGATGACGTCATTGGTCACGTGGTTTCGGCCGCCATATTTGTTTTATCACAAAAGCCTTAAAAACCACTGAAAATACATCCTGGCGAGGGTTTACAATTTCTGATTGCTCTTTTTCTTTGTTTTGTATCAATTGCTTGGTGTGGTTCTACCATTGGTCATTGGGACACACACATAATAGCACATCTTTCTGCCGTGGCTCCTTTCAAGGCTCGGAGGTATACCGTGGCCGGGGTTTAGGGAGGGAGTACGTAACAGATTGGCATACCAATGTACCTCAATCCAAAGGCTGGAGCACATGGTCAATCAAAACGCATGCATCCTGACCTCGAAGGGCCAGAATGCATGTTCATAGAATTGGACCCCTCCTCCATAGGAGTGAGTCCCCACGACGTCAACACCATTCCGTCCCGACGAGGGCTTATTTTTCCCTCATCAGGACAACATACTGCAAATTGTTTATTTGTGACCAATCTAAGCCGTTAATATGCACAGGTTGAACCCCCTAACTTGACTAGGAAGCAAGGCACAGATTGAGTCTCACCCCATCAATTGCTGCACAACCTGTTAGCAACAAGTGTAGCCTGCCACGATGACACATTGTCTCTGCCCTGCTCATCAACAATTAGGAGGTTTGCAGTCAGGAACATGAAATTTAACGAAAGAAGGACACTAACCCGATGACATGACGCTATATATAAAAGTGAGCAAGTGTCAGAATTATCATCTAACTGCAAGATTGTCAGTAAAACCCAGCTGTATCATTTTGCGGATAGTTAATCAGCCTACAATTCTTGGTTTAGTCTACACTAATTGTAATCTACAACTTGGTTGTCTCTTCATGCTCTTTGGGCATCTGGGATGGAAAAGGTAGCGGTGCACATTAAATATTCTTGTCACTGAATAGGATAAACAAAGAGGAAATGAACTTTTGCATCCTATATGAAGTTCTTCACCCTGTCATCAGCTCAGAGGATTACCATTTCCACTTGAGCTGGCTTGTGGGGTCATGGGAAAGGGATTGTGCACTTAATTTGTCTCTGAATTAACATACTGTGAAGATGGCCACATCATGTTCCTTGTATCGTCTCACCTGGGAATTTGTAATAAGGGCAATGTCACATTCCTTCACTACATGGGGCTGCAACTTAAAAAAAATTATTATTTATTTTTAGAGAGGCCCTTCTGTGGAGTGTTTGCCAGGGATATTTGTTCTACCTGGAACAAATAACGTTTGCCATGATTGCCAGATTACCATGGATATTTTTTTGTGTCCTTTTTCTCCTTCCTCATCTCCCCTCACCTCGTGTTTGCATGGTTTTTATTGAATGCTTCATTTTACCTGTATATGGTTAGGTTTATGTTTTTACCTTGCCAGCAGTGGTACAGGATGTCATATTTGCATGACATTCGCATATTAGCACGTCTGGTCTTCACTTGTTTTCTATTTTATTACTTTGTTCTTCTACAAGCATTTATTTTGTAAATTAATAAAATATGGTTTCACAAATATCTAGCATGCAAGACAGTGTCTTCAGAAAGTATTTACACCCTTTGACCTTTTTCACATTTTGTTGTGTTACAGCCTGAATAAAAAATGGTTTAATTGAGATGTTCTGTCACTGATCTACACATAATACCCGATAATGTCAAAGTGGATTTCTTTTTTGAGAAATTTTATCAAATGAAAAATGAAAAGCTGAAATGTCTTCAGTCAATAAGTAGTCAACCCCTTTGCTATGACACTCCGAATGGAGCTCAGGTGCATCCATTTTCCTCGATTATAGTTGAGATGTCTCTACAACTTGATTGAAGTCCAGCTGTGGCTGATTCAATTATTGATTGGACATGATTTAGAAAGAAACACACCTTTCTATAAAATGTCCCACAGTTGAGAGTGCATGTCAGAGCAGACACTCTACCATGAATTCCAAGGAATTGTACATGGAACTCCGAGATAGAATTGCGAGGAGGCATAGATCTGGGGAAGGGTATAAAACAATCTCCAGAGTGTTGAAAGTTCCCAAGAGCACAATGAGCTCCATCATTAGGAAATGGAAATAATATGAAACTACTCAGGCTCTTCCTAGATCTGGCCGTCAGACCAAACTGAGCAACCGAGCAAGAACGACCTTAGCCAGGGAGGTGACCAAGACCCCAATGACCACTCTAACAGAACTATCTTAGTTCCTTGGCTGAGATGGGAAAACTTGCCGGAAGGACAACCGTCTCTGCAGCACTTCACAGATATGGCTTTATGGGATAGTGGCCAGACGGAAGCCATTCGTAAGAAAAGGGCACATGACAGCATGCCTGGAGTTTGCAAAAAGACTTGTGAAAGACTCTAAGAGCATGAGGCAAAATATTCTGTGGTCTGATGAGACAAAAATTGCAAAGCGCTTGAATTTTTTTTTTTTAATCAACAAAATTTTATTATGAGGAGATGGAGAAGATAAATTAATGATATGGTCAAAAGGTTAAATGTAAATGTCATATAAAACCTTCAGTTTTCATCCAATTGACCTGAATTTTTTAAGAATTTGCATATTGGATCACTGAATTGGTTCACTCATAAACGCTAGAAGCAAATTGTTTTGAGGTCAAAATGTCAAAGGTCAACGTCACAGTCATCAATTTCCATATGATTGATTTGAAATTTGAGCAGGATTTTCCTATTGGGTCACTGAAGGCTATTGATTTTGAGGTCAAAAGTTCAAGGTTGCCTAAAATCTTTTTTTGTATTTTTTTTGTATTTCTAGCTGTTTTTGTCATGTTTAGCACGCTGAAGAAGACGTCTGAATACAATGCGGACACAGATTGGCTTTCCATTTTTATATGCTTTATAATTTTCACTACCATGGTGCTATTCCCCTTTTAAACATCTGTGGGGAATTAGAAATGTGCAATATAGGTGAATAATAATTCAAATTTCTGTGAAAGTCAATTTAATAACACAACATTTAAGTACTTATAGTAAATTAGGTAATTCAAAAAGTTTTATTTTTGTTATACATATTGTTACGTTTGTGGGGGGTAGGTAATGAAATACCTTAGTTAAGGTAAGATTGTATATGGTAGTGTGCTCCGACTTTTGCGAAGAAGAAACCTTCCTGTAATTAAGTCAGGCCCGGATGTCACTTAAGGGTATTTTGTCTCCATGCAAGGGGTGGATCTATGCTAATTAGTTGGGATATAAGGGTAGATCCACTGTGTGTAGTCACCTCTGTAGTTTCCCCTTTGTTCATTATGACACTTACAACACCAGCCATGCGATCAGCACCTACATTAAATAACATAATCGCCGACGAATCCCAGACACCACTAACACCACCCAGTCGAATCTTCTGGATGGGCGCCAAGGGTGGTCGTGAGGCCACGCCCCGAAGAACGATTGGGTAAAGAACGATGGGGTGAGCGGGTGGCGCTCGTTGATTGGTGAGAGTGTGACGTCAGAAATAACATTCTAGCGCCAGGAGTAAAAGGGCGAAGCGCCACCATTTCACTCTTTTCTGCGCTGGCTTTCATGACGAGCAGTCACAGTTATACTCTCTCCTCTTCTGCGCTGGCTTTCAAGACGAGCAGTCACAATTATACTCTCTCTTATCCTGGGTTAATGACGAGCAGTCAATTTGCATTCCCTGTCTCTCTTTTGTTCGGGGCTTGGCGGTCACTTTCACGCGTTCTCCCGGTGTGGGGCTTCAAGCGAGCAGACGGATATTTTCAGCTCGTTGGTGCTGGCTTTGTGACGGCTGCGCTTCCTGCTGGGTGAGAAACAATGGAGCTTTATGGAGCATGGAACGGTGGAGGAGAGATTTTTGGCTGCGTCGTGCAGACGGCTGGCTGCGGCGTGAGTTCGCGCCATTGTGCGTTTCCCCGCGCAGAGACTCGGGGACCCGTTTGACTACTGCCAGAGTTTGAGGGCCGCTTGAGGAGACCAGAGCTGAGTACCAGCTAACACTACACACCACATTTTTACTTTCATTTATTTCTCCCTGTGTCTGCATTTGAGTCCTCTAGAGGGTCCCTCGGTTATGAATTTTGTGTCATTTTATTTTATTGTATTGCATTATTTTTATTGAATCCTCATTTGTGCAATTTTAATCCCTTGTGGTCTGTCCTGTTTATTTGCTGTTGGTTCGGAAAACCTGGTCGCGTCTGGCCGTACAGGTAAGGACCTCACTGCCCTCCACTACCCCCTCCCCCCGCACGTGCTAAAGAGATAACACCGCCATAGTTGGGGTATACGCGTCGGAGTTAAAGCTCGGTCAGCCATCCGTCACCCTGCGGTGTTCACTACAGGGTAGACACAAGACAATATGTTATCATGTGCTGGTAACAGCTACCTACCACAAATAAAATATGCAGGAAAGTTTGTTTATTGTTGGACAGTAAAAAATAATAACAAATTATTGAAGTAATTAACACCAGTTACATGAAACATGTAAACATAAACATAAACAACACCAGCCTGGTGTTGGCTTAGCGGTTAGGGTGCTGGCTTGGGATCCTAGGATCCTGAGTTTGAATCCCGGTCGATCGCTAAATTAACACCAGGGGGGTTGACTCAGCCTGTCATCCTTCCGACGTCGGCAAATTGAGTACCAGCTTGCTGGGATGAATGATCCCGGTGTGTACCCCGGTTTAGAATAGGTACACCGTATCCCTGCGCATCGTAAGAGGCGACCAAGGGTTGGTGTCAGGAAGGGCATCCGGCCATAAAAACATTGCCTCAAACAGGGAACCATGATTGTCATGGG
Organism: Myxine glutinosa; assembly: GCF_964187855.1. Classification (NCBI taxonomy): domain Eukaryota; kingdom Metazoa; phylum Chordata; class Myxini; order Myxiniformes; family Myxinidae; genus Myxine; species Myxine glutinosa. The sequence continues at coordinate 81,873,549 of NC_136272.1, forward strand.
GCCCGCAAGGCTAACCCCCGCTCTGGCGGGGAAAATGGCCTTAAAATGATCATTCATTCATTCATTCATACATGAAAGCGGATTACAACAAACCTCAATAAAAGTTGCAAATTAGTAAATACTGGTTGTGAAACAAGTTTTTATCTGATTGTTTCCTTGCTTGAAAGTCTATGATTGGGTTCAGAATGGTGCCAAGGAACAACTTTCAACAGAACAGCATGTGAAGATCCAAACTCTGAGAGAATATGGCACACTATGATTCACACACAAACAAAAGAGAAATGAGAACAAGCAGATACTGCAGCACTATGCAGTTCCGAGTCTAAAAAAGAAATTCCAGTTTGACATTGTAGGGTATTATGTGTAGATGAGTAACAAAAATCTCAATATAATACATTTTTAATTCAGGCCGTAGCACAAGAAAATGTGAAAAAAGTCAAGGGGTGTGAATATTGTCATGTCGCCCAGCGATTAAGACAACTGGGTGACGGAAAGCTGAAATGGTCCTTAATTTCCGAGGCGATCAGCCGAATACTTGGCGCTTATTTTTATGGCGCGCATGGGGCGGAAGGCAGAAAGGTGCTTACCTGAACATAATCTACACGGGTTTATTCCCAAACCACGAACAAACAAACATGACACAACAAATGAAAAATGCCACAATAATGATTTAATAAAAATAAAGCAATGAATGAAATAAATGCTGGTGTAAAACTAATTGAAATTCTTACTTTGAGGATCTTCCACTCAGACACAAAAACAGACAAGGGGAAAGATAATAAAAATAAATGTTCCTTTTTGTGCCGGCACTTGACTGTGGCCTCAAAATGGTGCTCGTGGTGAGGTCTGCAGTACAAGGTGGCCCGAAGCCGCTCGCATGGGCAACGCTCCAACAATGGTGCCGGTCAATGACGCGGGCGTCCCGAGCCGTGAAGCCGCTGCCAAAACTCCCTCCTCTCAATTCCCTGCCCGCAAGCACAACGCGGCCCCCAGCTCCCCCGAAAAGGCACCACCGACCAATAACACCTCCTCCTCCAACTGTTAAAAAGTTCGCACAAAAGCTCCGAAAAGTCTCCTCACAAGCGCACACGAGCCAGCCGCAGCCGAGAGCCAGAGACAAAAGCGACCGAGAGTGCAAACTCTTCTTCCTGCTGCTCGAAGCTCCTCTCCTGACGTCACACCGACCAATCATGAACCTCGGGGGAGTGGCCTGCCGGTTACGATCTTCTTTGGAGGCGGGGCTTAGTTGCCGAACGGCTCTGCCTGCTTGTAGTGGATGGTTGTTGTTGTTTTATGGATTGTTTTATAGCCGGTCTTGTTGTAATTGTAAAAATTTAAGCCAAACAGTTCAATCTTGGTTTCATCAGACCACAGAATCTTGTTTCTCACAGTCTGAGAGTCCTTTAGGTGCTTTTTTGCAAACTCCAAGCAGGCTTTCATGTGTCTTTCACTGAGGAGCGGCTTCCGTCTGGCCACTCTGCCATAAAGCCCAGATCGGTGGAGTGTTGCAGTGATGGTTGTCCTTCTGGAAGTTTCTCCCATCTCCACACCGGGTCTCTGGAGCTCAGCCAGAGTGACCATCGGGTTCTTGGTCACCTCTCTTACCAAGGCCCTTCTCCCCCGATTGCTCAGTTTGGCCAGGCGGCCAGCTCTAGGAAGAGTCCTGGTTGTTCCAAACTTCTTCCATTTAAGAGTTATGGAGGCCACTGTGCTCTTGGGAACCTTCAATGCAGCAGAATTTTTTTGTAGGCTTCCGCAGATCTGTGCCTCGACACAATCCTGTCTCTGAGCTCTGCAGGCAGTTCATTTGACCTAATGGCTTGGTTTTTGCTCTGATATGCATTGTCAGCTGTGAGACCTTATATAGACAGGTGTGCGCCTTTCCAAATCATGTCCAATCAATTGAATTTACCACAGGTGGACTCCAATCAAGGTGTAGAAACATCTCAAAGATGATCAAGAGAAATGGGAGGCACCTGAGCTAAATTTCAAGTGTCATAGCAAAGGGTATGAATACTTATGTCAATGTGATATTTCAGTTTTTTCTTTTTAATAAATTTGCAAAACTTTCTAAAATCCTGTTTTCTCTTTGTCATTATGGGGTATTGAGTGTAGATTGATGAGGGAAAAAATGAATTTAAACGAGTTCAGCATAAGGCTGCAACATAACAAAATGTGAAAAAAGTGAAGGGGTCTGAATGCACTTTATATATATACGAGCTTGACTCGGCTCGCTGTGCTCGCCTCACCACGCGTCGTTACAGAGGAACGGGCTTATTTTAGCTGAGGATAATGACTGTGCCTGAATTGCTGTGTTGTCATGATCTACACCAATCATAATACAAACATTAATTTTGCACAAATGTATTTGTTGTGTTTGTGATATTACATTTTTATAGGCAATTTACGTTTGAAGATTTAGGTTTGATGTTTTTTTTCAAGAAAGGACCCCTCAGCACATACACAAGGTGCGGATCTTCCTCTCACATACACATACACAAGCGGTGCGGATCACATACACAAGGGGTAGGTGCAGACTTCCTCTCTTCTTCTTCATCTCCCTTCAGACTTCAGCCCACGGGTCCTAAAATCATGTTCTTCCGCTCTTTCACTCCCTCTCTCTGTTCTCTTCACCCTCTCTTTTGCTCAAGGTCATCTTCCATCTGCTTGGAAATCTGCCAACATCACCGCTTTGCACAAAAAAGGTGCAAAAACAGATCCCAGCAACTACAGACCAATCAGTCTTCTCCCAATTATCAGCAAGGTCATGGAATCCATCATTACTTCAGAAATGAAATCTTTCCTCTTCTCCAATGGCTTGATCTCTGATCATCAATTTGGTTTCAGACCTGGACACTCCACTCTGGACATGCTGCTTCTGCTTTCTCAACAATGGATGGAGGTCCTCAATGCCAAACAGGAAATTAGAGCAGTCTCCCTTGACATATCACGTGCCTTCGATACAGTCTGGCACCCCGCTCTGCTCACCAAACTCTCCTCTTTTGGTATCCATGGAAATCTCCACGCATGGCTGGCGGACTTCCTCTCTAGTCGTCGTCAACGTGTGGCCCTGAATGGGTTTCTCTCATCTCCTCTTCCTGTTCAGGCTGGAGTTCCCCAAGGCAGTGTTCTGGGCCCTGTGCTTTTTCTGGTCTTCATCAATGATCTCTCTGACTCTCTTGAAAATCCTCTCTATCTCTTTGCTGACGACTCTACTCTCTGTCGCTCCATTCTTCATCCCTCAGATCGGCAGTCTGCAGCCTCCTCACTCTCTGCAGACCTTGACAAAATCACAGACTGGGCAAACAAGTGGAAAATGTCTTTCAATCCTGACAAATCTCACACTCTTACGATGTCTCTCCGAAAAGACCGACTGGACAACCCTCCCATCCACTTTCTGAATAATCCTCTCCAAGAAGTTCTGTCACTCAAGCTTTTGGGTCTCACTAGAGTCCCTGTATAAAGAGAGTTGCGCCATGCACTGACCCGAGATTTCTGGTCACGTGATTTCGTGGCGCCATTTTGTGTCTAACTTCACCGTGCGTGAACGTCAGCTTGGTACGGGAATGTTGTTTATTGCCAAACAAAATGACTGGTTGTTCTGCTTTTGGTTGTTCAAACCAATCTGGGAAATATAAGATGTATAGATTTCCAAGTGATAAAGTCAGAAGACAAATTTGGGAAGCGAAAGTCAGACGAAAGAGCTGGAAAGCGATCGACTCCTCGAGACTCTGCCAGGTAGGCCCACGCCGCTTGATGATCGATGTTCAAAAGCAATTCTATCTGCTCGGTTTTTTTTTGGTTGTCTGTCCGTTGAAAACCCTTTTAAAGGGAAGTGATTTGTGTTTGTTTATAATCTTCAAGGAGCTGACCAAAAATGCATTTCCGTGGGAAGAACCCTGCTCAATTTTTTTCAGGTAGTCCTAGCGGACCGCATATTGTCATTGATTGATGAAATGTCCCGGTACAGTGACATTGCCTGGTCTGCGGGCAATGTCACTGTACTTTTTCAGAGGGAATTAATTTTGATTTTATAGGGGTGGGAAACCCATGGTCCGTTTTGTTTTCAGTTGTCTGTCCGTCCATTCAAAACTTATTCCGAGGCAAGTTATTTTTTTGGTTTAAAATCTTTAGCCTAATTGGCAATCATAAAAGCAATTTTAGGGGGGGACCTGCTCAATTTTTTTGCGGGTTGTGCAGCCATCCATACGTCCAAAATTTGACGAGTTATTGTTTGCTTTGTACAGTGCTCATGCGTCTTGTGGCATATTTGCTCAAATATTTCCCACCCCGGGATTTATGGCCAAATTGTAGTGATGGAAGATTTTGCACATTGGACAATCCCTATATATTTAACCTGGTGACAGCTATCGTTCCCAAAACATACAATATTTCTAGGTGATTAATGCAGTAAAACAGGTGTATTTGTGTACCCACATTTAAAACTGGCTCAACTTTCAAAAGCTGTTATCCCTGTTTGATATCAATATACATGTGGTCGATAGAGCTAGCGATTTGTCTGGCCATCTTCCGGAAGATTGTCCATGTGATTTTCTGTTGTGGAAGTACTAGTACATGACAGCTCATTCAAATTAAACTGTGTTGGTTATGCCCACACTCCTTTCTTATGGAGAGGATTAGATTGGATTTTGGGATTTTGCCCACACTCCACACTCTTATGTTATGCCCACACTTTTAGAAAGGAGTGTGGGCAAAATGCCCACACTCCTTTCTAAAAGTTATTAAAATTCAGAGAACGACAGCATTGGTTTGTCTTACTTATAATGTTAGCTCTTATATGCAGTGTTGGCTTGTAATATGCATTGCCATACCACTTTTAATATCACCCACCACACAGCTCTTTTTCACGGCAATAGCTGAGTTTTTGACAAAACAAATATCACCTGTATGTAATAATAAGACTAAATATGTGTAGTAAATTTTTTTTTAGCAGGTTTAGAATATATCACCCCATATCGCGAATGTACATGTATAATCTAATCCGACACACTTAGACACAAAATGGCGTCCAAATTTGAGTTGACACAACTCTCTTTATACAGGGACTCTAGGTCTCACTATCTGCCATGTAGTGGGGTGGCTTAGCCCAAATATTCAAAAGAATTGTGCATTTTGTGATACAAGCACCAAATTTGGCACACTAGTAGACTATCATATTATGAAAAGATCTGGATATTGGGCCATCTCAGATTCAGAGATTTGATTTTTGCAAGATTTGCAGATTTTGCAAGCTGAGATTGCAACGCCAGGGACGGCCGACTCCTTCCTACGAGCTGCCCACGTCACCTGCACAAGAAGAGCTCATCAAATCACTGCAGCGGCACTGCACATCCTGCAACACCGTGCGTATGAACGCCACTGTATGACATATGCTGATGATGCAGAAGACCTGCCTGAGTTCGAAGACTGGTGTCACCAGAGAGGAGAAGACATTCCCAACTTTCAGTACTGGGCAACTGTGCTGGAACTAGAGATGTTGGTACTGGTCTACGTGCGTTCTCTGCGGCAGGCTTCATTCACGACGTACCTTGATGCCCTGACGGAACTGGTCCCATGGTTCCATGCCTTAGACCACACACACTATGCCAGGTGGGTCCCTGTTCACCTGAGGGACACGGTTGCACTCCCAATGAAGCACCCAGATGTAGCCAGATAATTCAGGGCTGGCAACTTCACTGTACAGAAGACGAAGAAGGTGTTCTCTTCGATCCCAATCGAATCGAAATCTTGCAAAAATCAAATCTCTGAATCTGAGATGGCCCAATATCCAGATCTTTTCATAATATGATAGTCTACTAGTGTACCAAATTTGGTGCTTGTATCACAAAATGCACAACAGGTTTGCTATGCTGCTACACTAATGATCTTTCCTGGAAAAAACACATTTCAAATCTGGCCTCCAAAGCCAGTCGCCGACTGGGCATCCTCCATCGTGCGAAGTCCTTCCTTGGCACACCTGAGCTCCTCACCACATACAAGGCTTTCATCCGCAGCTCAATGGAATACCGCTCTCCCCTCTGGGCTGGTGCTCCTGCCTCACACCTAGCTCGCCTTCGCGCTGTTGAAACCAAAGCATTCAGAATCATTGGAATCTCCCGCGATGAAGCTAACTCCAAGGGCCTTTCACTCACTCACCACAGGCAGCCTTGCCCCCCCAGCTCTCTCTGGGCTCTGTCCCGCAAATATTCCTACAGGTCGCACAAGATCTGCCTGCAACCCTCTTTTGGTTAAACTGCCAAAATCAAGACTCTCTGCTCACCTTCACTCCTTCATTCCTCTTTTCTCCCGCCTCTGGAACAAACTCCCTCACTCTCTTCAATCCCACTCCACCCTCCAAGTCTTTAAAACAGCTGTTCACCACCATCTCTTATCTTCCCCCATCCAAAACCTTGATCTTTTCTACCCCCGCTAATTTCACCCCAATTCCCCTTTTTGAAATACCAACTTCTGTCCTGGAAGTCCTTGGTGTCCTTGTGATTTATACTTCTCCCCCCCCCCCCCCATCCCATGCCTCCTCCCCCCGGGCCCTCTCCCTTCCACACATCTCCCTGCTCTCGGATGTTGTGTTTGTGTGCTTCCCCTTTTCTCCCCATCTTGTCTTCCGCACCCTCTTTTTGTGTATTTTGTTTGTCTGGTCGATTTGTTTGTGAAGTAAATGTTCGCTCTTTCACGAGCCTCGATTCAGTATACAAAAAAAAAAAAAAAAAAAAAAAAAAAAAGACAGGAAGTTTGGGATGATTACACCTCACCACACATAATTTAAAACAACTCACCACCAAGTAATTTAAAACACCTCACCACCAAGTAATTTAAAACACCTCACCACCAAGTAATTTAAAACACCTCACCACCAAGTAATTTAAAACAACTCACAGCCATAAAACAAGTAATAAAAACACCTCACCACCACAAAATTGAAAACACCTCACAGCCATAAAACAAGTAATAAAAACACCTCACCACCACAAAATTGAAAACATCTCACCACCACGTCATTTAAAAACACCTCACCATCAAGTAATTCAAAACACCTCACCACCACGTAATTCAAAACACCTCATCACCAACTAATTCAAAACACCTCACCACCACATAATTAAAAACACCTCACCACCACGTAATTATAAATACACCACCACCACGTAATTCAAAACACCTCATCACCATGTAATTCAAAACACCTCACCACCATGTGATTTAAAAACACCTCACCACCAGGGCATTTGAAAACACCTCACCACGACATAATTCAAAATACCTCACCACCGCGTGATTCAAAACACACCACCACGTAATTCAAAACACCTCACCACCACGTAATTCAAAACACCTCACCACCACGTAATTCAAAACACCTCACCACCTTGTGATTTTAAAACACCTCACCACCACGTCATTTAAAAACACCTCACCACCACATAATTAAAAATACCTCACCACCATGTGATTCAAAACCACCACCACGTTATTAAAAACACTTCACAACCACGGAAACAAAAGTTTGAGGGAGTCGTTACGTGACAACACAGACACTGCCCAGATGTGTAGATATATAGATAAATGACTGTACCCGAGTTGCCGCTTTGTCATGGTTTAAACCAATCATAATTCAAACAATTATTTTGCATAAATGTATTTGTAATATACGTTATATCACATTTTATAAACAATTGAAGTTGAAAACTTAAGTTGGAAAAAAAAAATTCCCCCCCAAAAAAAAAAAAAGGAAAATGTTTAAAAAAAACAACCCCTTAGGACATACCGACGGGAGAGATATGTGCATACCAGAAGTTTGGTACGATTTCACAAAAGTTTGAGAAAGTAGTTCAGTGACAACACAGGACAAGACAAGACAGACACTGCACATATATATATATATATATATACTAGCTTGGCTCGGCTCGCTGCGCTCGTCTCACCAAGCGTCGATACTGTGTAACGGGCTTATTTTAGCTGAGGCTAATGAATGTACCTGAGTTGCTGTGTTGTCATGATTTTCACCAATCATAATACAAACAATTACTTTGCACAAACGTATTTGTTGTGTTTGTGATATTACATTTTTATAGGCAATTTAGGTTGAAGATTTAAGTTGTATGTTTTTTTTTCAAGAAAGAACCCCTCAGCACACACATAGGGGAGGGGTAGGTGCAGACTGGAAGTTTGGGACGATTACACCTCACCACCACGTAATTCAAAACACCTCACCACCACGTAATTCAAAACACCGCAGCACCACGTAATTCAAAACACCTCACCACCACGTAATTCAAAACACCTCACCACCACGTAATTCAAAATACCTCACCACCAAGTAATTCAAAACACCTCACCACCATAAAACACGTAATAAAAACACCTCACCACCACGAAATTAAAAACACCTCACCACCACGAAATTGAAAACACCTCACAGCCATCAAGCATGTAATAAAAACACCTCACAGCCATAAAACACGTAATAAAAACACCTCACAGCCATAAAACACGTAATAAAAACACCTCACCACAACGAAATTAAAAACACCTCACAGCCATCAAACACGTAATAAAAACACCTCACCACCACAAAATTAAAAACACCTCACAGCCATAAAACACGTAATAAAAACACCTCACAGCCATAAAACACGTAATAAAAACACCTCACACCCATAAAACACGTAATAAAAACACCTCACCACCACAAAATTAAAAACACCTCACAGCCATAAAACACGTAATAAAAACACCTCACAGCCATAAAACACGTAATAAAAACACCTCACCACCACAAAATTAAAAACACCTCACAGCCATAAAACACGTAATAAAAACACCTCACAGCCATAAAACACGTAATAAAAACACCTCACACCCATAAAACACGTAATAAAAACACCTCACCACCACAAAATTAAAAACACCTCCCAGCCTTAAAACACGTAATAAAAACACCTCACAGCCATAAAACACGTAATAAAAACACCTCACCACCACAAAATTAAAAACACCTCACAGCCTTAAAACACGTAATAAAAACACCTCACAGCCATAAAACACGTAATAAAAACACCTCACCACCACACAATTAAAAACACCTCACAGCCATAAAACACGTAATAAAAACACCTCACACCCATAAAACACGTAATAAAAACACCTCACACCCATAAAACACGTAATAAAAACACCTCACCACCACAAAATTAAAAACACCTCACAGCCATAAAACACGTAATAAAAACACCTCACAGCCATAAAACACGTAATAAAAACACCTCACCACCACAAAATAAAAAACACCTCACAGCCATAAAACACGTAATAAAAACACCTCACAGCCATAAAACACGTAATAAAAACACCTCACCACCACAAAATTAAAAACACCTCCCAGCCTTAAAACACGTAATAAAAACACCTCACAGCCATAAAACACGTAATAAAAACACCTCACCACCACACAATTAAAAACGCCTCACAGCCATAAAACACGTAATAAAAACACCTCACAGCCACGAAATTAAAAACACCTCACCACCACATAATTCAAAACACCTCATTACCAACTAATTCAAAACACCTCACCACCACCTAATTAAAAACACCTCACCACCACGTAATTATAAATACCTCACCACCACATAATTCAAAACACCTCACCACCATGTTATTTAAAAACACCTCACCACCATGTGATATTAAAACACCTCACCACCACGTCATTTAAAAACACCTCACCACCACATAATTAAAAACACCTCACCACCATGTTATTTAAAAACACCTCACCACCATGTGATATTAAAACACCTCACCACCACGTAATTATAAATACCTCACCACCACATAATTCAAAACACCTCACCACCATGTTATTTAAAAACACCTCACCACCATGTGATATTAAAACACCTCACCACCACGTCATTTAAAAACACCTCACTACCACATAATTCAAAATACCTCACCACCACGTGATTCAAAACCACCACAACGTGATTTAAAACACTTCACAACCACGGAAACAAAAGTTTGAGGGAGTCGTTAAGTGAGAACACAGACACTGCCCAGATGTGTCGAAATACAGACTTGGCATTTAATATGGAATTTTTTTTTTTCTTGACTTGGGTTTACTTTCTTAACTCAGTATCTCAATCTGGTGAGTTTCTTTTACACTTTGGTGATTTATTTGTTAAAAGAACCATGTCACTGATTGTCTGTCGCAGCAAGAAGTCAACAACAGGATTATATCAAAGGTGGCGTGACAAAATGTACGGACAGGTACATTTGATGATTGGCTTCACAGTCAGGTATATAAGGGTTGTTGCGTTCTGTATTAGTGGAAAACAACTGCTGCACGTCTACAAAAGTTATTGCCGCTTCCTCTGGAGATGGTCCGTCAACTCGACAATGCTGTTTTTCATGGAGTGGTGCCTTTACGAAATTCCGGCATGAAACAGCGTGCTATTGCTCGGCAGTATGGCATCACTCAAGGTCAGGTGTCAAAGATCCTGAAACGAAATGCTCAGAGGGGTGTCCCTACTCCAATACCGAGGCCAGGACGTCCCCGCAGAACCACAAGGAGGGATGATCGCCAGCTGCACTGGTTAGTCCGCAATGGCCGTACCAAGTCAGCTAATCGGCTTAGGGCTGAGTGGCAGCAACTGACAAATATGCCTGTATCCAGAAGGCTATTCGACCATCGACTGGTTCAAGCAGGCTATCGTGCCAGGCGTCCCCTGAGAAAGCCACGTCTGACCAGACAACACTGCCAGCGCCGATTGCAGTGGGCCAGAGAGCACCGTCAATGGCAGCCAGGACACTGGAATCACGTGATCTTCAGTGACGAGTCTAGATTTCTGGTCTATCATCAAGATGGCTGCGTCCGAGTGCGCAGACAAGTGCATGAAGCCTACAAGAAAGATTGTATAGTGCCAAGAGTCCAAGCTGGAGGTGGTGGGGTGACCGTTTGGGCTGCTTTTCATGAAGGGGGCAAAACTGACCTGGTTGTTCTGAATGGAAACCTGAACCAGTTCAAGTACAGAGCCATTCTGGAAGAAACATTGCTTCCATTTGCTTGTGCAGCCTTTCGAGGAAACTTTGTGTTCCAAGATGACAATGCACGGCCTCATCGTGCTCGCATGATCCAACACATTCTTTCTGACCGTGGTGTAGAGCATATGGAGTGGCCTGCCATGTCCCCGGATATGAATCAGATCGAGAACTTGTGGGCAGAATTAACGCGTTAAATCGACCACTTGGACCAACAGCCGACCTCTGTGCATGAATTGCAGCAGACTATTGTCACTGCATGGCAAGCGATTCCTGTCCAAACCTTGGCAAATCTCATGAACAGCATGCCTCGACGTGTACGTGCTCTCCTGAATGCTCGTGGGGGTTACACGAAGTACTGAACTGTAATTTTACTGTCCGTAATCCCAGTCGTAATTTAACTTTTGTTTTTGTTGAAAAAAAAATTGGCTAATGTGCAAAATAAAGAGATACTTCTGGAAAACGCACAGAAGTTTAACACAGTACTGTCCGTGAATTGAGTTCGATATCAGTTTACATCACTTTCAAGGGTCAATTTATTTGCTTCGAAATGTCAAATGTGGTTTTTGTTTCTTTTAAAGGTCACATTAACAAAATCTAGAATAATTTCAACATAATTCCAATGAACTTTTGGTTCTAAGTCATCTTGAAAAGTAAGTTCACCCCCACAAAAAAAATATTCCATATTAAATGCCAAGTCTGTATATAGATAAATGACTACCCGAGTTGCCGTTTTGTCATGGTTTAAACCAATCATAATTCAAACAATTATTTTGCACAAATGTATTTGTAATATACGTGATATCACATTTTATAAACAATTGAAGTTGAAAAAAAAAAAAATCCCCAAAAAATTCAAAAAAAATAAAATAATAATAATTGCAATTTAAAAAAATAAATACCCTTAGGACATACCGACGGGAGAGATATGTGCATACCAGAAGTTTGGTACGATTTCACAAAAGTTTGAGAAAGTAGTTCAGTGACAACACAACACAACACAAGACAGGACAGGACAGACGCTGAACAAATATATATATATATACTGAAACGCAAAAGAAACTTACCACCTTTGAAACCTTTAAATATCAACAATAACACTGCGTGTAGTAAATGTGTGAACTTATTTGTGGACAATAGTGTCCTCACTGTCAGACAAAACGGTCACGGATGGTCACTTGAACCTTCAATGGTCACTTCATAGCACAGCTGTTGAACAGCCGTTTTGACTGTCAGTGATTAGCCAAGGGGTACGGGATGATTTTAATGAGCTGCACGTGATGTCTTGATATTGGCTTTAAAAAGGCCAGTGCAAAATGGGCATTTTGACCGAAAAATTTGACCATTTTGACCAACTTCAAAAAGACCGAAAACGCAAAAGAAACTTACCACCTTTGAAACCTTTAAATATCAACAATAACACTGCGTGTAGTAAATGTGTGAACTTATTTGTGGACAATAGTGTCCTCACTGTCAGACAAAATGGTCACGGATGGTCACTTGAACCTTCAATGGTCACTTCATAGCACAGCTGTTGAACAGCCGTTTTGACTGTCAGTGATTAGCCAAGGGGTACGGGATGATTTTAATGAGCTGCACGTGATGTCTTGATATTGGCTTTAAAAAGGCCAGTGCAAAATGGGCATTTCAATCAACATGCCACGATTGTCAAGGGATCAACGGCAGCGTGCCCTGGGCATGCTGCAAGGCGGACTGAGCTACCGTGAGGTGGCACGTCGCCTTGGCTGTTCACACCAGACGATATCGGCCCTGGTGGACAGAGACACCCTCCACAACTCTGCAGATGACAGACCTCGATCAGGGAGGCCAAGAGTCACCACTGCAAGGCAGGACAGGCAGATGGTCCGAAGTCACCTGCGGGATCGATTCCGTCCAGCATCCCGCACTGTGGCAGAAACTCCGGGGCATGCAAACCACGGATCTCCAATGATACTGCACGAAGACGACTGCATGACTATGGTCTGACTGCCAGAAGACCATACAGAGGCCCCGTGATGATGGCTGCCCATCGCCGCAACCGACAGAGATGGTGCCAGCAGCATCAACGGTGGACCTTGGCGCAGTGGAACGAGGTCGCTTTCAGCAATGAGTCAAGGTTCTGTGTGGACAGTCCTGATGGGCGTGATCGTGTCTGGAGAAGAACTGGCGAGCGATATGCCGATTGTTGCATGCGTCAAGCCAACAGGTGGGGTGGCCCAGGTGTGATGGTGTGGGCCGCCATATCAGGCCGGTACAGGACGCCACTGGTGGTTCTGGATGGGAATCTTAACACCCAGCGGTATGTGGATAACATCCTGCGACCTCATCTGCTGCCATTCCTGCTAGACCACCCAGAACTGAGAACCTTTCAGCATGACAACGCTCGTCCCCATGCTGCTCGCTTTACCACTGCATTTCTCCAAGGCGAGAACATCAACACCATGCAGTGGCCTGCGTTCTCCCCTGACCTGAATCCCAGAGAGCACGTGTGGGATGAGCTTGGGAGACGCGTAGTTGGCAGGGCCAGGACATGGGCAGAGCTGCTTCAGACATTGAGGACTGAGTGGGACAGAATCCAGCAGCAATCCATCCAAAGACTGGTAGGCAGTATACGCCGACGATGCACTGCCTGTATCCAAAACAATGGTGGCCACACACGCTATTGAAAGGGGACTGACATTGCACCCTGTGCTGTTCTGTACTGTAGAACAAACTGATGAGATGGTGTATTTTGGTCAAAAACTTGACATGTCATCAATAAAATGCCAATGTTTCAATTAGCAATTGTTGGTTTGTTTTATTTTGAACTGTTACAATTTTATTATTCAAACAAGTGATAAGTTTCTTTTGCGTTTTCGGTCTTTTTGAAGTTGGTCAAAATGGTCAAATTTTTTGGTCAAAATGCCCATTTTGCACTGGCCTTTTAAAAGCCAATATCAAGACATCACATGCAGCTCATTAAAATCATCCCGTACCCCTTGGCTAATCACTGACAGTCAAAACGGCTGTTCAACAGCTGTGCTATGAAGTGACCATTGAAGGTTCAAGTGACCATCCATGACCGTTTTGTCTGACAGTGAGGACACTATTGTCCACAAATAAGTTCACACATTTACTACACGCAGTGTTATTGTTGATATTTAAAGGTTTCAAAGGTGGTAAGTTTCTTTTGCGTTTCAGTATATATAGATATATATATATATAAATATATATATATATATATGTGTGTGTGTGTGTGTGTGTGTGTGTGTGTGTGTGTGTGTGTGTGTGTGTGTGTGTGTGTGTGTCTGCTGCCTATTTCTGTCAGTGTATCATTATCTATTTATCTGTCTATGTGTCTATCCATCTATTTATGAATGTGTGTCTGTCTATTTATATAATCATCTATTTGATGTATGAATGTATGAACGATGTAAGAACGTGCTTGCACTCTTATGTGGGGAAGACATGGGGGTTGGGGTTCGCAAGGGGTGGGTAGAGCAAAGATGGGGCAGAGTTGGGAGGGGGAGGTTGAGACTTTGGTCGTGGCGAGGGGGGGTGTTACATTTGATGGGGTTGTCCTGACCATTATGCTATCAAAGGAAATTCTTTTCAGACTCCTGAAATATTCCACACTCTATTGGAAACAAATTCTCTTACAACAACGTGATGAAACCAGATTATCTGCAAGTATATATATATATATACTGCGGTCCCCATGACAATGTCCTCCATTTTGCATCAACCACATCGAAGGACCTGCCAATATCCCTAACTTATTGTGAGTCGTGTTTATATCGTTTTTTTTCAAAGACAATAACTAAAGGTCATTTTGTAGGTCTCGCACATGCATCACCACCTTCCTCTATGTTCCGTCTCTCCCTCTCCCTTTCCACATCATCCTTTTTATTAGCAACCCACCCCCCTCCTCCACCACCGACTCTCTTATAAAGTACCTTCTCCTCCACAACAAACTCTCTCCTAACTTCCTCCACCATTTCTCCTTTCATCAGGGGCTAAATTAAGACTTGTAACATGTCTTAGTCCCAGTTGAAAGCCCTCCCTGCAATCAAAATGTCAGACCTACTATAAGCCTTTCTTCTCAGACGACAGCTTTAATTTGGTGGCATTTTTGTGGTTTTTAGAACAATACGATATCTGAGTATGGTGTGTCCCAGCTATAATTATTTCTTATCTGATTTGATTATCTTGCATCAAATTTCCATCGAGTTAATATGTTATTTCAAGGCAATTATAGTGTTATCAGGCATGTCAGAAATTATCATATTTTCATTAGAATATAAAATTGAGGCCATTATGAATAATTTCGACAAGATTAAGTGATGAATACCCTTTCTGCTTCTGTTACCTTTGCTGTTATTTGGTTTGTGGACTGAATTGAAATTTGCAACAAGAAGCACCATCACCATGCGTGTCGATGAATGGATCATTTGTCGATGCCATCAATATATGGTCGCTTGATTTGGCTGGTAGGAACAAGTTCATTTATGGAGGAGATTAATTGAGCGACAAAGCTAAATACTTTGGTATTGAGGATAACTAAAATGAGAAAATAAAATCTAAAATATCTTCCAGTCTCAAAACTTTTTGATTGCATCTCATGAATCTCTCAGCGGGCTAATTAAGGGAGCAAATCTGCACAGTGAGGCGATTACCTCTCGTCACTCCTCCTGGAGACAAGTTCTTGGAGAGTCGTGGTAATTTTCTATTTTTGTCTCCTCATTGGTGACTTCATTTTGAACTGAAGATATATTTGTCTTTAATCGGGCAGGCACCAATCGCATTTCACCATAATCACAAAAATTACTTTACATGACCTGTCATTGTGCATAACAATGGCAGTTCCTCTTATAATTATAGCCACAGGTAGCTGTATGACTGACAGCCTCAAGAATCAACATCCTGTTTTTTACCTGTGCACCAAAATGAGAACTCTTATTTTCTTTTATTCAAGGGAAATAAGCGCAAACTTCCAAAACGAAGATCTCTTCCTACTGAATGTTTTACTTTGCTTTTTGTAGAAAAATTGCACCATGAAACAGGAACTGCAACTTCATTTCGCTTTTCCTATTGCAATTTATTTGGAGGCAGCCATGTCTTGCTTGCCTCCGGCGTCTGTCGTCGTCGTCGTCATCTGTCGTCTGTTGTCCGTTAACTTTTCGACGTTAACACTCCAGCGTCCACACAAATATCAACCGATTCTGATCAAATTTGACTTGCAGCATCCTTACCCCAAGCACCAGGTTGGTATTACATTTCAGCCCGATCCGTTGAAAAATGGCGGACCTAGGCGACCATTTTGTTTTTGGTCATGAAAACGACGTTAACACTCTAGCGTCCACAAATATTAACAGATTTTGATCAAACTTAGAAGGTTTAACCCTTACCACTCAAGGTAGGTTGCTATTGCATTCCAACCCGATCCTTCACAAAATGGCCGCCATAGGCCGCCATATTGTTTTCAGCTCCGAAACGACGTTAAGACTTTAACGTCCACAAATATTAACAGATTTTGATCAAACTTAGAAGGTTTAACCCTTACCACTCACGGTAGGTTGCTATTGCATTCCAACCCGATCCGTCACAAAATGGCCTCCATAGGCCGCCATATTGTTTTCAGCTCCGAAACGACGTTAAGACTTTAACGTCCACAAATATTTATGGATTTTGATCAAACTTGGTGTGTGAGACTCTTACCACACAAGGTAGGTTGCGATCTTAAGTCAAATCTAGTTCAGACAACTGACCTACTTTAAAGTTGTCCAGTCAGTTCAGTTGAGTTCTGCTTCCCTGGAAGCTCTAGTTTATGGTTTAGTTTCTTTGTTTGAAGTTTCAATTCTTTTCTGAACGTTTGTTCTGCTTAACATGTCAGTTTAAATATAGGTTAGTTGAGCAACTATGCAAGGAAATCCCAACACCGAAAGAGATAGGCCGATAGGCCCATCATACTTGTTGCACATCTCTATCCCCCAACCCTAACCCACCAAATCACCCAATCCAAGAGCACACTCACCCTCCATGACACCAATCGCACCTACACCACAAACCAAATCCAACTTCACATAAACTCAATGGGCAGGGGGGAAGCTAACAGTATGGGAAGTGCAACGGCAAATAGGGCCATTGTACATCACAGACAAGACATCAATGATCGTAACATTTCGGGATTATTATTATTTGGTGGTGGGGGAGGGAGAGGAGGGTATTCTGTGACGGTTTCGTTTACACAGACGACGTGTTGATTTACATTTGAAAAAACCCACAAATGAGAGAATCAATACCTCAAGATACCAATACAGCACAACATGCAGCAAACACCCACAGATCATCCAAACTACCTTCCATTTCTGCCTATGGCCCTGTACTCCTTTTTCCCCATTGCATATACCCACATATCCAATTCCATTTTGTTTCTGTTGCTACCACTTTCCCAGGAAGATCATTCTGCACATGAACGACTTTGTGTGAAATATCCTTGCCTTGCTACTGTCTAAACTCTCCTCTTATGGAATTTTGAGCTTTGCTTTCCAGTCCAGTCGAACCTCGTAAAAGGTTTTCCTGCTTCTTTTTATCAAAGCCCTTCATTATGGTAAACATTTATATTTATGTGAGATGTAATTGCCTTTTTTTTTTTTTTAAATAAAAAGTCTATTCTCCCTCAAATATTCCTGACAGCTTAGTCTATGTCATCCTAAAATCAATCTGGTACCTTTATCCTGAACCTCTTCTTTGGCAGCTATATCTTTCCTCAAATACGTCAAAAAAACCTACACCACAAATGAGGAGATTAGGCTTCACTGAATTAATGTTTAACGTAACAACACCTCCTTCAATTTATAGACCATGCTTCTGCATATACAACCTAAAGTCCAGATATGCCACCAATCTGTCTGTGATACAACATAAGTGTGCAAGACCAAAAAGGAGGCAGTCGAATACAGAGGGGCCTCCAACCTGTCTGCGATGTGAATGTAACAGGCTCAGGCTGAGACATTTCTTCACAGGAGATCCCAATGATTTTGCGGGCCTCACTTTCATCAAGAATGGTAAGATGTGAGTGAGGCAGGAGTGCCAGCCCAAGGGGGAGGGCAGTACTCCATACATCTGCACAAGAAGGCCTTGTAGGTAGGCAAAAGTTGATTGGTTAAGGAAAGACCTTGCATGATGAAGGATGCTTTTTTTCTTTTCTTTTTTTGTATACAAGATCGAGGCTCGTGTAAGAGCTAACATTAATCACAAAAAGACAAACTGACACATAAAACATAAGATAAAGGGAGCGGGAGACAAGATGGGGAGAGAGGGGGAAGCACACACATACAACATTTGAGAGCATGGACATCGGGAGATCTGTGGGAGGGAGAGGGCTTGGGGGGGGGGAGGCACGGGAAGGGGGGGGGTGGGGAGAAATTTTGAATTTTTAGGAGAATTTTTAGAAATTTTGAGGGCATCTTGGAAATATGGTCCACCCAAAAAATATCATTGCTGATGGTGGCCTTAAGTTTGAGTCGCTTAACCTCTCCAAGTGGTTTGTTTAGGAAATAGATGGGAGCAGTGGTGTAGTGCCAAATTTTGAGGTACCTGTGCCCTAAAGAAAGGTCAGCCGTGACATCATCACCAGATCTACCGTCCCATCAAGTTTTAACAGGGCACGAACCTTTAGCGTCCCGAAAATGAGTGACAAATTAAATACGCATATTTTACAATAATAAAATAAACCTTAACATTTACATCCAACTTAATCCCACAATTCAGAATCCCCTTTTTGGAAAACGTTAGATCAGTTAGTCTCTAACTCCCATTTTTCCAAAAAAAACAAAAACGATGGCTTTGAAGAATTGAAGATGTTTTTATATATTTTTTATTTAGTACCATGTGCTGTACCCCAGTTTAGAATAGGTATACCGTTTCGCTGCGTAAGAGGAGACTAAAAGGGTTCGGCATTAGGAAGGGCATCCGGCCATAAAACATTGCCTCAAAAAGGGAGCCATGACAATTACAATTACATATGGGCAGGGTACAGCCCGAAGTACCCCGTGGGGATCCTCACCCCCTCTCTATTCAAAACTCAAGGTGAGTAACCCGATCGAAGCAAGGGTGGAAATCACTCCATTTATGACGATGAAACGTCTGATGCCCCACGTGGAGAACGGTTTCTGAGGTTTGGGAGATGGAATGTAGGGACAATGACAGGGAGATCAGGAGAAGTGGTGGAAGTATTGGTCAGAAGAAGAGTGGACATATGTTGTGTGCATGAGACGAGATGGAAGGGAAGTGGTGTGAGAATGGTGAAGGGTAGGCAGGGACAGAAATACAAGTTTGTGTGGCAAGGGTGCGCAGAAGGCATGAATGGTGTTGGTGTCCTGTTTTCTGAGGAGTTTGTAGACAGTGTGGTGAGAGTCAATAGAGTGAGTGAGAGGTTGATGATGGTGAAAATGATGATTGGAAAGCTCTTGGTGAACATCATCTCGGGATATGCTCCGCAGGTCGGTCGGAGCGATGAAGAGAAGGACAAGTTCTGGTGTGCGATAGAGAAGCTGATGGAAAACGTGAAAGATAAGGAAGTTGTTGTGGTAGGAGGAGACCTAAATGGACATGTGGGAAGGAGTATGGACGGTTTTGAGGGAGTTCATGGGGATTACGGATATGGTGTGAGGAATGGAGATGGTGAAAGGATTTTGGGGTTTGCTGATGGAGCTGGTTTGTTGATTTGTAATACTCAGTTCCAGAAAGGGGATAATAAGCTTGTTACATACACGTCAGGTGGGTCAACGACAAGCGTTGACTACCTGATGTTGCGTAGGCAAGATAGGGGGCACCTCCGGGACAGAAAGGTGATCCCGGGGGAGGAGGCTGCTTCACAGCACCACTTGGTTGTCTGCGACATAAAGGCGAAAGATGTGAGGAAAGCTCGGCGGGTGAAGTACCAACCGAGAATGAAGGTGTGGAGGTTGAAAGAGGTTACAGTGAGGAAGGCATTGAAAGAGGCTGAGTATGGTCGAGGATGATGTGGTTGAGCTTGAAAGTGGATGGATGTCAATGAAAGATAGTCTGTGGGGAGCCGTTGGTGAGGTATGTGGATGGACAAAAGGACCACGGAGGCACTGGGAAACATGGTGGGGGGATGATGAAGTTGGAAAGAGGATTGACAAGAAGAGGAAGAAGTTCAAGGAGTGGCAGAAGGCGAAGGGTACCGGAGCAGAAGAAGCAGAGCATAAAAGTTAGAAGGCAGCCAAGAAGGCTGCAAAGAAAGAAGTAGCAAAGGCGCTGGAGGCATGGAGGAAAATGTTCGCAGAACGCTTGGATTCGGAAGAGGGTTGAAAGCGGTATTCAGGTTTGCAAAACAGATATCGAAAGAGAGGTGCGATGTGATGGGGGTGAGTTGCTTGAAGGACAAAGAGGGACAAATCGTTGTGGACCCAGCTGGAATTAAAGGAAGATGGAAGAGATATATGGAAATGCTGTTGAATGCAGAGAATGAATGGGACGGCAACATAGAGAGTAACCCCGTTTTAGGACCGACAGAGAAGATAACTGAGAAGGAAGTTGAGAAAGCGATAAAAGCAATGAAGAGTAGAAAAGCGGGAGGGCCAACGGGAGTTGTGGGAGATATGTTGAAGGCAGCGGGAAGTTGGGGTGTGAAGAGAATGACAGAGATCTGTAATCTGGTGGTGAAAGAAGTCCGCATTCCAGTGGATTGGGAACTGAGCATCCTCATCCCTCTATCCAAGGGGAAAGGCGACCCTCTGGACTGTGGCTCGTATAGAGCGATAAAGTTATTTTTGCATGGACTGAAGGTATTGGAAATGGTGTTGGAGAAGAGGATAAGGAAGAAAGTGAAGATCGACGAAATGCAGTTTGGATTTATGCCAGGAAGAGGAACGACAGACACGCGTTTTATTGTGAGGCAGTTGCAGGAGAAGTACATGGAGAAGAGGAAGAAGTTGTTTCTTGGGTTTGTTGATCTTGAGAAAGCATTCGATAGGGTTCCATGTGAAGTAGTGACATGGGCATTGAGGAAGTTAGGAGTGGAGGAATGGTTGATCACAGTAGTGATGGCAATGTACGAGAGATCGTGCACAGCTCTAAGGACGAAGGACGGGAACAGTGCTGAGTTTGAGGTGAAGGTGGGTGTGCATCAGGGGTCGATACTAAGTCCACTACTATTTGTACCTGTGATGGAGGTGCTGGCTCGTAATGTAAAAGAGGGTTTACCATGGGAGTTGTTGTATGCAGATCATCTGGTGTTGATTGGGGAGAGTATGGATGGACTTTTTTCTTTTTTTTTTGTATACAAGATCGAGGCTCATGAAAGAGCTAACATTAATCACACAAAAAGTCAAACCGACACATAATCACAAAAAATAAGGGGAGCGGTAGACAAGATGGGGAGAGAGGGGGAAGGACACAAACACAACATTTGATAGCAGGGACATCGGGAGAAATGTGGGAGGGGGGGTTTGGGGGGAGGTGGGAGAGGTATAAAACATATGAACACTGCAAGGACTTCCAGGAAAGAAGTTGGAATAAATAAAAAAAAGAAAAAAAAAAGTGTATCTGGGGTGAATTAGCGGGGGTAGAAAAGATCAAGGTTTTGGATGGGGGAAGATAAGAGGTTGTGGTAAACAGCTGTTTTAAAGACCTGGAGGGAGGAGTGGGATTGAAGGGAGTGGGGGAGTTTGTTCCAGAGGCAGGAGAAAATGGGAATGAAAAAGTGAAGGTGAGCAGAGAGCCGAGATTTTGGCAGTTTAACCATAAGAGGGTTGCAGGCAGATCTTGTGCGACCTGAAGGAATATTGGGGGGACAGAGCACAGAGAGAGCTGGGGGAGCAAGGCCGGAGAGGAGTCGGTAGAAGACAGAAAGACCACCAACCTGCCTGCGGTGAGTGAGTGAAAGGCCCTCGGACTTAACTTCATCGCAGGAGATTCCAATGATTCTGAAAGCTTTGGTTTCAACAGCATGAAGCCGAGCTAGGTGTGAGGCAGGAGCCCCAGCCCAGAGGGGGAAACAGTATTCCATTGAGCTGTGGATGAAAGCCTTGTATGTGGTGAGGAGATCAGGTGTGCCAAGGAAGGACTTTGCACGACGGAGGATGCCCAGTCGGCGACTGGCTTTGGAGGCCAGCTTGGAAATGTGGTTTTCCCAAGAAAGATCATGGCAGATAGTGAGACCCAAAAGCTTGAGCGACAGAACTTCTTGGAGAGGATTGTTGAGAAAGTAGATGGGAGGGTTTTCCAGTCGGTCCTTTCAGAGAGACATTGGAAGAGTGTGAGATTTGTCAGGATTGAAAGACATGTTCCACTTGTTTGACCAGTCTGTGATTTTATCCAGGTCTGGAGAGAGTGAGGAGGCTGCAGACTGCCGATCTGAGGGATGAGGAATAGAGTGGCAGATAGTGGAGTCATCAGCAAAGAGATAGAGAGGATTTTCCAGAGAGTCTTAGAGATCATTGATGAAGACCAGAAATAGCACAGGGCCGAGAACACTACCTTGGGGAACTCCAGCCAGAACAGAAGGGGAGATGAGAGAAATCCATTCAGGGCCACATGTTGCCTACGCCCAGAGAGGAAGTCCGCAAGCCATGAGTGAAGATTTCCATGGATACCATATGAGGAGAGTTTGGTGAGCAGAGCTGGGTGCCAGACCGTATCGATGGCACGTGATATGTCAAGGGTGACAGCTCTGAATTCCTGTTTGGCATTGAGGACCTCTATCCATTGTTGAGACAGCAGAAGCAACATGTCCAGAGAAGAATGACCTGGTCTGAATCCAAATTGATGATCAGAGATCAAGCCATTGGAGAAGAGGAAGGATTTGATATCCGAAGCAATGATGGATTCCATGACTTTGCTGATAATTGGAAGCAGGCTGATTGGTCTGTAGTTGCAAGGATCTGTTTTTGCACATTTTTTGTGTAAAGCGGTAATGTTTGCTGATTTCCAAGATGCTGGCAGATGACCTTGAGCAAAAGAGAGGGTGAAAAGAACAGAGAGAGGGTGAGATAGAGTGGCAGAGCAGGATTTTATGACCCGTGGGCTGATGCCGTCTGGTCCAGTTGCAGAATCAGAGTCGAGGTTTGACAAAAACTTCTCCACCTTGTCAGGAGAGAAGGACACAGAGTCCAGGAGCAGTTGGGTTCGACTGGGAAAGGTGGGAACAAAGAGAGATGGGTTTGGGACACAAGATTTTGAGGCAAACACAGAGTTGAGGCATTCGGCTTTGTCACGTGCGGTGTCAACTGTGTAGCCATTTGAGGTAAGGGAGGGGATGGAGGGGGAACAAACACCAGAAACGGATTTGACCAGACGCCACCAGGATTTGGAGGAAGGAGACAGGTTTGAGAGTTCAATCTTGAGTTTGGAGAGATTGTGCTTCCTGGCACTCCTGAGGGTAGACACACACTTGTTCCGAGCTTGGTGGAAGGAACTGAGATTGCCTTCAGTTGGATTTGCCTTCCAATATGCAAACGCTAGTTGTTTCAGGGCAACTGCCTCACCATAAGATTCAGTGTACCATGGACGGGAGGAAGGGAATGACAACTGAAGACGAGATGGGATAAATCTGTGCATGAGAGAGAGCAGTTTACTTTGGAAGAATTCCCAGGAAGAATTTATGTCAGAGGCAGTGGAGATGGGAGACCAGTCCAGATGATTGATGGCTGCTTGCAGCCCGTGCCAGTCGGCCTGAGTGAAATGCCAGACTCGTCGGCGCTGAGGAGGCTCTCTGAGAATGGCCAGAGAGATGTCCACTTTAACAAGCACATGATCAGAAGAACCGATTGGAGTAGAAGAAGAGCAGCAGACATTTGCAGGGAAGTTAGTCATAACCAAGTCCAGAAGAGAAGATACTCCATTGACTGAGAACAGTTAAATCTTGGTTTAATCAGACCACAGAATCTTGTTTCTCACAGTCTGAGAGGCCTTTAGGTGCTTTGTTGCAAACTCCAAGCGGGCTTTCATGTGTCTTTCGCTGAGGAGAGGCTTCCGTCTGGCCACTCTGCCATAAAGCCCAGATTGATGGAGTGTTGCAGTGATGGTTGTCCTTCTGGAATTACTCCCATCTCCACACAGGATCTCTGGAGCTCAGCCAGAGTGACCATCGGGTTCTTGGTCACCTCTCTTACCAAGGCCCCTCTCCCCCGATTGCTCAGTTTGGCCGGGCGGCCAGCTCTAGGAAGAGTCCTGGTTGTCCCAATCTTCTTCCATTTAAGAATTATGGAGGCCACTGTGCTCTTGGGAACCTTCAATGCAGCAGAGATATTTTTGTAGGCTTCCCCAGATCTGTGCCTCGACACAATCCTGTCTCTGAGCTCTGCAGGTAGTTCCTTCGACCTCATGACTTGGTTTTTGCTCTGCTATGCATTGTCAGCTGTGAGACCTTATATAGACAGGTGTATGCCTTTCCAGATCATGTCCAATCAATTGAATTTACCACAGCTGGACTCCAATCAAGGTGTAGAAACATCTCAAAGATGATCAAGAGAAATTGGAGGCACCTGAGCTAAATTTCAAGTGTCATAGCAAAGGGTATGAATACTTATGTCAATGTGATATTTCAGTTTTTTCTTTTTAATAAATTTGCAAAACTTTCTAAAATCCTGTTTTCTCTTTGTCATTATGGGGTATTGAGTGTAGATTGATGAGGAAAAAAATGAATTTAAACGATTTCAGCATAAGGCTGCAACATAACAAAATGTGAAAAGTGAAGGGGTCTGAATACTTTCTGAATGCACTGTATACCTTCTCCTCCTTATATTGGATCATTACCACAAAACGCATCTCACATTTCCCTCTTCCTTGTAGTCCTATACCCCTAAAAGTACCGGTATTGCAATCCGCTTTGTAGGCATAGCTACAAAATGGCTTTCATCGTAATCCTCGACAAATTATACTTCTTGTAGGACTGCCTTTTAGAAAACTTGTACGACTGCATTGTCCGGCTGCGGAGGTAGTCATTGGTGCCCCTACATAAATAATAACAACAATGTTGATATTGTAGTTGTAGCATGTCCTCTTTATTTATGTCAATGAACACTCGTTTTACTCTGCTCGCGTTGCACATCACTTGCAGTGAATTTACCATCCCTCACTTTGGATTTATAGTAATTTTTTTAACGCTTTTGCACACCGCCATTGAGGCTTCGTGTGCAAGCCACCGTCTGCATTTCCAATAGAAGAGACATAATTACTCTTTCATGGAAAATGTTTTTTGAGTGTGTTTTATCCTCAAAATAGACAATATTGAACACACATTCGTGTTAAAAGATTGGCTTTTAAAACCTACCATTATGAAGGGGGACAGACATCTGTACAAACACAGAAACTGACGTTTTGTTTTATATGGTAGATTTAGCATTAATATTTTTTGCTATTTGCCAACCCAAATAAATTGTATGTTTTATTATTATTGGTGGTGTTGTCAATAATATGTTGTCAATAATATTATGCCAAATAGCCTCTGCATCTCTCAGGTGGGCATGCTGAAGGCACAGTCTGCTCATCATTTACGTTGGGTCTCGAAGCAGCAGCCATTGATTAAAGGCTCATCACTGTTTACCATGATGACTACCTTTTCTATATCCTCCTGGCATGTGTTTTGCCAATACAACCGTTCAAGCAACCCTTTGTCAGTCCACATTTAAAGGCTCCTTTTTCTGTGTTGTTTGATCTGTACGCACCCTATGAAATCCCCTCTGGCCAGGCTCCCCTGCCTCCCATTTTGCTCAGCTTGACATAGCCAAGCCAAGGCTTTCAAAATCATTGGAATCTCTCGTGATGTAGCTGAGTCTATGTGCCTATCAGTTCGCAATCGCTGACAGGTGAGTGGTCTCTCTGTGTTCTTCTGCCTCATTTCTAGTCTTGCACCCTTTTCCCTCCGCATGCTTTGTCTTCCTCCCTCTCACCCCTCTCACCCCTGAAGCCCTTGAAGGATTCTGCAGAATGCACATGGTCCACCAGAAACCCCTCCGAGTAAAACTGCCTCTATCCAGACATACAGCTCACCTCCACTCATTTATTCCTCTTTTTTCCTGCCTGTGGAACCACCTTCCACACTCTATTCAATCTCATCCTTCCCTCCAGGTCTTCAAGACAGCTGTTCACCACCATCTCAGATCCCCTCCAATCCAAAACCATGATCTTTCGACCCTCGTTATCCTACCGTTCCCACCCCCCCTCTCACTCACCCCAATAACTTCTCCTTCCAAATTTCCAGTTTTCATTCCGAAGAGTTTTTTTTTGTGTGTACAGGATCGAGGCTCCTGAAAGAGCGAACATTTATCACCCCAAAAAAATCAAACAGACCCATGAAACTTATAATAATGGGAGTGGTAGACAAGATGGGGAGAGAAGGGGAAGCACACAAACACAGAATTTGAGAGCAGGGACATCGGGAGATCTGTGCGAGGGAGAGGGCTTGGGGGGAGGAGGCATGGGAAGGGGGGGGGGGGAGTTTCCTACTGCATCCATCTTGTCCACCCTGTGCATCCTCTACCACCCCTCATTCCTCCACACACCCATTGTTTGTCCAAGTCTGCCTCTCTCTTGGCCTTCAACTCTACTGTCGGTGTTTCACCCCTCTCTCAACTGTTCCTTTCATCCTGTTGTGTCATGATCCATTCAGAGTACTAATTCTAGCTTTTCACAAGGCTCAACTATATATACATAACATATGCATGCGTATAATAGTTGGGTATGCTTACACATTGTAAGCAATACTGAACTTTACTTCGTACGTAGGTATATTGTGAATAGAAGCTTCATGATTATATAAGCAAGCATCACCGACCTCCTGCTAGATATCGGGGGTTTTTTTAAAGATCCTTTTACGGTTTTTAATGTTGAAGAATTTAATGTTGAAGTTTTCATTTACGGACGCCTTCCGATGGTTCTGTGACTTTTACCTCCGCCACCGAAGGTGGATGGAGGTTACGTTTTCACCCCTGTCTGTCTGTTTGTTTGTCTGTGAACAAGATATCTCAAAACGTAATGGACGGGTTTGGATGAAATTTGGT